>NC_022011.1:39954598-39968671 GCF_000317375.1 Microtus ochrogaster
TGCTGGGAGAAAGAAGCTGAGTCAGGGAGTCGCCATGATTCTCCCACTCCAGGCAGATGCAGGTTAAGATCATTCCTGGTAAGCCAGCTCATGGGCTACACAGATTATTAGAAATGGGCTAGTCCAGGTGTGAGAGTTAGCCGAGAAAAGACTAGATATAATGGGCCAAGCGGTGTTTAAAAGAATACAGTTTCCATGTAATTATTTCGGATAAAGCTAGCCGTGTGGGCTGCCGGGTGCCAGGTCACAGCCCCGCCACTCCTATTACAACACTAGAGAAAAAATAAGTGGATACAAGTCATAAACAAAAAAAATTGAGCCTATATTTCATGATCCTAGAGAAGCCAAGTAATAAGGTGAACCCAAAGAAAATCATATATAGATCCTGGAGATTGGAAACTGATAAGATCATCAGACAAAATTTGGGAACATGGAGGTAGGTTGTAGAAGGAAGGGGAGGAGGGGAGGGTTGAGGGGAACTTGAGAAAAATGGGATAGTTGAGATGCAGGAAGGACAGATATGACCGCAAGGAAAGAGATATCCTGATTGAGGGAGCCATTATGGCATTAGCAAGAAACCTGGCTCTAGAAAAATTTCCAGGTATCCACAAGAATGACACCAGCTAAGACCCTAAGCAATAGAGTGGAGTGTATCTGAACTGGCCTTGTCCTGTAGTCAGACTGATGACTATCCTAAACATCACCACAGAACCTTCGTCCAACAACAGATAGAAAAAGAGGCAAAGACCCACATGGGAGCACTAGACTGAGCTCCCAAGATACTGTTGAAGAGTGGAAGGAGTGAGAGTATGAGCAAGGAAGTCAAGACCATGAGGGGGTCATCCACTGAGCTAATGGGAGCTCACCAACTCCAACTGGACTGGGAGTGAATGAGCATGTGAACAAACTAGTCCCTCTGAATGTGGTTGACAATTGGGGCAGACTGAGGGGCCACTGATAGTGACACTGGGATTTGTACACTGCATGTACTGGCTTCTGGGATCCTATTCTCTTTGGGTGTATACCTTGCCTAATCTAGATGTAGTAGGGAGGGCCTTGGACTTTCCACAGGACAGGGTGCATTGTCCTCTCTTAAGATTGGAGTGGATGGTGTGGGAGGGTGGGTGGAGGGAGTGGGAGGGAACTGGGAGGAGGGGAGGGAGTGGAAATTTGGATTTGTATTTTTTAAGTAATAAAATTTAAAAAGTTCAATGATGAAATTTTTTAAATGGGTAATAATAAACTCACAAAGCCAATGTTCTGATGTCCAAGTGCAAAACAACAGTCCAGTGCACAATTTTCAATTTTATGGCACCATTCTATACTACCATTTAATCTTTCATCATTAGTTGGCAGCCTTTGACTTGATTTCACTGGGTTAGCAGCTGAATCTAGAAGCCTCCCCAGCTGTAAGCAGCCATTGTCCTGGCTGAGAACCACAGATCCACACACGTGAACCCTGCTCTCTATCAGACTGCTTCTCGCATGTCCACAACACCCCTGCCTTTGTTTTCTGGAAAAGAAATGAAATGATTTGCTGTGCTTTTCCTCCCCAAACATGGGACTTCCTAATCTACTCAAGATGCTATGGAACTGCCCCCAAAAGCAAGAGCCACACTACGACCAGAACGTCTGTGTCCCCCCAGAATCCTGTGTTGAAGCTCCCCCATACCTTCTCCTTATAAGAACACAGCAAGTGGATGCCACCTGTGAACTGAAAAGAAAGCCTTCACCAGGTGCTAAATATGCCTGCATCCTGCTTTTCCCTACCCTCAGAATCCTGAGAAATATATTTCTGGTATATTAAATCTCTCAGACTATGGAATTTATTATAGCAGGGCAAGTAAGAACTGGGGCCTTTATTTATATGAAAATTAAAATCATACTATATTTAAAAAGAAAGCTGAGAAGCTGTCTCAAGTTCAAACTAAT
Source organism: Microtus ochrogaster (assembly GCF_000317375.1). Lineage (NCBI taxonomy): Eukaryota > Metazoa > Chordata > Mammalia > Rodentia > Cricetidae > Microtus > Microtus ochrogaster. The sequence continues at coordinate 39,956,531 of NC_022011.1, forward strand.
TGCTCATTGGTGGAAGGGGTAATTAAAGTTTGCATTACTATCCCAATTTTATCATCTTTGTTGAAATTGTCTTGAAAAATCTCTACATTGTTCAGTCTACCACCTTAAAAATTGTAATGTGATCTTGTTACCGCAGATTAATTATTCATTCAGTTATATCATCTATCACTATGTTTGCAAAAAATCAATTTTATAACGAAATACTACTTAGCTATTTTGGGTTGCAGAATTTTATTACTTTTTACCATTTCCAGTAGTGCAAAAAAAACCAGCATTACCAATACCATTTTACATAGTAGATAGTAGATAGATAGATGATAGAGAGATAGATAAATAGATAGGTAGATAAATAGATAGATAGATGATAGATAGATAGATAGATAGATAGATAGATAGATAGATAGATAGATAGATAGATAGATGATCAGTTCCATGAAGTTGAATTATAGCATTGTATATATTCATGATTTTGATAGACAGCCAAACACAAGAGACTGCAGAAGGTGAGAAAGGCTATTACATGTTCTGTGAATGGAATCATAATATTTGAATGTTTGAAGAAGGCAGGACTCGGGCATTGAGGAATAGAGGTAAGTCAAACTATGGTCACTCTAGTAAAATCTATAGAGTTGAATATTACTGAAGATAAGGGTATATAAGGCCATTTATGCTACAATAGAAAGTTCCAATTCTCCACCCAAAGTATTATTACATAAAAGAAAAGATCTGAGTAGAGAACTGGCAGAAAGCTTTAAACATTATACTGTGTAGTATACAGCAAAACCAAGTATCAGAGGGAGCTGAACAGGGGCTTGTTGCTGCAGTTTAGATACAATGTACTCACTGCATACACATGAGTGCCAGTGGAGATGGATACAGTTACAGAGATTTGGTGCAAAATGTGGAAGAAACATAGCAAGATGATGGAGATTAGAAACATAGAAACTATGCATCCCTCTTCTTCCTGAATTAGGTATTATCTGAGTTTGAGATAAATTGTTCTACATGGACCTATTATGATATCCTCATCTCTTAAACTTTAGATATAAACTCTATTCATGATAAATAAATGTGCATAGGACTATGATCTGGAGAAGTAGACCCTAGAGTTAGTAGGACACAATATGCATTCATGATCAAACACATACACTCATACTACAGAGGGCAAATTCTCCTCCTGCTTAGTCATGGCCCCTTAGATGATAAACACAGATACCTTCAACTTCAAGGAGTGACTAAGTTCCTTCATTTCTCTATAGAAGGCATAGGAGACAGCGTAATAAGTGGGGTCTCTAAAAGACAGGGAGTTCCATGGTGGCAGTCAGAAGCCTCGTCAGCTGAGATATACTGATGAACATTTTCCTGTAGCTCTTGAGTATTTGGTATAAATTATAATTTTACAAAAGACAAAGAGGATCCCAGAGGATAACATTGCCATGTTGAGTCTAAATTAAAGTCAGGATATAATTACTACATTTCAGTGGCCTCCTTGGGGAAACAACTACTTGTTGAAGTAAAGAGAGTTTGCTGATGAGTTTTATCCTTGGAGGAATAAAGCTAACAGCAACATGGAAGCCTGTAGGAACTTTAGGGTCTCAAAATTTATTGGCATATTATTTAAATTGGGGGAAATGAACTAAGCTGACGGTTGAATGTGGTAAACAAATTCAGAAGTGCCTGGCACTGCAGAATGACGGAAGCAAACGATGAAACAATCACTCTGAACGGAAGGGGGAGGTGCTCATATTTCACCCCCACTCAGAACATGGGGAAGAGTGTGTTTCCATAAATCTCAGTCTTGTCTTCAAAACCAGTGGGGTTGGTGTAACACAGATGCATTTCTCACCTATCCAGACAATATCCATCACTACAACTTTCCACTCAGTCCCCTATGAAATTAATTCCTAATCAATCCTTATATTGCCAGTTTGTAACAGAAACATGGAAATCTAAGTTCAAGAAAATGCGGTCTTTTTATTCAAACATATACTTATTGATTCCTTGAGAAGTTAATAAACCAGCCTCCAGGCCCCACAGGGCCCAAAGGGAAAATTCACAGCACTGGCACAAACTGACACTTTTTTATCTGAAGGGGTTAGAGGAAAAATACACTCACACACTCTCTTGATAGTTTCTTTCTGTGCTCTTTCTATCTCTATCAATACACTTGATGTTTCCCTTTTAACTCCCTCATTCTTGATGTTTTCTTTCTATCCCATTTTATTTTTTTTATTTTTTTCTCTTTTTTTCTATCCCATTTTAATTTCTTCTCCTTAACTCTTTCTTTGTTCTTTTCCTTACAGCTTATACACCCCAACAAAATCTTTCAGGCACAAAGGGGTTACAATACATTTGTCAGTGAATGATTACAACTAAGAGATTTAAAAGTCATCCCTTCAACTCACATGCACTGTATCTGGGTAACCTGTATCTTGGCAGGCTGCAATGTGAGGAAAGAATCAATTACTTTATTATCTGCCTTGAGAGGATTGGTGAGCTGCTCGTATCTCACCTACACTCAGAACATGGAAGACAGAGCATGGTTTCTATAAGGAATTTTAAAGGAGTCATAAACCTAAACGATGAAGAGCCCAAGGAAAAATGAGACTATTGTGCACTTATATCCTATATAAACATTTTTAATTAATACCATGTAATCAGAAGTCATAAATTCAAGATTTTTCTAGGACCCAAAATTGTCCAAAGAGTGCTAAATTTTGGGACATAAAGATACTGGAATGTCATAAATCCTCTAATCCAGGCTCAGGTCAACGTTTCTGAGTAACCTTAAATCTTTTAGCATCAGCTCAAGTCATTACTCCCAAGAACCTGTGATACCATAACACTTTAAATCTCAAAATGTACTTTCAGTCCTGTGTATAACTCTTGACAACAAAAAAGAATCCTGTATCCCTATCTTGGGGATACAGAATCCAATTATTTTCTGTGGCCCTGAATAGCCAGAACTCTTCCAACAGTGTTTCTGAATCAATGCTGTTTTTCTTTCTAGACCTCAGTATTTTGCTCCTTGTCACCCGCACAAATCCAGGACCCAACATTTTTATACATAAAAAATAACAAACAGTTGGCTGAAATTTGAGTCTTCAGGGTACATACTCATATCAAAAGACTGAGTTCAGGAATCTGTGCAGAATTAATCATTGCCCTAGGTTATCAACCAGACCTAGCAAGGAAATTGTGTTTGTAATTGAACTGCCTTCCACGTTCAACCTAACAAATCAGACAGCACAGAACAGCTATAATGTGTCCTGGGAAACTTAAGACTGTTTTTCTGGGGATGTGTATCTTAAAAACTGTTATCAAGTCCTCTGGTCTAAGCTGAAGTTAGTTTAAAGCTTTGTTTCTGCTAATGATACACAACAAAATCTGCAACTGGGTCTCCTCAGAATCAAAAGAATTAAACATCACCTTGCTCCTGGTGAAGTTCAATTGTTTACCTTGATTGTTTATCAGAGCTGTGATCTAAAGCAACTCTTTAAGGAGAATTAATAGGCCTTAGCTATAAAACATATCCTTGTATATAGTTTTATTTATCAAAACTCTGTATAAGCAATCATCATAATTGTAAATTAGACAGTACAGCTTAGGGATGGGTCATCTTCTTGACAACACACAGATAAAAATGCCAAGTAGATCAGGGTGTAATCATGAGATAAACACACTACAATACAGGCAGTAGGGGTCTTGCCACATCAACTCACATCATGCCAGATACCAGAGAAAGATTGCAGCAGCAACATGTAAGAACACAATAGAAGCAAAAGACATTCTAGAGTCTGTAGCCTCATAGCCTTTCTTAACAAGATTCACCTATCTATGAGTTTTCTTCCTGGTGAGCTGACACCTGAAACTTTAATTTTCAACTGCTGTTGTTATGACATGGCCACCAGCAATCCACACAAAGTATTTTAATTATATTCGTGCCATTCTCTCCCTCCACTTCTCTGCCCTAACTCCTCCCAGATTCATTCCCACCTCTTCCACATTTGTATCCTCTGCTTTTATTACTTTTATAATCCAGGTTCAGTTTGTGTTGTCCACCTGCTTCCAGGTGTAGTGCTGCCCTCTGATGCTGAGTGAAACAGCAGAAGTCACACCCTTAAGGAAAAGTTACTCACCCATCCCTAGAATTCATCAACTGTCAAGATCTCCTCATTGCACTCATAAAAAATTTGGGGAAGCCATTGCAAGCCATGAAAATCATCAATTGTGTGGGGGGGCTGTAATTATGGTAAAGAGACCTGCAACAATAAACCAAAAAAAATCATGTATGTCTTTTTTAATGGAATTTGTGTCTAGTACTGAAATGTATATGTTGAACTGAGACCCCCTGATGCACCATGAAACAAGCAAACAACCAAAAAACAACACCAACTTGGACAGACATTCTCCAAAAAGATTAGAGGTGACACTAGCTTCCAGAAACCCAAGCCGCAAAGACCAGAAAAGCAAAGAAAAAATAAAAAAGAACAAAGGAATACAACACCTAATCAACAAAGACACTCAAAAATCAGAGTCTAGAGCTAATCAGATGTCTAAATGCCAGTGAAAAATATATTCGACAGCAGCCACAGCAATATGGCAACAGCAGAGTCCGACTATCCTGCAACACCAAAACCTGAGTATTCCAATGCAGCAGAAGCACAAATTCCATTAAAAAAGACATACATGATTTTTTTTGGTTTATTGTTGCAGGTCTCTTTACCATAATTACAGCCCCCCCACACAATTGATGATTTTCATGGCTTGCAATGGCTTCCCCAAATTTTTTATGAGTGCAATGAGGAGATCTTGACAGTTGATGAATTCTAGGGATGGGTGAAAATCACCTTTAAAACAACTTTTTGAAGATTACAGGTGTTCGTAAGAAGGTAAATTAAAAGTCCCTTAAAGAAATAGATAAGACTCAGGCACCAGGTACTAGCCACCCAAAGGTCAGTCTGGGACATTGAGGCCTGAGCTGATGGGAAGACATCTACATCACTGATGCAGTTCTGCTTAGGCAGATGCAACCTACCACCAAACTATCCAGGGCCCTTGTCTTAGTTAGACTTTTATTTCTGTGAAGAGACAACTCTTATAAAGGAAAACATTTTGCTGGGGTGAGAAGTCTTACAGTTTCAGAGATTCCTTCCATTATCATCGTGATAAGAAACATGGCAGATACAGGCATACATGGTGTTGATATGAGAGTGTTATATCTTGCAGCCAACAGAAAGTCAACTGAGAGTCACACGGGTGGAAGCTTGAGCAAAAGAATCCTCTAAACCTGACCCCAAGGTGATGCACTTCCTCCAACAAGGTCACACCCAAAATACTGCCACATCTTTTGGAGGTCACTTTTTTCAAACCACTATGTTTTACTCCCAAGACCCCAAATTCTTATAGCATATCATAATGCAAAGAAAAAATGCATTTGATAAAACTTTCGAAGTCCTTATAGTCTGTTACAGTTTCAAACTTATTTCCAAGTCCAAAGTCGAAAAATCTCTTCTGAAACTCATGGCAATTTCTTAACTCTAATCCCCCTGTGAAAATCATAATTAAAAAGCAGATTCCATGCTTCAAACATATAAGGGAACAGAATATACCTTACCATTCCAAAATACGGGGATTGGAGCATATCGAGGAAATACTGGACAAAATCAAGAGCAAATGAAAAAAAAAATACTGCTGGTAGAACTCCAAACTCTATCTCCATGTCTGATGGGCTAATGTCACAACACTCTTCAGATCTCCAGCTCTGTTCAAATGTTCAGATTTGTTGAGTGCAACACACTTCTTTCTCTGCTGCAGGAGCGCCTTCTACTCCTTCAGCCAATAGCCTTTAAGATACCAGCCCACTTGGGCATGGTCTCTCTGGCTTGAAAACACAGTGGTAGTCTCGCATTCCCTCTCTTGCTTGGGACTCCCCTTCTGGATACCAGATGCTTTTTCTGATCATGCAGGGGGCTGTTGTCTAGCATGGTGATCTGTAAGGTTTTTTTTTTCTTTAAATAAATAACCCTTTTATTAATCATAATCCCAAACTGGTGTGGGATTGTTTTGTGACTTACTCCTTTATCTGGCATCCAATGTGGACAATCCCCCTATACCCCCAGGCCCTGGCTCAAATGCCTGCCACCAGCATGGCTTGGCTCAAATCCTGCCCCCTCAGCTGTGGTGTGAGCCAGCAGTAACCTCTATACCTCCTGGGATCCACGGGCCCGGAAAGTTTCTGCTGGCCTGATTTGATCTTTTCTGAGCAGCTTTTTTTTTAACATTTGAATTTTTTGTAATTGAGAAAAGGAAAAAAAAAAAACAAGTTTCCGCCTCCTCCCAGCCTCCCATTTCCCTCCCCCTTCTCCCACCCTTCTCCCCCTCCTCCCACCTTTCTCCCCCTCCCCCTCCTCCTCTCCCCCTCCCTCTCCAGTCCAAAGAGCAGTCAGGGTTCCCTGCCCTGTGGTAAGTCCAAGGTCCTCCCCGCTCCGTCCATATCTAGGAAGGTGAACATCCAAACTGGCTAGGCTCCCACAAAGCCAGCACATTAAGTAGGATCAAAACCCCGTGCCATTGTCCTTGGCTTCTCATTAGCCCTCATTGTTCGCCATGTTCAGAGAGTCCAGTTTTATCCCATGCTTTTTCAGTCACAGTCCAGCTGGCCTTGGTGAGCTCCCAATAGATCAGCTCCACTGTCTCAGTGGGTGGGTGTACCCCTCGTGGTCCCGACTTCTTTGCTCATGTTCTCCCTCCTTCTGGTCCTCATTGGGACCTTGGGAGCTCAGTCCAGTGCTCCAGTGTGGGTCTCTGTCTCTGAGCAGCTTTTTAATTCTCCCTGACAGCACAGCACTTAGGCAATGTGAGTCTCAGAGCTCACAGAGCAAGAGCAAGCACAAGAGGTTGCCGAACACTAAAAACCCCTTTGGGAAAAAACTCCCTGTGAAGTCCTGATGGCTCATATAGACATGCTGTTTGAAATCCCCGCCATAACTGATTGGGAGCGCTGCCACAGCAGCATTTGCAGAGTGACCCTTTGTCCCAGCATAGGGTCACTGGGAGCACAATTGGCCCCCCTCTTTCAGTGGCTGTGTCAAGACCCAACACCCTGCATCGGGTTGGAGCAGAGCAGCAGGACAGGCATGCCTGTGGCAGGCCAAGCTGTTTATCAGCCACTAGAAGCTCCCTGGGTGTTTGTGATCTGTGCCTGGACTCTGGGTTTTCTCCCTCGGCGTACTACATTTAACCTTTCATGTGAGATTTTAAAACGGGATTTGTCCGTGAGGCCATTGCAGAGGTTCCAGTCGCGACTCGGAAACAGCACCATCTGCTGGTTAACAGGTAAAATGGCAGGTTTCATTTTTGATGGGACTCTTGCCGCAGTTTTTGCTGCCCCTTTGGAAGAAATCACCAGAGGCCTATATGCCTATGGAGACACCTCAATTCCCTGGTTATTAGGTTTCAGCTTTCTTTTTCATATTATATCATTATGGAAGTATGTGGCATTAATTGATAGGATTAATACCATGATAACCATGACTCTATATCTAAGGGTACTAAAAATTTACCTGAGAGGATCCAGGCTGTTGAATTTGACATTCAGAAGTTATCACAGAGCTTTGATAAGGTAACAGGCAGACTAAACCTCCAGGATGACAATTTACAAGATGTTCAGTTACTATGAATTGGAACTATATCTTGAGTTAAACAAAGCATGAGATGGGTTGACTGTATTGGGCCAGAAGGTCAAAGAGGAAAGCTAAGGCCATATGTAGCTGATATTACAATAAATTTATGGGGCCATGACCTGATACAGCAACGGAATACCCAGGCTAATATTCCTGCAGTCCCAGGAACTCATAATTCTGGGAAGGATGTAATAAGGTACTATGCAGGAAGGTCACCAGCCATTCAGGCTCTACCAGAACATAAAGCAACTAACAAACCTTTAGAGGTACCAACAGCCCGACCTTTAAAATGGATAACTGAGAAACCAATATGGTTCAGCAATGGCCTCTAGCTGAAGATAAATTGCAGGCTTTAGAATGATTGGTACAGGAGCAATGAGATGCTCAACATATTGAGGAGTCAACTAGCCTTTGGAATTCTCTTGTGCTGTAAAAAAGAAATCTGGTAAATGGAGAATGGTGACAGATCTAGGGGCTGTCAACAAGATAATTCAACCTGTGGGCTCTGTACAGTCTGGAATTCCTCTGCCTTCTCTGTTACCAAAAGAATGACCTCTAATAGTTATTGATTTAAAGGATTGCTTCTTCACTATACCTTTACAAGAAAAGGATAGAGAAAAATTTGGCTTCACAGTGCCTACTTATAAGAACTCTGTTTACCCAGATTTTTGATATCCAGAATTCTTCCTGTTTGTGATTTCTTTATCACCTCTATTTCAGTCTTTAAGTCTTGAACTATTTGCTTCACCTGTTTGATTAATTTTCTTGGTTTTATTTGAGGATTTATTGATTTCTTTCATTTTTTTGTTTCTCTCCCCCTCCATTTTCTTAAGGGAGTTTTTCATTTCCTTTTTAAATGTCTCCATCATTTTCAAAAAGTTACATTTAATGTCATTTTCTTCTGCTTCTTCTGGGTTAGGATGATCAAATCTTCCTGTTGTGTGACCGCTGGTTTCTGGTGTTAGCATGTTGCTTTTTAGGATGTTGGAAGAATTCTTGCATTGGCACCTGGCCATCTCTTCCTTCGAATGTGGCCAGAAGAGTCTTGGCATCTTGCTCCAATCTTTGCTGACTGTGTACTTGAGAGTTTTTCTTGGTCTGCCCTCTCTTAGGTCCCCTCAGCACTGGAGCAGGCTCTCAGATGCCCTCCACCCTGAAGCAAGCTGTGTTGGGGGATCCAAAGTCCTCACAGATGAAAACTAAGGCACTCCGGATCCCCTCAGCACAGTAGCAGGGTCTCTCACAGGGTTCTAAGGACTTTGCAGGCAGAAAGGCAGCGTTGAGGCAGGGTGGAATGGTAGAAAGAAGCCCCAGTGGCGGGAACACTCCCCATTGGCTCTCTGGACCCCTTGTCCTTGAAGCAGGCTGTGCTTGCATTTTCTATCTTTCATTGACCTATGTTCACTGGTCCAATGTCAGCCTTTGCAACACCTCCTACATATACATAAAGGCTGTATACCTCCTATTTCTGACGTATTCCCAGGAATCTTGTGTACAATCCCTTCTCAGATGACCCATTCTACCACAATTAAAACATTTGGCATTTTGATGTCTTCTCTTACCATTGGAAATTGCCACTCCTATCTGAGCTTCAGTACTATAGTCAAATGTCTCAACATTCATTGTATGCAAGACCCATTCATCTATGATAGCTTTATACAGGAGAGAATGTGGAGTAAAGAGAACATTGCTGGTGAGAATGCAAACTTATGCAATCACTTTGGAAATCAGTGTGGTGGTTTTTCAGAAAATAGGGAACCAACATACCTCAGGATCTAGCAATATGACTCTTGGGAAGATATGCAAAAGATGCTGAATCATACTACAAAAGCATTTGTTCAACTATGTTCATAGCAGCATTATTTGTAATAGCCAGAACCTCAAAACAATCTAGATGTCCCTAAACTGAAGGATGGATAAAGAAAGTGTAGCACATCTACACATTAGAGTACTACTCAGCAGTAAAAAACAATGGCATCTTGAATTTTGCATGCAAATGCATGAAAGTAGAAAACACTATCCTAAGTGAGGTAACCCAGGCCCAAAAATATGAATATGGTATATACTCACTCATTAGTGAATTCTCACCATAAACAAAAAACATTGAGCCTATAGTTCATGATCCTAGAGAACCTAACTAATAATGTGAACCCAAAGAAAAACATGTATAGATACACCTAAAAATTGGAAGCAGACAAGATTGCCTGTCAAAAGTTGGGAGCATGGGTGTGAGGGGTAGAGGGAAGGGGAGAGGAGAGAAATAGAGGAGAAGGGGAGGGTTGAGGAGAGCTTGGGGTGTAAGATGGTTGAGATGGAGGAAGAATGGATATGGGAGCAGAGAAGGAGATATCTTAATTGAGGGAGCCATTATGGGGTTGGCAAGAGGCTTGGCACTGGAGGGGTTCCCAGGAGTTCATGGGGATGACCCCAGCTAGGACCCTGGGCAGTGGAGGAGAGGGTGCTTGAACTGGCCTTGTCCTGTAGTAAGACTGATGATTATCTTGAAATTCACCATAGAAGCTCCATTTGGTAACAGATGGAGACAGAGGCAGAGACCCACATCAGAGCACTGCACTGCACTCCTAAGGTCCTGTTCAAGAGTGGAAGGAGTGAGAATATGAGCAAGAAAGTCAGGACCATGAGGAGTTGGTCCACCCACTGAGACAGTGTGCCTAAGCTAATGGGAGCTCACCAATTCTACCTTAACTGGGAATAAACAAGCATGTGATCAAGCTGGTCCCTTGAATGTGGCTGACAGTTGGGGAAGACTGGAGGGCCAATGACAATGGCACTGAGAATTGTCTCTACTGCATGTACTGGCTCTTTGGGATCCTATTCTCTTTGGATGCATACCTTCATAAGCCTGGATGGAGCAGGGAAGGCCTAGGACTTCCCACAGGGCAGGGTTCCTTGTCCTCTCTTAGGACTGGAGGGGGGAATATGTGTGGGGGTAGCGTGAGGGAAGTAGAAGAAGGAGAAGGTGTCAGAATTTTGATTGGTATTATTTTTATTTTTATTTTTTTTGGTATTATTTTTAAAGTAATAAAAAAGACCCATTCATCCATGTTTGCTGATCTGATCTTTAAAAGCCCAAGGAGCCTTTTGTACTCTATGTTGGCATTCTCATGAGCCAAAGATTCAATTATTATATGTCTAGCTTCTGGGTCAGTTACCCCTATTTTACAGCCCTAGTTGTTCTTTGAAAAAAGTCACTAAAAATTCTCTCTGACCCTGTTTAACACTAAGGTATGATTCAATTCTCTTTCTTAGTTCCTGAATCTTGTCCCAAGCCTTTAAAGCTGCTGTGCTACATAGCAACAAGGTGTGATCATCAAAAAGAGCTTGATCCTAAGAATAAGAGTAAAGTCCCTCACCCAGAATTTTATCTATGGAAAACTCAAGTCTTTGTGCTTTCTCCTGTTGCTCTAAAATTTTAACTTCTTCCTTATAAAAGCTTCTCCAAAGTAACTGTTGTCCACTTTCAAGGACTGCTGAGATTAACTGAGTCCAGTTGTGTGGTGTTGCTTTGTTACTGGAAGTGAACATTTTGACCATTTCCCTAACAAAGGACAAATTTAGTCCATAAGCTACTGTTGATTGTTTCATTTCCTTTAGATATGTTATACTTATGGACTCCCATGAATATTCTTTGACAATCTTAGGGTACATGGGACCATGTACTCTTTGTGATATTATTACTAGAAAATCAGACAGAACTCTGGGGAAGCTATCACAGAGATTATCACGTACTGGTGAGGATAAATTTTGTCTTTGTACCTTTTGTCCCTGGTCATCAAAATTGATTAGTTTCTCAATATTTTCAAATCTATTTACCACTGCCTTTTGTAAAGTCTGGATCTCCTGTTCAATGTTCTGTTCTAATGCCCTCATTGGGGATTCCAAGGTATGAAGTCTGTTCAATAGAGATAATGTCTCATTATTGGACATAATCTTCATAGTATGCATATTAATTTTGTGGAGAGACATTCTATCAGTTGGCCTGTCATACCCCTTTGACAGAGTCCAATTAATACATTCAACAGTATGAATTCTCTCAAATAATGTTTCAGAATCCACTGTCATTGATTGGGTTTTATGTGCCAAATTGGCTGTATCCTTTTCCAGAGTGCTGAATTTTCCTTTAAATACATAACTATCAGTCTGTACCATTTCTAAAAGTACCTCAGTTGACTGAGTTTTGTTAGTTAAATTGCCCATATCCATCTTCAGACTTCTGACCTCTTTTATAGAAGTTTGGTATCAGTCTGTAAAGACTGTACCACTTCTAAAAGTACCTCAATTGATCCCAGAGGAAAACACTGACATCTTGAATCTAAATTAATGTGAGGATATAATTACTCCATTGTTGAAATAAGAGCGGCTGAGCTGCGTCCCCCTGCGTCCCCAGCACCCTGCCGCCCGCATGGCTAGCTTAGCTTATGCCCCGAAATAATTA
>NC_022011.1:39971366-39983729 GCF_000317375.1 Microtus ochrogaster
ATCCTGTTCTGTTTTCTCCGCCTACCTAAGGGTTGGCCTATGAAATGGGCCTAGGCAGTTTCTTTATTAATAAGAAATCATTCCCACATCACTCCATTTCCATTGCCTTCCTTCAGAAACAATCAACTGTCAATAGCTCCTCATTGGACCCATGATATAATACATTTAGGGAAGCAAATACAGGCCCTAGAAACCACAAATTGAAGTGACTGTAATCATGGAAAAGGAGATCTGCAACAAAAGAGCAAAAAATCATTTATGTCTTAATTAATGTAATTTGTGGACACTGCTGAAATACATGTGTTGAAGCCCTAAACTTCACACTTCTTGTATTTGTTTGGATGTGAAATGTGCTTCCTCAAAGACTCATCTTTAAGGCTTATGCTTCAACTTGCTGATCCAATGGTTGAAATGATTGTATCATAGTGGCTCTGAGTCAAATATGTAAATGAAATCAACATTTGAATAAACTGTATGAAGTGAGTGAAAATATGGGTGGGGCATAATTGAAAGAATGGGAATTTAGAGAAATATCTTTGATGGATATAACATCTTGCTGGTCTTACATCCTTTCTCTTCCTCAATCCCTTCCTCTCTCCCTCTATCTACATCAGGGCTGTCATGGTGTTAGCCTCTTTCCTATTGTGTTCTCCCATATTATGTATAACCTCAGCCTCCTCCTCAGTTTCTTAGTGCATGGTGTCTTCAGAGCAATGCATTGGCATTTGTGTTGTAGGTTGTGTGGAGTAACAAGACACTACATCCAGTGATTTCTGCTTCTTACCTCCTTTGGTTAAGGGCTTTCTGACCATATCCTAACAGACATCATCTTCAGAGAGAATGATAAGCTTTTGGTTCCTATTAGTTCTTCTGAACTTCAACCAAAATGCACAGAGTAACTGTCTGTCCATTAATATTCTTAACTATTATTTTTTATAATAATAAGGTTGGGAACATTCAGAATGACATCCACAATACATACATGAACAGACTTGTGCTTCCTCTCTCCAATTCTCCTTGGTCTATGGTAAGAATGCCCCTTACTCAATAGGAATCACACTCTTCTAGGCATCAAGACACATTTCCTCATAGAGAATATCCTGTTTACTGTTCTCACCACTTATTTGAAACACATAACCCTTCCATTCTTCACCCAGAACATCAGTAGTTCCTTCTATGGACTTGTGTTCATCATAGAAATTACAGACCTTGTGCTCATGGTCTTTTTCAATGAGATTCTGGCACCTGGTGGCTGGAGAGGACATAGATATTCAGCTTCATCTTGACATAATCAATCCCCTAGGAAGTGTCTTATATACACAAAAAAAATTATATATTTTTGCTGTCATCAAATTCAATGGGTTTTCTATGCTTTCTGTTCATATTTTAGCTCAATTTCTAAAGCACAAACTCATAGTCATTTATTCCTGTTCCAGTGGGACTACATGTCACAGTCATGATTCTTTTATTATTATGATTATTATTAAAACTTTCTGCCTCCTCCCAACCTCTCATTTCCCTCCCTGTCCCCCACACCCCTCCCCCTCCCTCTCAAGTACAAAGAGTAGTCAGGGTTCCCTGCATTGTGGGAAGTCCAAGGACATCTCCCCTCCATCCAGGTCCAGGAAGGTGTGCATCTAAACAGACTAGGCTCCCTCAAAACCAGTACATGCAGTAGGATCAAAACCCAGTGCCATTATCCTTGGCTTCTCAGTCAGCCCACATTGTCCAGCACATTCAAAGAGTCTGGTTTGATCCCCTGCTTTTTCAGTTCTTGTCAAGCTGGATTTGGTGAGCTCCCATTAGATCAGCCCCACTGTCTCAGTACATGGGTGAACCCCTCGCAGTCCTGACTTCCTTGCTCATGTTCTCCCTCCTTCAGCTCCTCATTTGGGCCTTGGAATCTCAGTCCAGCATTCCGATGCCAGTCTCTGTCTCTATCTCCATCCATCGCCAGATGAAGGTTCTATGGTGATATGCAAGATATTCATCAGTATGGCTATAGGATAGGGCCATTTCAGGTTCCCTCTTCTCAGATGCCCAAGGAACTAGCTGGGGATATCTCCATGGATACCTGGGAACCCCTCTAGAGTCAAGTTTCTTGCCAACCCTAACGTGGCTCCCTTAATTAAGATATCTTCTTTCCTGCTCCCATATCCAGCCTTCCTCTATCCCAACCCTCCCATTCTCCCAAGCTCTCCCCATCCTCCCCTTCTCACTTTTCTCTCCCCATCTCCCCTTACCCCCACCCCACCCCCACCACCAAGTTACCAATTTTTGACTGGAAATCTTGTCTACTTCCAATATCCAGGAAGATAACTATATGTTTTTCTTTGGGTTCACCTTCTTATTTAGCTTCTCTAGGATCATAAATTATAGGCTCAATGTCCTTTATTTATGGCTAGAATCCACTTATAAGTGAGTACATACCAAATTCATTTTTTTGTGTCTGGGTTACCTCACTCAAGATAGTTTTTTTTCTATTTCCATCCATTTGCATGCAAAATTCAAGATGTCATTTTTTTTTACCACCGAGTAGTACTCTAATGTGTATATATTCCACAATGTCTTTATCCATTCTTCCACTGAGGGGCATCTACATTGTTTCCAGGTTCTGGCTATTACAAATAATGCTGCTATGAACATAGTTGAACAAATGCTTTGTAGTATAATAGGACATCTCTTGGGTATATTCCCAAGAGTGATATTGCTGGATTCTAAGGTAGGTTGACTACCAATTTCCTGAGAAACTGCAACATTGATTTCCAAAGTGGTTGTACAAGTTTGCATTCCCACCAGCAATGGATGAGTGGTCCCCTTACTCCACATCCTCTCCATCATAAGCAATCATTGGTGTTATTGATTTTAGCCATTCTAACAGGTGTAAGATGGTATCTCAGAGTTGTTTGATTTGCATTTCCCTGATTGCTAAGGAGGTTGAGCATGACCTTAAGTGTCTTTTGGCCATTTGAACTTCTTCTGTTGAGAATTCTCTGTTCAGTTCAGTGCCCCATTTTTTAATTGGGTTAATTAGCAATTTAAAGTCTAGTTTCTTGAGTTCTTTATATATTTTGGAGATCTGACGTTTGTCTGAAGTGGGGTTGGTGAAGATCTTCTCCAATTCAGGAGGATGCCTTTTTTTATTAATGACTGTGTCCTTTGCTTTACAGAAGCTTCTCAGTTTCAGTAGGTCCCATTTATTCATTGTTGCTCTTATTGTCTGTGCTAATGGGGTTATATGTAGGAAGTTGTTGCCAGTGCCCATGTGTTGCAGTCTACTTCCCACTTTCTCTTCTATCAGGTTCAGTGTGTTCAGATTGATATTGAGGTCTTTAATCCATTTGGACTTGAGTTTTGTGCTTGGTGATAGATAACGATCTGTTTTCATTTTTCTACAGGTTGACATTTTGTTATGCCATCACCATTTGTTGAAGATGCTTTCTTTCTTTCATTGTATAATTTTGGCTCCTTTGTGGAAAATCAGGTTTTCATTGGTTTGTGGGTTAATATTTGGGTTTTCAATTCAATTCCATTGGTCAATGTCTCTGTTTTTATGCCAATACCAAACTGTCTTCATTATTGTAGCTCTGTAATAGGGTTTAAAGTCAGGGATGGTAATGCCTCCGGAAGGACCCTTATTGTATAGGATTGTTTTGGCTATTCTGGGTTTTTTGTTTTTCCATATAAAGTTAATTATTGTTCTCTCAAGGTCTGTGAAGCATTTTGATAGGATTTTGATGGGAATTGCATTTTATCTATAGATTGCTTTTGGTACAACTGCCATTTTTAATATGTTGATCCTACCAATCCAAGAGCATGGGAGATCTTCCATTTTCTGGTGTCCTCTTCAATTTCTTTCTTCAAAGCCTAAAAGTTCTTGTCAAACAGATCTTTCACTTCTTTGGTTAGTGTCACCGCAAGATACTTTATGCTATTTGTTGCTATAGTGAAAGGTGAAGTTTCACTGATTTCCCTCTCTGCTTCTTAATCCTTTGTGTATAGTAGGGTTACTAATTTTTTGAGTTGATCTTGTATCCTGCCACATCACTGAAGGTATTTATCAGCTGTAGGAGTTCTTTAGTAGCATTTTTGAGGCCACTGAAGTACAATATCATATCATCTACAAATAAGGAAAGTTTGACTTCTTCCTTTCCAATTTGAATCCCTTTGATTTCCTTATGTTGTCCTAATGCTATTGCTAGAACTTCAAGTACTATGTTGAAGAGATATGGAGAGAGGGGACAGCCTTGGCTTGTTTCTGATTTTAGTGGAATAGCTTTGAGTTTTGGTGGAAGAGTTTGTATGTTTCCCTTCTTTAAATTGTGCTGGTAGAGGGTTGTTAGATGTCTGTGTTATTATGGGTTTTGTTGGCTTCCTTGAGTTGTGGTTTTCCTTCTAGTATTTTCTGTAAGGTTGGGTTTGTGGCTATGTATTGTTTAAATTTGTTTTTTTCCTGGAATATATTGTTTTCTCCATCAATGATTAAAGAAAGCTTTGCTGGTATTGTAGTCTGGGCTTGCATCCATGGTCTCTTAGTGTCTACAGCACATCTATATCTATCCAAGACTTTTTGGCTTTCATGGTTTCCATTGAGAAGTCAGGTTTACCTTTATATGTTACTTGACCTTTTTCCTTTGCAGCTCTTAATATTCTTTCTTTGTTCTGTATGTTTTGTGTTTTGTTTATTATATGGTGAGGGGATATTCTTTTTTGATCCAGTCTATTCAGTCTTCTGTATGCTTCTTGTACCTTCATAGGAATATCCTTCTTTATGTTGGGAAAGTTTTCTTCTATAATTTTTTGAATATATTTTCTGGGCCTTTGAGCTTGAATTTTCTCCTTCTTCTGCCTCTATTATTTTTAGGTTTGGTCTTTTCATTGTGTCCCAGATTTCCTGGATGTTTTGTGTTAAGAATTTGTTGGATTTGCTGTTTTCTTTGAACAATGAGTTTATTTCTTCTGTAGTATCTTCAGCCCCTGATATTCTTTCTTCTATCTCTTGTATTCTGTTGGTTATACTTGTCTCTGTAGTTCCCATTCTTTTACTAAGATTTTTCATATCCAGCCATCCCTTGGTTTGTGTTTTTTATTGCCTCCATTTCAGTTTTCATGTCTTGAACTGTTTTTATTACCTGTTTGATTGTTTTTTGTTGGTTTTTTGGGGGGTATCTTTGAGGGATTTATTCATTTATTCAAACTTTTATTAGTCTTCTCATCCCTTTCTTTAAGGGAGTTTTTCATCTCCTGTTTAAGGGTCTCTATCACTTTCATAATTTGATACTTAATGTCGATTTCTTCTACTTCTTCTGGATTAGGGTGTTCAAGTCTTCCTGTTGCATGTTCACTGGATTCTGGTGTTATCATGTTGCTTTTCAGGTTGTTGGAAGAATTTTTGCATTGGTACCTTTCCATCTCTTTTTTAAAATGTGGTCAGGAGAGTCTTGGTGTCTTGGTCCAATCTTTGCTGTGGCTAACTGTGTACTTGGGGATTTTTCTTGGTCTGTCCTCTCTTAGAACCCCTCAGTATTGGAGTTGTCTCTCAGATCCCCTCCACCCTGAAGTAGGCTGTGGTGGTGGATCTAAGGGCCCCACAGATGGAAAGGAGTGCTTGGGGGAAAGATAGGATGGGGTAGCTAGAGAAAGCCAGTAGCTCTGGATAAGCCCCTCTTAATGGTCAGAAAGTTTAGGGGTTTGGAGGGTGCCTGTACTCCATTCCTGGGACATCCAGCCAGCCTGGTGGGCACACACTTACCCCAACAGATGGACCTCCTGGTACAGGAGCAGGGCCTCTTGCTGGCAAAGGACCTTGCAGATGAAGGGCAGGCTTTGAAGGTGCAGGCTTGGTGGAACAAAGTAACCCCTGTAGCACTAGCACTCACCACTGTGTCCCAGGCCCTCAGCCTCAAAGCTGGCTGAGTTGAGGGATCCTAGGACCCTGCAGATGGAAGAGGGTGGTTGGGGGCAAGCTGGGATGGGATAGATTAAGTCAGTAGCCAGGGAGAAGTCTGGTTGAATAGCCAGAAAGTTTAGGGATTGGAGGGTACCTGTAGTCCATTCCCAGGGAGTCTGGCCGACTGGCCGGGTACACACTTAACCCTCTGGATGGACCTCCTGGTACAGGAGCAAGGTCTCTTGCTGGCCAGGGACCTTGCAGAAAAAAAAAACAGAGCTACTGTTTTTGTTTTTGTTTTTGTTTTTTTTTTTGAGTAAATCTTGTATCCAGCCACATTAATGAAGGTGTTTGTTAGTTGTAGAAATTCCCTTGCAGAATTTTTTGGGTCCCTTATGTATAATATCATATCATCAGCAAGTAAAAGTTTGACTTTTTTCTTCCAATTTGTATTCCCTTTATCTCGTATTTTGTGTTATTACTCTAGCTAGAACTTCAACTATTATATTGCATAGATACAGAGAGAGTGGATGGCTTTATCTTGTTTCTAATTTCAGTAGTATCACTTGGAGTTTAATGTTAGCTGTTGGCTTGCTGTATATTGCTTTATTGTGTTTAGATATGTTCTTGTATCCCTGATCATTCTAAGATCTTTATCATGAATAACTTTGAATTTTGTTGAAGACTTCTCCAGAATCTAATGAGATTATCATGTGTTTATTTTTTCATTTTACTTATATGGTGGATTACATTGACAGACTTTTGTATGTTGAACCATCCCTGCATCTTTGTTATGAACCCTACTTGATCATGGTGGATGATTTTTCTGATGTGTTTTTGGATTCAGTTTGCCAGTATTTTATTATTTTTTGAATCAATATTCATGAAGAAGATTGGTCTGTAATTCTCTTTCTTAGTTGTGTCTTTATGTGATTTGGGCAACTCCACATCTGAGAGAGGACTGATCTCCATTATATACAAAGAACTCAAGAAACTAGACAATAAATTCCCAAATAAGCCAATTTTAAAAAAAGGTACAGATTTAAACAGAGGACTCTCAACAGAGAATTCCAAAAGGTCAAAAGACACTTAAGGAAATGTTCAACATCCTTATCTATCATAAAAAGTAGAAATCCAAACAACTCTGAGTTACCATCTTACATTGTCACCAAGATGAAAAACACTAATGACAGTTTATGATGGAGAGGATGTGGAGTAAGGGGAACACTACTTTATTGCTGGTGGGAGTACAAACTTGCACAGTCAGTTTGTAAATCAGTATGGTTGCTTCTCAGAAAGTTAGTAACCAATCTACCTCAAGACGCAGCTTCACCACTATGGCTATATGCCCAAAGGATAAAGTTTGTTCTCTACAGAGTCTTCATGACTTACTATCACAAGTCATCCATCCGTATGTCATGGACATAGGTTGGTTATACAGTACAAGCAGATGAATAAAGTTTGCATATTCCTTTTACCTAATCAAACATAAAACAAAACATCATCTTTAGCTGACATACATACTACATATTTCATACCTATATTAACATATATATTTCCTCTTAAAAGTTTACATGTTGCTCCTGCAATCTCAGTAACTCTGAAACACAGCTTGCTCCAATACTGAGGAGACTTAAGAGTTGAGTGAATAGCCACATGGCCAGACACCCCACTCTCAAGGACCTCCCCAGTGGGACAAAACACAGGGGCTCTTCCCAAACTCCCTTGGATTTCTTAGCCTGCCAGCAGGGAGTTTCCGGCAGCTAAGCTACCCCTAGCCCATCCAGTCCCCATTCAAACTATTAGATACACCCCAGCCCCAAACCCAATTATTCTCCTGCAATTTCAGTGGAACTCTGAAACACAGCTTGTTCCAATACTGAGGGGAGCTCTTCGGGCACATAATATCACCCAGCTCAGCCTGTTTGGGTGCTGGGACCAAGTTGTGAGGGCCACCGGGCTGGCAGTAGTTCCTTTGTATCAATAGCCTGCCTGCAGCAAGCAAGGTAGGCCCTTTGTTTACGAGCTACCCGACCAGCATGGAGATCTGATCTTGGCACCAGGAGAGCCATCACTGGGGTGAGTTAGTTTCTGACCCTCAGCAGCAGTCTGGGACATGGAACTCAGATGTTCCTCATCCCCCTATACTTCCTGGTTTTCCTGCAGGGGCTATATTCCCCGGATACTGCCTCTCTCTTCCTATCCTACCCAGCTTGCATCCAGAACCCCCCCTTCTGCCTCCCTCCCCTCTTCGGGCACATAACATCACCCTGCTCAGCCTGTTTGGGCGCTGGGACCGAGTTGTGAGGGCAACTGGGTGGGCGGTAGTTCCTTTGTCTCAATAGCCTGCCTACAGCAAGCAAGGTAGGCCCTTTGTTTACAAACTACCTGACCAGCACAGAGATCTAATCTCAGTACCAGGAGAGCCATCATTGGGAAGGTACATGAATGGGCAAGGAGACCTGATCCTGTAAAAGAAGATCCATAGGGGAGCATTCAGAGGAAGAGATGCAAGAATTCACCCAACAATCTGAAAAACAACATGAAACCACCAGAACCCAGCGACCTCGCAACAGGAGGACATGAACACCTTAATCAAGAAGAAGTAGAAAAAATTAACTTTATGAAAGTGATAGAAGCCCTTAAACAGGAGGTGAAAAACTCCCTTGAAGAAATGGATGAGAAGAATAACAGAAAGTTAGAAGAATTGAGTAAATCTGTGAATGATATCCTAAAAAACCAAGGAAAAACAATCAAACAGATAATGGAAACAGTTCAAGACTTGAAAACTGAAATGGAGGCAAGGAAGAAAACACAAACAGAGGACTGGCTGGATATAGAAAATCTAGATAAACGAATAGAGACTACAGAAACAAGCATAACCAACTGAATCCAAGAGAAAGAAGAAAGAATCTCAGACTCTGAGGATACCATAGAGAAAATAAACGCACTGATCAAAGAAAAGAGCAAATCCAACAAACTCTCATCATAAAACATTCAGGGAAACTGGGACACAATAAAAAGACCAAACCTAAGAATAATAGGAGTAGAAGAAGGAGAAGTGCAGCTCAATGGTCCAAAAAATACATTAAATAAAATTATAGAAGAAAACTTTCCCAAACTAAAGAAATATATAACTATGAAGGTTCAAGAGGCATACAGAATAAAAAAAATCCCCTAATCATATAATAATCAAAACACAAAACATTCAGAATAAAGAAAGAATATTAAGAGCTGCAAAGGAAAAAGGTCAAGTTACTTATAAAAGTAAACCTATCAGACTTACACCTAACTTCTCCATGGAAACCCTGAAAGCCAGAAGGTCCTGGATAGATGAGATGTACTGCAGAAACTAAGAGACCATGGATGCAAGTCCAGACTACTATGCCCAGCAAAGCTTTCATTCACTATAAATGGAGAAAATAAAATTTTCCAGGATAAAAACAAATTTAAACAATATGTAGCCACAAATCCAGCCCTACAGAAAGTAATAGAAGGAAAATCACAAACCAAGGAGTCCATGAATGCCCACAATAACCCAGACATCTAGAGACCCTTCACCAGCACAACTCAAAGAAGGGAAACACACAAACTCTACTACTAAAATAATGACCCGAGTTAACAACCACTGGTCATTAATATCACTTAATGTCATTGGACTCAAATCACCTATAAAAAGGCACAGGCTAAGAGATTGGTTACGAAAACAGAATCCAACATTCTGCTGTTTACAATAAACACACCTCAACCACAAAGACAAGCATCTACTCAGAGTAAAGGGCTGGGAAAAGGCTTATCAAGCAAATGGACCTAAGAAACAAGCAGGTGTAGCCATACTAATTTCTAACAAAGTAGACTTCAAACTTAAATCAATCAGAAGAGATGGAGAGGGACATTTTATACTCATAACAGGAACAATTCATCAGGATGAAGTCTCAATCCTGAATATTTATGCTTCTAATATAAAAGCACCCACTTATGTAAAAGAAATATTACTAAAACTCAAGGCAGGCATCAAACCGCACACACTAATAGTAGGAGACCTCAACACTCCTCTCTCACCAATGGACAAGTCAATCAGACAGAAACCTAACAGAGAAATAAGAGAATTAATGGAGGTAATGAATCAAAAGGACTTAACAGATATCTATAGAACATTCCACCCAAATAGGAAAGAATATAACTTCTCTGCAGCTCAAGGAACCTTCTCGAAAATTGACCACATAGTCGGTAACAAAGCAAACCTCCACAGTTACAAAAAAAAATATTAGTAACCACCTGTGTCTTATCGGATCACCATGGATTAAAGTTAGAATTCAACAGCAATGCTACCCCCAGAAAGCCTAGAACTCATGGAAACTGAACAGTCAACTAATTAACCACACCTGGATCAAGGAAGAAATAAAGAAAGAAATTAAAGTCTTCCTTGAATTCAATGGAAATAAAGAAACAACATACTCAAACCTATGGGACACTATGAAAGTAGTGCTAAGAGGACATAGCACTAAGTGCCCACTTAAAGAAAATGGAGAAAGCACACGTTGAAGACTTAACAGACCACCTGAAAGCTCTAGAAAAAAAAGAAGCAGACTCACCTAGGGAGAGTAGAAGACTGGAAATAATAAAACTAAGGGCTGAAATCAACAAAATAGAAACACAGAAACAATCCAAAGAATCAATGAAACAAAAAGCTGGTTCCTGGAAAAAAAACAACAGGATCGATAAACCCCTATGCAAACTAATCAAACAACATAGAGAATATGCAAATTAATAAGATCAGAAATGAAAAGGGGGACATAACCACAGACACAGAGGAAATTCAGAGAATCATTAGATCTTACTACAAAAGCCTGTATGCCACAAAACTGACCCTAAAATAGATAAATATCATATACTAAAGTTAAACCAGTACCTGGTGAACAATCTAAATAGACCTTTTATTTGTGAAGATTTAGAAGCTGTTATCAAAAACCTTCCTACCAAAAAAAGCCCAGGACCAGATGGTTTCAATGCGGAATTCTACCAGCACTTCCAAGAAGAACTAATACCTATACTCCTTAATGTATTTCACAATATAGAAACAGAAGAGTCATTACCAAATTCCTTTTATGAAGCTACAGTTACTCTGATACCAAAACCACACAAAAACTCAACTAAGAAAGAATTACAGGCCAATCTCACTCATGAACATCAACGGAATAATTCTCAATAAAATACTGGCAAACCGAATACAAGAACACATTAGAAAAATTATCCATTATGATCAAGTATGCTTCATCCCAGAGATGCAGGGCTGGTTCAACATACGAAAATCTATCAATGTAATTCATCAAAAAAAATTGAAAGAAAAAAATATGATCGTTTCATTAGATGCTGAAAAAGCATTTGACAAAATTCAATATCCCTTTATGATAAAAGTCTTGGAGAGATTAGGGATACAAGTGTAATACCTAAATATAATAAAAGCTATTTACAGCAAGCTGACAGCTAACATCAAATTAAACAGAGAGAAACTCAAAACCATCCCACTAAAATCAGGAACACGACAAGGCTGTCCACTCTTTCCATACCTCTTCAATATAGTGCTTGAAGTTCTAGCAATAGCAATAAGACAACATAAGGGGATCAAGGGGATTCGTATTGGAAAGGAAGAAGTTAAACTTTCGTTATTTGCAGATGATTTGATAGTGTACATAAGCGACCCCCAAAACTCCACCAAAGAACTTTTACAGCTGATAAACACCTTTAGTAATGTGGCAGGATACAAGATCAACTCCAAAAATCAGTCTCCCTCCTATACGCAAAGGATATGGAAGCAGAGAGGGAAATCAGAGAAGCATCACCTTTCACGAAAGCCGCAAACAGCATAAAATATCTTGGGGTAACTCTGACCAAGGAAGTGAAAGATCTATTTGACAAGAGCTTTAAATCTTTGAAGAAAGAAATTGAAGAGGATACCAGAAAATGGAAGGATCTCCCTATGCTCTTGAATTGGAAGGATCAACATAGTATAAATGGCAATTCTACCAAAGGCAGTTTTTATAGATTCAATGGAATCCCCATCATAATTCTTCACAGATCTTGAGAGGACAATAATCAACTTTATATGGAAAAACAAAAAACCCAGGATAGCCCAAACAATTTTATACAATAAAGGAACTTCTGGAGCCATTACCATCCCGGACTTCAAACTCTATTACAGACCTACAGTAATGAAAACAGCATGGTATTGGCATAAAAACAGAGAAGTCAATCAATGGAATCGAATAGAAGACCCGGATTTTACCCACAAACCTATGAACACCTCCTTTTCAATAAAGGAGGTAAAAGTATACAATGGAAGAAAGAAAGCATCTTCAAGAAATGGTGCTGGCACAACTGGATGTCAACCTGTAGAATAATGAAAATAGAACCCTATCTATCACCATGCACAAAACTCAAGCTCAAATGGATCAAAGACCTCAATATCAGTC
>NC_022011.1:39984631-39985126 GCF_000317375.1 Microtus ochrogaster
TGAATTTTGCATGCAAATGGATGGAAATAGAAAACACTATCCTGAGTGAGGTAACCCAGACCCAAAAAGATGAACATGGGATGTACTCACTCATATTTATGGTTTTTAGCCATAAATAATGGACATTGAGTGTATAATTGGTGATCCTAAAGAAGCTAAATAAGAAGGTGAACCCAAAGAAAAACATATAGTTATCCTCTTGGATATGGGAAGTAGGCAAGATTGCCAGGCAAAAAAATTGGGATCTTGGGAATGTGATGAGATGGGGGTAAGGAGAGATGGGGAGAGAAAATGAGAAGGGGAGGATGGGGTGAACTTGGGGAAATGGGATGGTTGGGATAAAGGAAGGGTGGATATGGGAGTAGGGAAGTATATATCTTAATTAAGGGAGCCATCTTAGGGTTGGCATAGATTGAACCTAGAGGGGCTCCCAGGTGCCCAGGGTGATGTCCCTAGTTAGTTCCTTGGGCAGCTGAGGATAGGGAACCTGAAATG
>NC_022011.1:39985611-39999776 GCF_000317375.1 Microtus ochrogaster
GAGTGGGGGGAGGGGGAGGGGGAGGGAAATGGGAGGCTGGGAGGTGGTGGAAATTTTTTTCCAATTAAAATAATACTGAGGGAACTTAAGTGGTGAGTCAACAGCCACATGGCCAGAAGCCCTACTCTCTAGGACCTCAGCAGTGGAATTAAACTTAGGGGCCATCCCTCAACTCCCTCAGCTTTTCTAGTCAGCAAGCAGAGATTTTCCTGTGGCTAGGCTTTTCCAAAACCCAAATCCACACACTGGACCTCCCAAGCTACTAACCACACCTGGCCTAAGAGAGGAGAGCTTGCTAAAAACCTCATGGGGACCAAGAGCATGCTACAACACTGAGGGGATTAAGAGAGAGCACCAAGACAGCAAACCAGGAGAGAAGACCAAGAGACCAGGTGTATAGAGACCTCAGAGGCTTTCTGAGACAGACATTGACAGTACCGAGCAGACAAGAAAAACTCTCAAATACTCAGACAGCCACAGCAAGGATTGGACCAAGACACAATAACACTGCCACCTCATTTGAAGGAAGAGATGGGTAGGTGCCAATGCAAGAATTCCTCCAACAATCTAAAAAGCAAAATAGTAACACCAGCACCCAACAGTCACACAACAGGAACACTGGATCATCCTAACCCAGAAGAAGTAGAAGAAAATGATTTTAAATGTAACTTTATGGAAATAATGGAGACCTTTAAAGAGGAAATTTAAAATTTCCTTAAAGAAATGAAAGAGAAAATAAACAAAAAATTGGAAGAAATTAATAAATCCCTCAAAGAAAACCAAGAAAAAAAACAATCAAACAGGTGAAGAAAATAGTTCAAGACTTGAAGACTGAAATAGAGGTAAAAAAAGAAAACACAAATCAAAGAAATTCTGGATATGGAAAATCTAGGAAAACAAATAGGAACTAGAGAGAAAAGTAAAAGCAACAGAATACAAGAGAAAAAAATCTCAGGCGCTGAAAACACTTTGGTGAAAATAGACTCATTGGTCAAAGAAAACATTAAATCCAACAAATTATTAACACAAAACATTCAGGAAATCTGGGACACCATGAAAAAAACCAAACCTAAGAATAGTAAGGTAGAAGAAGGAGAACTTCAGTTTAAAGGCACAGAAAATATATTCAACAAATTTAGAGAAGAAAACTTTCCCAACTTGAAGAAGGAAATCCATATGAAGGTACAAGAAGCTGACAGAACACCAAATGGACTGGGTAAAAAAAATCCCTCTCCATATAATAATCAAAACACAAAACATACAGAATAAAGAAAGAGCTGCAAAGGAAAAAGGTCAAGTAACATATAAAGGTAAACCTATCAGAATTACACCCGACTTCTCAATGGGAACCATGAAAGCCAGAAGGTCCTGGATAGACGTGCTGCAGACACTAAGAGGCCATGGATGCAAGCCCAGACTACTATACCCAGCAAAGCTTTCATTCACCATCAATGGAAAAAAACAAGATATTCTTTAAAAAAAAAAGCAAACAGATTTTAAAAATATGTATCCACAAACCCAGCTTTACAGAAAGTACAGGGGAAAAAAACCCAAACCAAGGAAGCTAACAAAAACACAGATATCTGATAACTTCCCATCAGCATAACCTAAAGAAGGGAAACACTACTACCGAAAAGTAATAAACACTGGTCATTATATCATTTACTATCTGTGAACTCAATTCAATATAAAAAGACATAGACTAAGTGAATGGATAAAAAACAGAATCCAGCCTTATGCTGTTTACAAGAAACACACCTCAACCTCAAAGACAGACACTACCTCATAGTAAAGAGTTGGGAAAGGATTTTCCAATCAAATTAGGCTTTCCAAGACCTAAGGAAGAAGCAGGTATAATTATCCTAATATCTAACAAAACTGATTTCAAACTAAAATCAATAAATAGAGAAGGGCACTTTATACTCATAACAGGAACAATTCATCAATATGAAGTCTCAATTCTAAACATCTATGGCCCTAACATGGCAGCACCCACAAATGTTAAAACTTAAATTGCACATCAAACCCCACACACTAATAGTGGGAGACTTCAACACTCCACTGTTGCCAATGGACAGGTCAAAAAGACAGAAAGAAAGAATATTAAGAGATGCAGAGGAAAAAGGTCAAGTAACATATAAAGGTCAACCTATCAGAATTACACCCAAATTCTCAATGGGAACCATGAAAGCCAGAAAGTACTAGATAGATGTGCTGAAGACACTAAGAGACCATGAGACATAAGAGAACTAACATATGGAATGAATCAAATGGACTTAACAGACATCTATAGAACATTCCACATACTCAGTAATAAAACAAAACATCCACAGATACAAAAAAATGGAGTAACCACCTGTGTCTTATCAGATCACCATGGATTAAAGTTAGAATTCAACAACAATACGACAGTGTGCCTGAGCTAATGGAAGCTTACCAACTCCAACTGGGCTGGAAATGAACTCGAGCATGGAATCAAACTGAACCCTCTGAATTTGGTTGACTGAGGGGCCAATGATAACAGCACTGGGGTTGGTCTCTACTGCATGTACTGGCTTTTTGGGATCATATTCTTTTTGGATTCATACCTTCCTAAGTCTGGATGTAGGGGAAAGGGCCTTGAACTTCCTACAGGGCAGGGTGCCTTGCCCTCTCTTAGGACTGGAGGGGGTGGAGGGAAGGTTGTGGGCTAGCAGGAGGGAAGTGGGAGGAGGGGAGGAAGTGGGAATTTTGATTGGTATTATTTATAAAGTAATAAAAGTATAAAAATTCTGATAAATTTTTAAAAAGGTTATGTGTTTTCATAAAAGGGGACATGTGATTCAGCCTCTTAGAATCCCTCTGATGCAGTTTCCTCAAAATTCTGCCTCCATAACCAATTTTCAATTGCTGGCCTCACAGACTACTCCAGTCAAGATTTCAGATAAGCTCTGCACTTTCCCATCATATGCAGACTAAACAAAAGATTATACAGCTACTTCCCCCAGGACTTGATCATTAACCTAATTTTCTCAGGGTCCCCTAAAGACGCCATCAACCCCAGACAACAGGAAGCAGTCTAGAGAATATGACATCCACATTCTCAAGAGGTGGAATGGGTGGATTTTGGTCATTCAGTAGGTTATGGATGTTAGTTATTGTTTAGGAGGGATGGAAAAATTATAAAATTGAGTGACATAAAAGTTTAAATTGCTTATCTAAGAAAATGTTTTGAGGTCTAAAAGGATAGTTTTAGGAAGTTAATACAAGTTATGATTAGAAATAGTTTATTTCTAAAACTTTAAATTCATCATGATAAGATAGATTAATAGAGTATTTTCTCTTAATTTGACAAATACAAATGGGCTGGACATTGTGAATACAATGTTAACCTGATAATTTTCTTTATTGTCTTTACTTTTACTATTTTAGAAGTGAAACCTTTCTTTTATATTTAGAAAAAAATGGAGAAATGTTGTGGAATATTTGTACACTGTATGAAAATGTATTGCTGTTATTGGTGTAGTAAAAAAGCTTAATGGTCAATATCTAACAAGCTGTATATAAAGGACTTCCAGACAGAGAGAAAGGGGGGGGGGAGAATCTGGGCATGTAAGGAAAACACAATGAGATGTGGAAGAAGCAGATAAGCAGTGCGTGACAAAATGTAAATTAATAAAAATGAATAAATTTGAGTTATATGACCTAGTTAAAAACAACCCTAAATTAAGTTCAAGGTTTTATAATTAATAAACCTCAGTGTCATTGTTTGGTAACTGACTGGCACAACAGAGAAAGACTCTTTATATCAAAATTGTTGGAAAATTTTGTAGCCTCAGAATGTACTGTCTCACAGACACAGTGTGGCCACACTTTAGCATGTGGTGGGTCAGATCAATGACCTGTCACCAAACTTCTCTTAAATTTGTTCTTTGTCCCAAAGAATATAGTTAAACAAAATAATTGATACAAACAGAGATAATCTTGTAGCAATGGAGTTACAGTTCTTTGAGTGGCAGTGGGTTTTTAAAACACTAAATACCATACTTTAGTATTTCAGATGAAAAACAGGCTACTACATTCATGTTGTTGGCCATGTACATACATTTTTTTCCATTTTGAAAAAAAATATCTTAGAGCAGTGATGGTCTTCTGTGAACTCAATTTGATATCAAGAATTTCTAACAGCCTGACTAGACATTCTCCTGCCCACACTTTTAAGGATCAACACAAACCAGGATGAACTGAGTGCACACACAAACTCTAAAAAATAGCAATGAGAAATATGGGTGTTCTTATGTTCCAACCTATGCTTATAGGTAGCTTTTTGCTGTTGAGAAACACAGAACCAGGCTTAGTTACCACTAACAGGAGTAGGTAAAGCACATGCTTCTGTCTTTTCACCTGAAACATGATCCCTGTACATAACTGTTCTACAAGAAACATAGATGGAGAGTCAACCACCTCTGTTACAAATACTCAACAGGTGCTTTACCTTATTAATGGGCAGGAATATAGTAAGGAAAACCAAGCAGTAATTTGCCATTCACTATTTTTGTTTAAAAAAAGAAAAGAGAAATTTGTCATTTACCCGGGTATTGTACAAGAAATAACATAATAAGAATTCACAGATACACAGAAGAGTTTTCAAGTGGTATAGCTCTCAAAAAATTATAATCGTTTTAGAGAAGATTCAGGTTTCTGAAAAATTGCAAGTGTTCTTACAACCTTTTGGCCAACATGCCATTCCCCCTGGTGGTGGTTTGGTGAAAATGGCCCCAATAAACTCACACATTTAAATACTTAATCACAGTTAGTTGAACTATTTGGGAAAGATTATGAGCTATAGCTTTTCTGGAGAAAGTGTGTCACTAGGGGGTTGTCTGTGAGGTTTCAAAATCCCATGCCAGGCCCTTTGTTTGTCTTTCTAACTGCGAATCAGGCTGCAAAACTCTCAGCTACTGCTTCAATGTCATGTCTCATTGTTTCCTACCATTATGATCATGGCCTAGCCTTCTAAAACTGTAAGCAAGGCCCCAATTAAATATTTATTCTTATAGGAGTTGGTTTGGGCATGCCATCTCTTCACACAACAATACCAAAACACTACTATTAACAGCTTGTATAGTCCATCTGTTCTATTTAAGCAATATTGATTTATAATCATTTATTAGAGCTTGATTATGGTTCCATCTTGTATTCTACAGCAGTTTTTTTTGTTCTTTGCCTTTATGTCCATTTGGTTTTGAAAACTGCATAATAATATTTATCTACAGTTGTAGCATCATATACAATGTATTTTCTTAGAGTCTATATTGCTCAAACTATTCATCTCTCCGTCCAACTAGACTAAACAAATTAGAAATCATTGATCATTCTTCTTAGCTTTATTATTTTTCATTTTCTTGGATGCAGCTAAAACCAAAAAACTTTTCAGGCTGGCTTTTATCAGTTTATTTGCATGAAAACTTAGCAGGTGTTGGTTAAGCTGAGCATAAATATGTTTTGCAATCCACAACTCTTCAGAGTGTACAGTTCATAGTATTTCCTACATGTATATCCTAAATGCTCATAAA
This sequence comes from Microtus ochrogaster, assembly GCF_000317375.1. NCBI lineage: Eukaryota > Metazoa > Chordata > Mammalia > Rodentia > Cricetidae > Microtus > Microtus ochrogaster. Next base: position 39,991,167 of record NC_022011.1, read on the forward strand.
TGAATACTTGTATCATAGTTCATAATAGCGCAATGTATCATAGTTGATAATAGCACAATGCTTAAAGAAAAAAGTATCCACTGTATTTTAGTTGCTCTCATATTGCTGTGATGAAAACACCATGACTGAGGCAATTTATAAAAGAGTTTATTGAGGCATACAGTTTCAGAGAGTTAAACTCTATGACCATCATGGTGGGATCTTGGAGGCAGGCAGGTTGGAATGACACTGGAACAGCAGCTGATAGCTTACATACACAATTCACAAGCAAGAGACAATGAAAACAAACCTGGGAATGGTGTGGGCTTTTGAAACCTCGAGATCAAGCTCTAATGACAGATCTCCAACAAGGCCCCATTTTCTAATCCATCCTAAACCGTTCTACTAACTAGGTACCAAGTGTTCGAATGTAAGAGCCTATAGGAGCCACTTTCATTTGAGCCACCACACAATAATAGCAAAGATAAGTGTTTTATTATCACCTTGCACTGCAGCATGAAAATAGAATATTTTTTCAGAGCAAATGGTACAAAACAAAATTAAAAGGTGGGGAAAATATTTCTCAAACACATTTGCTTAAGTTCCACTAAGTACTAGCTAAGTGGTATTTAACTAGTACGTTAAACTCTCCTATCCTAGCTTACAGAAATATGTCATACCAGTCAGCTGCTATCAACTAAATTAAGTCTTTCTGTTTTAGCAGAGACATGGTCTCAAGGACCAAAGGCAAAAATCACTTCACAGGATGTGATATTTTGGTAGTTGAGCAAGGAATTTTTTTCTTTTTTTTCCTTTTATAATATGATATTTGCAGTAAACTGCTTTGCAGACATGATTGAATTTCAATTTAAGTTTTTGAGGCATTGTGATATCTACCTAGCCATTCTTCATCACCCACTCAAATCAGCAGAGCCTCTGTGTTTTGATGGAATAACTGTGTGTACCCAAAGCACCACTTGGAGGGTAGGGTCAAAGTCTCAGACCTCTGTGTGATGCCTCAACACACTCCCCCAGCCCAGGACCTTCAGGCTCCATGCAGAGCTTGTCTGTAACCGTGCTCTCTCTCACATTTTACAGGGAACAGTTTCACCCAGCTGGTGACCAGGCTTAAACACTTGGCAGAAAACACAGTGCGTTAAACAACTGATTACCACCATGCTAATACAAATAATAAAATTTGAGGTAAATGCATAAGATTACAAATAAAATGAAAAAGGAGGAGTTGGACATAGGTTGGTCAGTGGGTACTAAATTATGGGTAGGTAGGAAAAATAACTGCTTTCATATCTTTCAATGTACAGTGATTATAAATAATATGTATTACCCCAAAGGCTAGAATATAGGATGTGAAATAATTCCATACTGAGATATGGTAAATAAGTTGAGAAAATTACTATACCTTCTTTGATTTGATTATTGTACACTATTTACAAGTATGAAAACATCACATCTCACCCCATAACTCTTTGTGACTTTCGAATGCCAACTACAAAGACTAAAAATGAGGGGCAGAAAACATAGCTCATCAGTCAAGAGCAGCAGCTACACTTTCAGAGGACTCAGAATTGATTTCCCTCACTCATGTGGTGTCTCACAGGCTTCTGCAAATCCAGTCTCAGGGGATTTGACACCATTTCCTGACCTTGCAGGCACTAGGCACAAGCATAATGCACAGACATACATGCAGGAAAAAAAACCCATACACAAATATAAAAATAAATAAACAAGTGTTAAGTGAAATTCCTAATTAGGGTTAGTGACAAAAAATTCAGAATATAGTGTAAGAAAAAAACAAAAGATAAAATGATGAATCTAGTGGAGGAAATATTTCTATCATCTTCAGAAATGAAAAAGATCTTTGTTATGAAAACTACAAACCTAGCTTATAAAAAAGACTTGATGATGAGTATATAAACAATTAAATTTTTGTAATACAAGGAAAAATAAGTAGGAGATTTTGAAGAAACCCTCTCAAGACACTCAGTGTCAGCAAGACAGTCAACTATAGAAAAAACGCAAGAAGTGAGTGCAGAAGGAGAAATGTAAAGATTCACTAAGACAGAGAACAGAGGAAGGATGGGAGAAGAGGAGAGAGGAATAGGGATGCTACCAGGGAAGACTACACCCATCACTGTGAACAGACTCTCCTGCTGAAGATATTGCTCATGGCTTCTTTTATATCCCGATTCCTCAGACTGTAGATAAATGGATTCAGCATGGGCGTGACCACAGTGTACATCACAGCCACAATGACATCCTTGTCATTAGTGTTGTTAGATGAAGGGACTAGGTATAGTCCAATAATGGCTCCATAATACAGACAAACCACAGAGAGGTGAGAACCACACGTGGACAAGGCTTTGTAGATTCCCTTGACTGAGGGAGTTCTCAGGATGGTGGCTCCAATGCGGCCATAAGAGACCAGGATGCATATGAATGGCAGAGTAATTACCAGTGTACCCAAAGGAATGATGACCAGTTTATTGATAGTGGTGTCTGAGCTAGACAGCTTTAGTAAGGCAGAGAGATCACAGAAGTAATGTGGAATGGTATTGTCTCTAAAGTGTGACAAACGAGCCAAGAGGAGGGTGTGAACAAGGGAATTGGCAAAGGACAAGATCCAGGACACTATCACTAGCAGGACACAGAGGCTCTGCCTCATGATGGTGGTGTAGTGCAGAGGGTGACAGATGGCCACATACCTGTCATAGGCCATGGAGGTCAGAAGGAAGCTGTCAAGATCTGCAAAAGACAGAAAAAAATACACCTGGGAAACACACCCAGCATATGAGATGGACTGACTGTGTGTCAGCATATTCATGAGCATCTTTGGAGCTGTGACTGACGAGAAAGAGATGTCTGTGAAGGCCAAGTGGCTGAGGAAGAAGTACATGGGGGTGTGGAGGTGAGAGTCCAGCCTGATGAGCAGGATGATGAGCAGGTTCCCCAGCACTGTGGTCAGGTACATGACCAGAAACAGGGCAGAGTACATGCCTTGGTCCTCTGGCTGGATGGGGAGTCCCAGGAGGATGAACTCAAACACTGTGCTCTCATTATCTCTCCTTATGATCTTCATCTTCTGTTGTAAATGTAATAAGAAATAGAAAAAGAAAGATTATACTGTAGAAGCATTTTATGAAATATCGATACAGAAAATAACATTAGTTTGAACCACTTACTCTGTTTTTGTCTTTAGTATAAAGAATTTTGTCACAATTTAATGGGCTACTGATGGTTTCAAACTGGGTATAAACTGCCTACCTAGAAAGCAACAGAATGGCTTTTAAAAAGAAATAAGAAACATTCTAACAATTATCAAGTCACGGTTGTTGAGTTCTCTATATCTTTTCAACATCTCTTGAAAGCACTAGTCTAACACTTTATTTCCATGAATTAAATTCAGATAAGGGAATCCAGTGAGTTTCTTTAAATCTGCAAGATACCAGGATCTGGGGACTTAGTGAAAACAGCATATGCAAAGGTCCAAAGCCTTGGGTGCATGAGTCTGTGCCAGTAGTATAAGCACCAAGAACAGCTCACAAGCAGCTACGCATTCTTCCCATAGCAGAGCTCTTTCTCCACCCACGTGCTCACTCTGCCTTCACTCTTCCTAGGCTGCAGAAAATGACCCTGACTCCATATTAACATCCTCAGCTCAAACCAAAGCATCTCACACAACACCTGGGAGCACTTAGCTCTTAGGACCACCACTTCTTAGATCAGCCAAGGCAATTCCCTGTGTTTTTCTAGCAAAAGAAATGTCACCTGCTTTGTTCTCAACCCAGGATTGTAAGTCAAAGATGATTACTTTTTATAAATTTCCTATGGAGGGCAGGGAACCCTGACTGCTCTTTGGACTGGAGAGGGAGGGGGAGAGGAGTGCGGGGAGGGGGAGAAGGGTGGGAGGAGGGGGAAGGAAATGTTTTTTTTTTCTTTTTCAATAAAAAAAAAAAGAAAGGCTGGCAAGAAACAAGCCAAGCTAAGTCTGGGCTTTCTTAAGTAAGAAAAATAAATAAATAAATAAATTTCCTATGGGTTTTCTCTTTAGCTAAACTGGCATTCCTTTTCCCCCCTTTAACCATTACCTATCCATGTGAACAATCACTAAACAATAGGAAAAGAATTGTGACAAAACAAGAGTCCATATCCCAGCAGCTGAGAGAGAGATCAGTGGTAGTTCTATGGGAAGACATGTTTAATGGCCAGTTTGTCTCTGTGAATGGTGGGGTTCTCACCCTTAGCTTCTTCACGCTTTCCAGGCTTTAACTACAGTTAATGTATCAATTCTCCCAACTTGGTCAAAACAATCTTTAAAATGCCTATATATCATTCCTCTCACTATGTTAAAAAAAAAACAATTCAGCTGGTGTGCTATTTCTGAGATTGGTTATATTTCATTTCTTACACAATTGTTAGTACCAATTACTTTATCACAATAAAAATGCTAGATATCTATCTGTTCCTTAGTAGATTGTTTCTAATATTTTGCTATTTTTAGCAATATTGCAATAAGCAATATTATTCTTATGTCATTTTATATACTATATATGACATATTCAGAAATGGGTTTAGAGAAATATGCATCCATGGTTTTGAGAAAAATGTCAAGTCACAAGGGGACAAGGTGATGAAGAAGCTGATATAACATCTATGAATATCATTTAATGGAAGAACCTCATAGGAAGATAATAAAAACAGGGCTCTAGGAAGGGCTGACAATACTGGGGGCTCTGAGAAACAAGGAAAACTTAAGGTAGTGCCAATAATGGAAGCATATAGTTGGAGGATGTATAAGGAGCAGGAGGATGGGATGTCTAATTTGCTATGATACAAGGTTTCCACCTGATCAAGAATAGTAACACCCAAGAAAATGAAGTGGCAGAAAATGTGAAGTGGCTTGCTGGCTGCCAGGGAGAAGGCAGACTGGAGCAAACCAACAGTAGTAGCTGGAATGTGAACATCAGCTGTTGCAGCAAAAAAAGCACGGAGATTTGGTGGGGAGGGGTTGGACAAAAACACAACAGAAATTGTATGTTGAAATTAAATGTGAGCAACAAAGATGTTTTTCCTGCTTTATTTCAAAATGGATATATAATAATCTGTATACAGATGAATGTATATCCTGCTCCTGATCTGATAGGCCCACTTAGATGATGAACACAGACAGATACCTTCAGTTATAAACCATGAGAAGGATCTTCCATTTCTCTCTAGAAGACACACAATACAAGGAAACAGGTGGAGCATCTGAAGCATTCACTCATCCATTGACACAAAGAGAAGAGTAGTGAACTCTGAATTAGACATGACAGATACATGAATATATACATTGACCACATCTCCTGAGGAATCCATATGAGTTCTAATTTTAAAAATAACGTAGAGGACCTGGATTGCAATCCCTATCCCCAGATACAAATTAGAGGCATACAGGATAAAATTGCTTCATTGTTGTTGATTCTCTTAGGAAAAGAAATTTTTAAAGCAGACAGGAGCTTCTGTACACCCTTGAGAAATAGCAACAGTAACCATAACAAGATTCCCCATTGTTTTGTCCTGTTTAGAACATGATATTTAGTAACAAATACACTCACATATACACACACTGTAAAGGTAAACAGACTCCAACATAATTTAGGGGATAATAATTCTAAATGGGTGTATTACCACATCTAAAGATGGTCAGTCATCATAATAATAGGGACAGACATGTGAAAATATTTGTGGAGTTCTTTTAATGAACAAGAAACTGAAAATTTGCTCCAGAATGCACTCTTTGAAAACTCTGGTCTACATTAGTTGGGACTCTTAGCCACTTTTCAGAAAGAAACAGTGTTGTGTTATTTACCATTGAAAATATGCACAGCAAATGTGCCTTACCTTCTCTGAGGAGTGGATAGGGATGGTATGGAGAAAGGTGGAGGGGGTGGGAGGAGAAAAGAGAGTGGAAACTGGGATTGTTATGTACAATAAAAAAAAAAGATGGTTTGCTTTTTTTAAAAAAATGGAATTAAAAAATAAAAAAATTGTAAACCCTTAAAACAAAGAAAAGGAAAATACACCCAGCAAAGGGTCACGCATTGTGGCAACAGATTTACAACTAATGATCTTTGTACATATATAAGAAGACACAGATTAAAATTTGTAGTAACCTTGGTTCTTAAGAACAGAAAAAAGTCCAAAACAAATTAATTTGATATCTTTACATAGGAATAATCCATATAATTCTACAACAAAATAACAGATAAAAAGAAAGATAATGATGAAGAGAAAATAAGAACTTAACAGTATGGAGAAATATGGGAATAAATTTTTATATTTATGTACATTATTTAGCATTGTGTACCAAAACCTGCTCTATATAAATTTAAATGTTGAGGCCCTAACTGCAAGTATAATTCTATTTGAGAATGAGATGTATAATAAGCTAGTTAATATGAAAGGAAATGCTAAATATATGTCCTTAATCCAAGATGATTAGTGTTTTTCTAAAAAGATAAACCAGGATATCCATCTCATAATCCAGATGAATATAACAGAAAGAAAATGGTGTGGGGTCAGTAACAGTTATTAGGATCAAACCATCAGATGGAAATAGAGGGAAAAAGTCTTTTGTTATCCCTTTGATGTTGAATTTCTAGCTTAAGGGAATGGTGGGAAAATGAATTTACATTAATTAAGTCACTCTGTGTACAGCATATTGGTATGATAGCCCATGAAAATTAAGTCATGTAAATGTATATTTATAAATAAAAATTATATAATTTAGAGATAAGTAAAATAGAAATAAACTACAAAGTCATTGAAATCATGTGTGAAGTTCAGGCTAGTGATTTCCTTCAGAGGGAACTGAGGAAGTTAGTGTGTAGACAGTTAAAGAATAGATTCAAATGATATTCTTTTATAAAAATGTGTTCTACCAATTAACATGCCAATGTGGATGGGGGAATCTCGCGATGCCCAATCACTAAGTGAAGAGCTATGGGCAGTTAATCACTGTTGAGAGGGAAAATGAGACTTCTCACGGGATGAGCACTCTAACAGGTTAAACAATCCCAAGTGGTCAACCCTAAATACAGACCCACATGGGTGACACTAAATGAATTCAGCATGCTGTATTTATAAATTTATATAAACACACATATACCTAGCTATAATAATTGAAGAGTAATGATGGAGGAAGGTCATTGGTTAATTATAATAAAGAAACTGCTTGGCCCTCATAGGTTAAAACATAGGTGGGAGGAGAAAACAGAACAGAATGCTGGGAGGAAGAGGAAGTGAGCTCAGAGGCCATGCTCCCCTCTCCCGGGCAGACACACGATGAAACTCCGACCCAGGATGGACGTAGGCTAGAATCTTCCGGTAAGTGCACCTTGAGGTGCTACACACATTATTAGAAATGGGCTAGTCCAGGTGCGAGAGTTAGCTGAGAAGAGGCTAGATATAATGGGCCAAGCATTGTTTAAAAGAATACAATTTGTGTGTTGTTATTTCGGGTAAAGCTAGCCGGTGGCAGGAGCTGGGTGGCAGAATGCAACTCGCAGTTCCTCACAACAGAATGGCGCCCAGACGTGTGGACAATTGAATCCACTGAAAGCCTGAGAAAGCTTGGGAAAGAGTAAAGCATGTTTTTTTTTTGGTAGCAGCAATTTCTCGGGTCTGCTCTGCTTGCTAGAAGCAAGCAAGTGCTCTCATCTAAGAGAGGCTTCCTGACTCAGCTTCAGCTGCAAAACCCTGCAGCTCTTAAGAGGTTCTGCCACGAAATATTTAAATTGTGTTGATAAAAGCTGACTGAATGTTTGTTTGTTTTCAGCTGTAGCAGGAAAAAAGTTGTGCTGTTTTAAAATGCTGGCTTTCTGGGCCGTCCTGCCAGGGCAAACTCTGACTGTTTGAGGCAGGAGGGGTAACTACAGAGAGAGGACTTGAGTGTTGTCTGTTGCAGCTTGCTTGCTGGCAGGGACCTTGAAACGCCATAGAGTTGTGGCTATAAACATGGCTACAGCCTGTATCTCCACCATGAGGTTGGAAAGCTAAGGAATGGACTGGATCTAGCTGGCAAAGCCACGGCTTTAATCCTATCCATATTGCTCAGTAATTTAAAGACTTGTGTGGTCAGAAAAAGAGAGATTCAAACACAAACAAAAGAAAACTTTAAATAATTTATAGTGTGTTAAACATATATGCAAGCTAAAAGTTCTTAAAAGTAAAAAAAAAGGAAGAAAGAAAGTAGTTGGGTGTGGTAATACACACCTTTAATCCCAACACTTGGGAGGTAGAGGTAATTTGACCTCTGTGACTTCAAGGTGTGGTAGCACACGCCTTTAATCCCAATGACTGGGAGGCAGAGACAGGCGGATCTCTGAGAGATCAAGGACAGCCTGGTCAACAGAGTTATTCCAGGTCAAAGATATACAGAGAATCTGTCTCAAAAAGCAAAAAAAAAAAAAATAGAAGTAAAAATAAACAAAATAGAGTTAAAATAAAGCCATACAAAGATGGAAAATACACAGATAATTTTGATACTGTATGCTATTATGCTCTCTTTGAATTGTTTGAATGCTGAGGAAGGAGCAACAGCTGCTAAAAGATATTTGTTTATAAATGCTG
>NC_022011.1:40001268-40002150 GCF_000317375.1 Microtus ochrogaster
CACACAGGTTATACCATGAAAGACCTAATTAACGATGTCCCCATTCAGCAGGAAGCAGTTTGGAGAGAAATAACTGCGCCCATATTCCCAAAAATTGTTTATAAATGTTCTTTTACATTTAAAAGGGGATATGATAGAGATATGAATAATTTGCATTGATATGTATTTTGCTTTAGTGATTTAAATTTAAGGTCAATTTTGTTATATGTATTCTGATATTGATTAAGGTATTGTGATTGTGTAGTTCATTTAAAAATGTAATGTATATAGGTTGATAATAGATAATCATAATAGTCAAGTTTGTAGTCATGTCAGTTAAGATTTTCTAGATGTACATAGATATATTTTAGATAGGCATTCTTTATATCTTTCAAAGATTATAGAATATGGCATTTAATGTTTTAATAACTTAGGGTTTTTCATGACAATGAGACACGTCTGCTCCTGGCAGCACCAATCTATTTCAAAAGGAAACTGGACATCGAAGAGGTTCCTTATGGAGTTTGATAGCAATTTGGGCAAGAAACTGCTCTTGCCAGGACTGTTGCATAAACTGAACACAGAGAACCCTCAGAGAGAGGACTGCTGAACTTGCCCAAAGGTGAGATGACCTTTTGGGGTTCCTGATTCATGAAAGAGTCTGCAAGACATTCTTCAGGACAAGCAGATAGTGACTGCCTGTGAAATTTCCTCCTTCATGGAAATGTCTGCTGGAAACTATGGGCCTGTAGGCCGAAGATGGATGCCCAAACACTACAGAGAAACTTTGGGTGACTGTCCAGGCAGCAAAATGTCTCTGTCATTTCTAGAGTTTTTGAAAGTTGCTTATTTCTTGTTTACTTAGGTAATATTATATCCTTCTGGAGTCTTTGATGCAGTTGA
>NC_022011.1:40016505-40042407 GCF_000317375.1 Microtus ochrogaster
AGTAGGTCCCATTTAATCAATGTTGCCCTTAATGTCTGTGCTGCTGGGGTTATATGTAGGAAGTGATCTCCTGTGCCCATCTGTTGTAGAGTACTTCCCACTTTCTCTTCTCTCAGGTTCAGTGTGTTCGAACTGATATTGAGGTCTTTGATCCATTTGGACTTGAGTTTTGTGCATGGTGATAGATATGAATCTATTTCCATTCTTCTACAGGTTGACAACCAGTTCTGCCAGCACCATTTGTTGAAGATTCTCTCTTTTTTCCATTGTATACTTTTAGCTCCTTTATCAAAAATCAATGTTTTCATAGGTTTGTGGATTAAAATCTGGGTCTTCTACTCAATTCCATTGATCAACTTCTCTGTTTTTATGCCAATACCAAGTTGTTTTCAATACTGAAGCTCTGAAATAGAGCTTGAAGTCAGGGATGGTAATGCCTCCCGACGTCTCTTTATTGTATAAGATTGTTTTGGCTCTTCTGGGTTTTTTGTTTTTCCATATAAAGAAAATTATTGTCCTCTCAAGGTTTGTGAAGAATTTTGATGGGACCTTGATGGGGATTGCATTGAATCTATAGATTGCTTTTGGGAGAGTTGCCATTTTTACTATGTTGATCCTCCCAATCCAAGAGCATAGGAGATCCTTCCATTTTCTGGTATCCTCTTCATTTTCTTTCTTCAAAGACTTAAAGTTCTTGTCAAATAGGCATTTCATTTCCTTAGTCAAAGTTACCCTAAGATATTTTATGCCATTTGTGGCTATCGTGAAAGGTGATGCTTCTCTGATTTCCCTCTCTGCTTCCTTATCCTTAGTGTAAAGGAGGGCAACTGATTTTTGGAGTTGATCTTGTACCCTGCCACATCACTAAATGTGTTTATCAGCTGTAGGGGTTATTTGGTAGAGTTTTTGGCGTCGCTTATGTATACTATCATATCATCTGCAAATAACGAAAGTTTAACTTCTTCCTTTCCAATATGAATCCCCTTGATCCCCTTATGTTGTCTTATTGCTACTGTTAGAACTACAAGCACTACATTGAAGAGGTATGGAGAGAGTGGACAGCCTTGTCGTGTTCCTGAGTTTAGTGGGATGGTTTTGAGTTTCTTTCCATTTAATTTGATGTTAGTTGTCAGCTTGCTGTAAATAGCTTTTCTTATATTTAGGTATGACCCTTGTATCCCTAATCTCTCCAAGACTTTTATCATAAAGGGGTGTTGAATTTTGTCAAATGCTTTTTCAGCATCTAATGAAATGATCATATGGTTTTCTTCTTTCAGTTTATTTATATGATGGATTACATTGATAGATTTTCATATGTTGAACCAGCCCTGCATCTCTGGGATGAAGCCTACTTGATCATATTGGATAATTTTTCTAATGTGTTCTTGGGTTCAGTTTGCCAGTATTTTATTGAGGATTTTTGCGTCGATGTTCATGAGTGAGATTGGCCTGTAATTCTCTTTCTTGGTTGGGTCTTTGTGTGGTTTTGGTATCAGGAACATGGGCATCGAAGAGGATCCTTATGGAGTTTGATAGCCATTTGGGCAAGAAGCTGCTCTTGCCTGGACTATTGCATAAACTGGACACAGAGAACCCATAGAGAGAGGACTACTGAACTTGCCTAAAGGTGAGATGGTCTTTCGGGGTTTCTGATTCATGAAAGAGTCTGCGAGACATTCTGCAGAACATAGCAGATAGTGACTGAACTGCCTTTGAAATTTCCTGCTTCATGGAAATGTCTCTGGATACTATGGGCCTGTAGGCCAAAGATGGATGCCCCAACACTACAGAGGAACTTTGGGTGACTGTCCAGGCAGCAAGATGTCTCTATGATTTCTAGAGTTTTGTAAGTTGCTTACTTCTTATTTACTTAGATAATATTATATCCTTCTGGAGTCTTTGATGAAGTTAAAGAATATATAGATAGAGGCGTTTTGTTTACGAGCTACCCAACCAGCACAGAGATCTGATCTTGTCACCAAGAGAGCCATCATTGGGGTGAGATTCGGACACGGAACTCAGATGTTCCTCATCCTCCCTATACTTCCTGGGCTTCCTGCTGGGCCTATACTCCCAGCATACTGCCTCTCTCCTCCTATCCCACCCAGCTTGCATCCAGAATCCTCCCCCCTTCTGCCTCCCTTCCCTCTTTGGGGCGCTGGGACCGAATTCCGAGGGTAACCTAGTGGGTGGGAGCTCCTTTGTTTCAATAGCCTGCCTGCAGCAAGCAAGGTAGGTGCTTTGTTTACGAGCTACCCAACCAGCACGGAGATCTGATCTCGGCACGAGGGGAGACATCACTGTGGAGTGCCATCACTGGGAAGGTACATCAGTGGGCAAGGAGACCTGATCCTGTAAAAGAAGATCCATAGGGAAGCATTCGGAGGAAGAGATGGGCAGGCGCCAATGCAAGAATTCACCCAACAATCTGAAAAACGACATGAAACCACCAGAACCCAGCGACCTCACAACAGGAGGACATGAACACCTTAATCAAGAAGAAGTAGAAAAAATTGACTTTATGAAAGTGATTGATGCCCTTAAACAGAATGTAAAAAAAGGGCCTGGGAATTGAAATCAAGACCTCTGGAAGAGCAGCCATTTCTCTTAACTGCTGAACCATCTCTCAATCCCTTGAAATGCACTTTGGAAGCCCATCACACAAGAATTCCCTTTCCTGAGACAGTTAATAGCCCACCCAAGTATGTTTTCTCCTAGTACAGTCCAGTACTATTATATTACATTATCTCTTGTTAACCTACCTTCGCCCACTGTCTCTGCCACAGTGGACTCCAGGTACTCCAGGTGGGAAAAGAAGAAGTGAATACGATGCACCAGGTCTGAGCCAAGCTGGCTGAACTGTATCAAGGCTGTCATCTACATCAGTCCAGGAATGTTTTGGAACTCATAGAAATATTGCAGACACTAGACTAGTCAGGTGCCCAAACTGAGGGCATAGCAGAAAGTACAATAATGATGACATCAGTTATTAGAATTCCCTTCTCTGTTGCTCTTATGAAAGCTGTCTGGGGTCCTGGGTTCCCATGTCTTCTAATACATCCATGGGACTTCTTCACCCCTCCACCATACTTGTTTTCTCTGACATTAGTAAGCCCAACCACTGAGCATACACTGGCACAGTGCTCCCATTGGTGGGTGCCTTGGATAATAATACCCAATATATTTATTCTCTAGTGGAGTTGATATTGTTCTCTGACTTCTCTTTTCTCTCTTCACTTAAGCATAAACTCCAGGAGATTAAAAGAGAATTCTGTTTGTCCTGTTTTTCTGGTAGACTAGAACAAGATAGGTAAAAATACTGGGGATCTAAGCATCACTGGAGTTCCTCTGCTTAGCCTTCACAGAGAAGAGAATACAATGGATAGTTCTATTCGTTGGTTGATATGAGTGGGTCTCATCTTCCATTTGATCTTGCCTTTACTGAGAACAATGAAATGTCCTACTCCAGCCCCACAAGTTGCTGGGCACAGAAGTGAAGTCCCCAAGCAGTCTCTGCATGCACTTGCTAAGTATATCTGTGGAGATCTATGTAAGAAAATACCATGCCAATCTGTTTATCTGCATGTGAACTTTAGAAGATGTTTCTATTGGAGATTCCTCTGGACCCTGCATTTTATCCCAGAGGACAATGTGGATGCTTCTATGCCAGTGTCATGCAGTTATGGATAGTATATCTTTGTGGCGATTTGTTTTCTAGTTTATATTTACAGTAATAGGGCCTTTTAAAGTTTCTAGAAAACAACATAGTATAAAGTATATGAAAACAGAAAGTGCAACACTTTATCATATGACTATCTCCTAGTTCTGCTCCTCCACTCTGCTTTTCTTTTTATTATTTTAACTTATGGAATTAGATGTTTTGAATGATAATGTCCCCCATAGGATCCAATATTGAATACTTGATTTCCCCCATTGGCCATATTATTATGCTCTTGCTGGGGAAAATCTGTCACTGGGGCCAGGGTTTAAGGTTTCAAAGCCTCATGCCATTCTCAGTATGCTCTCTCTCCAGCTTGTGGTTCAGGATGTAAGCTCTTCACTGTAGCTGCCATGCCTGCCCCCTGCTGCCTTTGCTCCACCATGATAGACTCTAACCCTCTGAAACCATAAGCCCAAATATATCTTTCCTTCTACCAATTGCCTTGGCCATGGTATTTTACCACAGCAACAGAAAATTAACTCATGTACCAGGAGTAGAGTATTTCTCTGACAGAAATACCATGTGACTTTTGGTAGAATGGGAAATACTTTGGGACTTTGGACAAGAAAAGTGTTTAGATGCTGTAAGAAAATCTTAATTGGTCATACTGGTAAGATTTTGGAACACTGTAGTGCCAAGTGTTGTGGTGATGGTGGAGACCCAGCCCAAGAAGTTTTGGAAGGGAACAATATTGGCAAATGAAAGGACCTCGGAGGGAGAAAGCCTGAACCAGAACCTCTGTGGGTCTGGAAACAAGTCTGGGACCTCCTAGGGAGTATATCAGAGCCAGAAACCTTTGCATGATCAGGTCCAAGCCAAGGACCTTCTGAGTAATGGGCCCAGACCATGGGCATTTACAGAAACAGGACTGAGCCAGCGGTTAACCTAGGCTGGAGCAGGCCTGAGTGAACTCCACAGGTACAAGGGAGCGACCACAGAGGGTATAGGCCAGAGCTAGAGACCTCTGCAGGCCCAGGCATGAGTCTGGGACCTTGGAGGGACTAGTCCTGAGCCAGGACCTCTGCAAGTCCGAGCACAAGTCTGAGGGAGTAGACCTGAACCAGAGACCTCTACAGGCATGAGTCTGGGACCTTGAAGGGAGTAGGCAGGAACCAGAGGCCTCTGAGGATATGGGCATGAGTTTGGGTCCTCCAAGGGAGTAGACCAGAGCCAGAGACCTTTGTGGGACCAAGTCCAAGCCAGGGACCATTGCAGTAGTGGACACAAGGGAGTAGGTCTGTGGGTCCACATACAAGTTTGAGACCTCTGACGGAGTAGACAAGAACCAGAGACCTCTGCAGGTTCAGGCACGTGTCTGGGACCTCAGAGGGAGTAGGCCTGAGACAGGACCTCTACCAGAGCAGGCCCAAGGCAGCAACCTCAGCAAAAAGAGCCTCAAGCAGGCTATCTCCATGGGAGCAGGCCTAAACGACCCCTGGTATTGCAGAGCAAACCTCACAAGTGCCAAGTGACCTACAGGGTTACTGGAACCATGACCCTGACTGCACCATGAGGAGCAACCATCTGAGCCTTAGATCCACTGGCACCTAGAAAATTGATCACCAGAGTCACAGATAGCACCAGCTACACTGGAGAAAAAGATGGGTAGACAAGGTAAGAACACACACAACATCACAAAGAGCAACATGACACCAGTAAAATCTAGAGACCTTACAATAGCAAGTCTTGAACAACCAAATATAGATGAAGCAGAAAAAAATGCCTAAAAAATAACTTTAAGGAATGCTTGAGGACCTTAAAGATGAAATTAAAAATTCCCTCAAAGAAATGGAAGAAAAGACAAACAAAAAATTGGAAGACATCAACAAATCCCTTAAAGAAAACCAACCCAGACCCAAAAAGATGAACATGGGATGTACTCACTCATAATTGGTTTCTAGACATAAATAAAGGTCAGTGAGTCTATAATTTGATATCCTAAAGAAGCTAAATAAGAAGGTGAACCCAAAGAAAAACATATAGCTATCCTCCTGCTTATGGGAAGTAGTCAAGATTGCCGGGGAAAAAATTGGGATCTTGGGGGTGGGGTGGGAGGGGGTAAGGGGAGATGGGAAGAGAAAAGTGAGAAGGGGAGGATGGGGGGAACTTGGGGAAACGGGATGATTGGGATAAAGGAAGATTGGATAGGGGAGCAGGGAAGCACATATCTTAGTTAAGGGTGCCTTCTTAGAGTTGGCAATAGACTTGAACCTAGAGGGGCTCCCAGGTGCCCAGGGCAATGTCCCCAGTTAGTTCCTGGGGCAGCTGAGGATAGGGAACCTTAAATGACCCTATCCTATAGCCACACTGATGAATATCTTGCATATCACCATAGAACCTTCATCTGGCGATGGATGGAGATAGAGACAGAGACCCACACTGGAGCTCCAGACTGAGCTCCCAATGTCCCAATGAGGAGCAGAAGGAGGGAGAACATGAGCAAAGAAGTCAGGACCAGGAGGGGTGCACCCACCCACTGAGACAGTGGGGCTGATCTATTGGGAGCTCACCAAGGCCAGCTGGACTGTGATTGAAAAAGCATGGGATAAAACTGGACTCTCTGAATATGGCGAACAATGAGGGCTGCTGAGAAGCCAAGGACAATGGCACTGGGTTTTGATCCTACTTCATTTTCTGGCTTTGTGGGAGCCTAGCCAGTTTGGATGTTCACCTTCCTAGACCAGGATGGAGGGGGGAGGACTTTGGACTTTCCACAGGGCAGGGAACCCTGACTGCTCTTCAGACTGGAGAGGGAGGGGGAGAAGAGTGGGGGGGGGGGGGTAGGAGGGGGAGGGAAATGGGAGGCTGGGAGGAGGCGGAAATTATTTTTCAATAAAAAAATAAAATGAAATAAAAAAAGAAAACCAAGAAAAGCAATCAAACATGTGAAAGAAACTATTCAAGACTTGAAAACTGAAATAGAGGCAATAAAGAAAGCACAAGATTTTGGTTTTATAGAAACAAAAATCATGAAAAAACAATTAGGAACTACAAATGCAAGCATAAACAACAGAATACAGGAGATGGAAGAGAGAATCTCAAGCACTAAAGATACAATAGAGGAAATAGACTCATCAGTCAACAAAAGCATTAAACCTAACAAAAGCTTAACACAAAATATCCAGAAAATATGGGACACCAAGAAAAGATCAAACCTAGAAATAATAGGTATATAAAAGAAGTACAAATCCAAAGCACAGAAAATATATTTAACAAATCATAGAAGAAAACTTGCCCAACCTAAAGAAAGATATGCCTATGAGGATACAAAAAAGCTTACAAAACACCAAATAGACTGGATCAAAAGAAAACTCCCCTCATCACATAATAATCAAAGCACTAAACACAGAATAAAGAAAAATATTAAGAGCTGCAAAGGAAAAAGGCCAAGTAACATATAAAGGTAGACCTATCAGAAATATATCTGACTTCTTAATGGAAACAATGAAAGCCAGAAGGTCCTTGTCAAGCATCATGCAGACATTAAGAGACCATGGATGCTCCCAGTACTAGGGAGGCAGAGGCAGGATGATCTCTGTGAGTTCGAGGCCAGCCTGGTCTACAAGAGCTAGTTTCAGAACAGGCTCAAAATCTACAGAGAAACCCTGTCTCAAAAAACCAAAGAAAAAAGAAAAAAAGAGACCATAAATGCCAGCCCAGACACTATAGCCAGCAAAGCTTTCAATCATCATAGAAGGACAAAACAAGATATTCCATGACAGAACCAGATTTAACCAATACCTAGCCACAAAGCCAGCACTACAAAAAGTAATAGAAGAAAAACTCCAACCCGAGGAAGTTGGATACATCAACAAAAACACAGACAATAGATGATCTCACAGCAGCAAATACCAAAGAAAGGAAAAACACACAAAATAACAGCAGCAACACAAAACGTGAAATAACAGGAGATAGTAATCACTGGTCATTAATATCCCTTAATATAAATGGACTCAATTGAAACTGACAGATTAGATATGAAAATAGAATCCATCCTTCTGCTGCATACAAGAAACACACCTGAACCTCAAAGACAGCGTAAAGTCTTGGGAAAAAATTTTCCAATCAAATTGATGTAAGAAACAAGATGGTGTAGCAATCCTAATATCTAACAAAATAGGTTTCAAACTGAAATCAATCAAAAGGGACAAATAGGACATTTCATATTAGTCACAGGAAAAAAATCTATCAAGAGGAAATCTCAATACTGAACATCTATGCCCCTACTAAAAGGGCACCCTCATATGAAAAAGAAACACTTCTAAAGCTTAAATCATACATTAAACTCCACACGCTAATAGTGAAAGACTTCAACACTCCACTCTCCCAACTGCATAGGTCTGTCAGACAAAAAAATTAACAGAGAAATAAGGGTACTAACAGATATTATGACTCAAATCAACTTAACAGATATCTATAGAACATTCTATCCAAACATAAAAGAACATACCTTCTTCTCAGAACCTTATGGAATCTTCTCAAAAACTGACCACATACTACGTAACAAAACAAACCTCAACAGATATTTTAAAAAATGGAATAACTCCAAGTATCTTATCAGATCACCATGGCTTAAAACTAGAATTCAACAGCAACACTAATTTCAGAAAGCCCACAAACACATGGAAATTTAAAAATGCTCACCTGAAGGTTCAATTGATTAAGGAAGAAATAAAGTGAGATTATGGGCAAACTCTGTCAACCAATCACATCTAGTTAAGACTTGGCTACCTGGAGTCCAGGAAGAAACACTGGGAAGACCCAGATGCATGGCTCCTGTCGGACAGATAGAAAGTTGGACCTCCCACTCTTGTAGCGTGAGTTTCCCCTTATAACCATTAAAATATAATTGTTATTTTTGAGCTGGCCTGGTTATTTATCATACCGACCTTATATTCAGTATAGATAGATAATCTTCAACCTCTTCAAAAAGATGTAAAAAGTAGAATTTAATCTAACTTAGAGTTCTGTGGTAGTGAGACACAATTGCTCCTGGCAGCACCGATCTATTCCCAAGAGAATGTTGAACACCAAAGACACTCCACCTGGAACTTTTCTTCTTGGCAAAACTGGCCTTTGGACAAAGAAATGCCCATACATCAACCACTGACAGAGATACATAATATCCATAAATGGATAAAACAGGACTGTCATATTCTGCCAAGACAGGGTATGATAGTTTTAAAAAGTTTCTTGCCTTTGAAAATGGTATGTCAGTTATGTTAGGCCTTAGCCAAAGTTGGTTGCTTCAACATTGCAAATGAGACTTTGGGTGATTGTCCAGGTAGCCAGTTGTCTCTGTCATTTGTTGCACATTTTGGAAGTTTCTCGATTGCACTTCCTGTTCACTCAAGTAATATTGTTTCACTTCTCTGATCTTTGATGGATTTGAGAATTAGATAATTGTAGTTACTTTCCTCACAATTTAGCCAAGCTTAATTTCAATGTAATATTTAGACTCCTTGAAACAGAATGTTTAGTAAAACTTTTGTTATGTGTTCCTTGCTTAATATTGTTTATTATTTGTAATTTTATATTTGGTATCTGTTCCTGTTGTATATAGTTGTATTGGGTTTGGATTGATCTTGTTTAGACAAAAGGAGGAGATGATGGGAAAACTCTGTCAACCAATCACATCTAGTTAAGGTGTGACTACCTGGAGCCCAGGAAGAAAAACTGGGAGGACCCTGGTTCTCTCTCTCTCTCTCTCT
This sequence comes from Microtus ochrogaster, assembly GCF_000317375.1. Classification (NCBI taxonomy): domain Eukaryota; kingdom Metazoa; phylum Chordata; class Mammalia; order Rodentia; family Cricetidae; genus Microtus; species Microtus ochrogaster. The sequence continues at coordinate 40,025,938 of NC_022011.1, forward strand.
CTCTCTCTCTCTCTCTCTCTCTCTCTGCATGGCTCCCGCCAGACAGATAGAAAATCGGACCTCCCTCTCTTGTAGCATGAGTTTCCACTTATAACCATTAAAATATAATTGTTATTCTTGAGTTGGTCTGGTTATTTATCATACCAGTCTAATTCGCAATAGTGAGAAGTTAAAGAATTCCTAAAATGTAATGAAAATGACCACACAACATACCCAAATTTATGGGAAACAGTGAAAGCAGTGTTAAGAGGAAAGTTCATAGCACTAAATGCCTTCATAAAGAAGCTGGAAAAATTCCACTATAGTGAGCTAACAGAACATTTAAAAACTTTAGAACAAAAAGAGGCAAAGTCACCCAAGAGAATTAATGGCAGGAAATAATCAAATTGAGAGCCGAAATCAACAAAATAGAAACAAAGAAAACAATACAATAAATCAATGAGAAAAAGAGTTTGTTATTCTGGAAAATCAACAAAATAGACAATCTTTTATCCAAACTAACCAAAAGGCAGAGAGAGAATATCCAAATTAACAAAATCAGAATTGAAATAAGGGACATAACAACAGACCTGAAGAAACCCAGAAAATCATTAGGTCATATTTTGAAAACCTGTACTCCACAAAATTAGAAAACTTAAAGGAAATGAACAACATTTTGAATAAATATCACTTACCAAGTTAAATCAAGACCAGAGGAGCAAATTAAATAGATCTATAACTGCTACAGAAATGGAAACAGTCATCAGGAGTCTCCCAAGCAAAAAAAGTCCAAGACCAGATGGTTTCAGCTCAGAATTCTACAAGATTTTCAGAGAACTAATACCAATACTTTTCAAATTGTTACACACAAAAGAAACAGAAGGAACATTGCCAAACTCTTTTTGTGAGGCTACAGTTACACTTATACACAAACCACATAAAGACGTTACTAAGGAAGATATTACAGACCAACCACACTCATAAACATCGATGCAAAAATACTCAATAAAATAATGACAAATTGAATCCAAGAACACATCAGAAAAATCATCCATCATGATCAAGTCAGCTTCATTCCAGGGATGCAGGAATGGTTCAACATATGAAGATCTGTCAATATAATACACCACATAAACAAACTGAAAAACAAAAACCACATGATCATCTCCTTAGATGCTGAAAAAGCTTTCAAAAATACAACATCCCTTCATGATAAAGATCTTGGAGAGAGCAGGGATACAAGGAACATATCTAAATATAATAAAGGCAATATACAACAAGCCAACAGTCAACATCAAATTAAGTGGAGAGAAACTCACAGCAATCCCACTGAAATCAGAAACAAGACAAGGTTGTTCACTCTCTCCACATCTTTTCAATATAGTTCTTTAGGTCCTTGCTAGAGTAATTAGACAACAAAAGATCAAGGGGCTACAAATCAGAAAAGAAGAAGTCAAACTCTCACTATTTGCTGATGATATGATAGTTTACATAAGCTATCCCAAAAATTCTACCAAGGAATTTCTACAACTCAGAAAGACTTTCAGTAATGTATCAGGATACAAGATTAACTCAAAAAATGAGTAGCCCTCCTTTACACAGATGATAATTGGGTTGAGAAAAAAATCAGAGAAACATCACCTTTCACAATAGCCACAAATAGCATAAAATATCTTGTAGTAACTCTAAACAAACAAATGGAAGACCTGTATACTAGGAACTTTAAATCTTTGAAGAGAAAAATTAAAGAAGACACCAGAAAATGAAAAGATCTCCCTTGTACTTGGGTAGGTAGAATTAACATAGTAAAAATGGCAATTTTACCAAAAGCAATTTACAGATTCAATGTAATGTCAATTAAAATCCCAACAAAATTCTTTACAGACCTCGAAAGAATAGTACTCAACTTCATATGGAAAAGCAAAAAACCCAGAATAGCCAAAACAATACTGTACAATAAAGAAACTTCTGGAGGCATCACAATCCCTGACTTCAGACTCTACTAGAGAGCTACAGTACTGAAAACAGCCTGGTATTGGGATAAACACAGACAAGAGGACCAATGGAACTGAATCGAAGGCCCAGATATAAATTCACACACCTACGCACATCTGATTTTAGACAAAGAAGCAAAAAATATAAAATGGAAAAAGAAAGCATATTTAACAAATGGTGCTGGCATAACTAGATATCAACATGTAGGAGAATGAAAATGGATCCATGTCTATCACCGTGCACAAAACTCAAGTACAAATGAATCAAAAACCTCAACATAAAGCCAACCACACTGAACCTCATAGAAGAGAAGGTGGAAAGTACACTTGAACACATTGGCATAGGAGACCACTTCCTAAATATAATCCCAGCATCCCAGCAGCAGACACTGAGAGAAAGAATTAATAAATGAAACGTCCCAAACTGAGAAGCTTCTGTAAAGCAAAGGACACCATCAACAAGACAAATGACAGCCTACAGAATGGGAAAAGATCTTAATTAACCCCACATAAGACAGAGGGCTGATCTCCAAAATATACAAAGAACTCAAGAAATTAGTCATCAAAAAAAAAAACAGTAAAAAAAAAAATGGGGTCCAGACCTAAACAGAGAGCTCTCAACAGAGGACTCTAAAATGGCTGAAAAACATTTAAGGACATGCTTAGCATCATTAGTCATCAGAGAAATGCAAATCAAAACAACTCTGAGATTCTGTCTAACACCTGTAAGAATTGCCAAGATCAAAAACACTGATGACAACTTATGCTAGAGAGGTTGTGGGGAAAAGGGCACACTCCTGCATTACTGGTGGGAATGCAAGCTGGTATAGGCCTTTTGGATATAAGTATGGTGATTTCTCAAAAAATTAGGAAACAACCTTCCTCAAGACCCAGCAATATCACTTTTGGGTAAATATCCAAAGGATGCTCAATAGTGCCACAAGGACATGTGTTCAACTATGTTCATAGCAGCATTGTTTGTCATAACCAGAATCTGGAAATAACATAATGCCTCTCATCCAAAGAATAGATAAGAAAAATGTGGTACATGTACACAATAGAGTACTACACAGCAGAAAAAATAACGACAGCTTGAATTTGCAGACAAATGAACATCATTTTGAGTGAGGCAACCCAGACCCAGAAGGACAGTTATCACATGTGCTCACTCATAAGTGGTTTTTAAACATAAAATGAAGAAAACCAGCTCACAAATCACAATCCCAGAGAACCTAGACAATAATGAGGACCCAAAGAAAGGCATACATAAGTCTAATCTACATGGAAAGTAGGAAAAGACAAGAAATCCTGAGTAAATTCGAAGCATGGGGACTTGGGAGAGGGTTGAAGGTGTTGGGAGAGGCAGGGAGGGGGGCAGAGAAAGAATGTAGAGCTCAATAAAAATTAACTTTTAAAAACCTGCTAGAAAAAGAAGAGTGGTTTTGGATTTAAAAATGTTTTGATGTAAAAGTTGGGAGAAAACATATTTGACATATTTGTTTTTGTCAGAGGTGAACATTGGAGAATGGGAAAATTTGCTTGTTAAATGGAAAAACATGTTTGTTTTTTATGTATAAATAAAGAAGGCTGGAGCTATGCAGGGTCTACCACTTGTTAAAACTCATCTGGTGGTCAGACAATTTATTTCCTCATACTGACGCCTCTTTCCTACTTCAGGACCTGAACCCAGGCTGTGGCTGGACCACAGTGCCTGTGTGCATATCTGTGCCCAATGTGCATCACTTGTGAGTGTTAAAGCCAAAAGAGGACACTGGACCCCTGTAACTGGGGTTACAGGCCGTTGTGAGCCACTATTTGAGTTCTGGAAATCAAAACTGGTCCACTAGAAGAGTAGCCAGTACTTTTTAACCACCAGGCTAGTTCTCCAGTTCCCAGAATATGTTTTCAGGAAAATAATATACACAAGTAAAATATGTAAACACTGAAACCATTGAAAATATCCCCAATCAAGATTATATTTTCCTTGGAAGTTATGAGAATTAGACAATTATAGTGGTAAATCATACACCTCAAATGGTTAAAACAATAAATGTTATATTATGTTATACATACGGTGCCTCATTTTTAAATTTTTTGACAAAAACAAAGTCACAATGTCTTTACAAATCACAAAACAATAGAAAAATATTATGTTATTAACATGTTAGTAAAGAAGACGAGCTTGATGATGCACACCTTTAATACCAGCACTGAGGATGCAGAAGCAGGTGGATCTCTGTGAGTCAAAGCCATCCTGATCTATGTAGTGGGTTCCAAGACAGTTAGGGCTACATAATGAGACTTTGTACCAAACAAACAAACCAACAAATAAAACCCCCAAACTAATTAGTAGGGGAAAGGGAATAACATAAATATATAATCAAAATGCAAACAAACATTAAAATAAATATCTCAAACAGAAAATAGAAATGTGAAAAATATATATCTGAAAGTATGACAGTTTCATTAAATATTGATAATTGAATTTTATAGAATGTAAAGTGCATAACTTTATGTTTAAAAGTTTATGTAAAGTATATAAACAGAGAAAATTGTGATTTTGCACTATTTAAATGGGTACATCACACATGTAAGAATGCTGAAAAGTAAAATTACTGATAAAAAAAATACCAAATATTCACTGACACATAAGAAGTAGGCATCCTTATGCTACTATGAGAAGTAGAGATGACAAGACAGAGGCTCTCAGTAAAGAATAACTAAATTATCATCCAATTATAAATGCTATGATGTGTGTTTACTGAATAATAAGTGTTTGCAGAACTTTCCAATTTTCATAGTGTAGTCATTCCCATGATGTCTGATTTCAAGCTAGTAGTGTGATATCCTAACTGTACAGCTGGGAAGGTACAAACAGCATGAAGTCTGTATAACCCTGTTTCAGGACACCATATTATGTGTGTCAGTCCACCAGAAATAGATCATAATGCTAAATTATATAGAATGACGAGCAATCAGAGATTAATGATAGAGAAGACCAAACCTTGATCCAGTTGATATCTTGAGAACACTGTGCAGGACTAGGGATGTAGCCTTCCATTAGTGAGTCCCTGGGAACAACCCCAGGACTGCATCAAACAACCAACAATAACAGAAAATGCTGCACACAACAATGTAATGCATATTATATTAAACACAGAATTATCATACACACAATATTTTTAGGAAATATACCTCAAAGTGTTCATAATAAGTATAATGGGTGTCACTTAAAGGACTTGGCTCTAGTAACAAATATTTCTAGAGCCTGTTTTATATCTCTATTTCTCAGGCTGTAGATGAAAGGGTTCAGCAACGGGGTGACTACTGTGTAAATTACAGAAGCAACTATGTCTTTGTCACTGGCATTCTGAAATGAAGAGAAAAAGTAAACACCTGCAAGTGTCCCGTAGTATAAAGATACCACGAAGAGATGGGAGCCACAGGTAGAGAAGGTTTTAAAGAATCTCTTTGTTGAAGGGTCCCTCAGGACAGTGCTCCCTATGTGAATATAAGAGCCCAGGATGCTACTCAGAGGCAGGATGAAAAGAAATCCCCCCTCAGTGAAGATAACTAGCTTATTGAGAGAGATGTCTGAACAACTCAACCTCAGGAGGGCAGTGAGGTCACAGAAGAAGTTGGGGATGGCATTATTGGAACAGAAGGACAATCGGATCAAGAGGAGGGTATGCAGCAGGGCATGGACACAACAGAACAACCAGGACCCAGCAACTAAGCAAACACAGACTTCCTTCCTCATGACAGTGATGTAATGCAGTGGATGACAGATGGCCACGTACCTGTCATAGGCCATCACTGCAAGAAGGAAATTATCCGGACAGCCAAAGAGAACAAAAAAATACATCTGAGAGATGCATCCATTGTAGGAGATGGAATGTTGCTGAGCCTGAATATTCATCAGCATTTTGGGAACTGTAATGGATGAAAGAGAGATGTCAGAGAAGGCCAAGTGGCTGAGGAAGAAGTACATGGGGGTGTGGAGGTGAGAGTCCAGCCTGATGAGCAGGATGATGAGCAGGTTCCCCAGCACCGTGGTCAGGTACATGGCCAGGAATAGGGTAAAAAAGACACTCTGCTGCTCTGGTCTGATGGGAAGCCCCAGGAGGAGGAACTTGGTCACACTGCTCTGGTTCTCTCTCCTCATGCTGTTATTGCCTCTGTTGAGAGTTAGAAAAAGGATTAAACACCAGTAAATACGACCTTCACATTATTACAATGATATTTTATATGTGATTCTTCTTTGCTTTAGATGCAAGGAATTATTGCATCTAAAAATTTGGAGAATTTTTCACAGGTTAGTTTTAATTTACTCTAAAAAGTAACTTATTTTGGCACTACCCAATTGATATTGAATGTCACTTCCTTATTTGGACTATAATAGTAAGAACCCTCGTATTCATATTCTATCATCTACTTCACAGCTTATCTTTTGTGTATGTTATCTCATCTAGATTTATATTATGGAGGTTTGTTGCTTATTCCTGTTTTCTTTTTCCAACTGTTTATTTACAAATACTCATTGTAACATAGCGATGATCTCATAAAGATATTTCCATTTAAGCATGCCATGTGTCATGTTCACCTTCATACTCCCACATGCCCACCTCTAGTCTCTTCCACTCACCTGAAGTTCAGCTATGCTTCTGTTGATTTTTTTCTAATTTTTGGTGCATAAATAATGAATAAATATCTCCTATTCTAACTCCAATGATACATAACACCTCACTAACAAAAAGTCTTCCAAATAAATTAAGGTTACTAGCACTTTGCTTTGTCTCTGTGTAGGAGTTTGTGTCTTCATATCAAGCAGATTCTTCCAAATTACCTGTCACCGAAAGGATTCCTCTGGTTTCCAAGCCAAAATTAATTTAGTACCAGATACTGATCTCAATGTTTTTCACACACGTTTTCCAATGCAGTCCTTTCCATGTCCTAACACTGAAGCTTGACAGTGAAGAAGTAAAGTCAGAGCATGTAAGTGTGCAACAAGTGTACCAGGTGAAATCACAATGCCTGATGGCAGAAACCCTGCTTTTAATCATTCCTAACAAAAGCCAAAAACCCAGGATAGCCAAAACAATCCTGTACAATAAAGAAACATCTGGAGATGTCACCATCCCCAACTTCAAACTCTACTACAGAGCTACAGTACTGAAAATAGCCTGGTACTGTCATAAAAACAGACAGGAGAACCAATAGAACCGAATAGAAGACTTGGATATCAACCCACACACCCATGAACACCTGATTTTTGACAAAGAAGCAAAAAAATATAAAAATGAAAAAATAAAGCATATTTAACAAATGGTGATGGCATAACTGGATAACAACATATATAAAATGAAAATAGATTCATATCTATCACCATGCACAAAACTCAAGTCCAAATAGATCAAAGACCTCAGCATAAAACTAACAACACTGAACCTCATAGAAGACAAAGTAGGAAGTACACTTGAACGCATTGGCACAGGAGACCACTTCTTAATTATGACCCCAGCAGCACAGACACTGAGAGAAACAACAAATGGAACCTCCTGAAACTGAGAAGCTTCTGTAAAACAAAGGACATGGTCAACAAGACAAAACAACAGCCTACAGAATGGGAAAATATCTTCACCAACCCCTCATCAGACAGAGGACTGATCTCCAAAATATACATAGAACTCAAGAAAATCATCATCAAAAGGACAAATAACCCAATAAAAATGGGGTACACACCTAAATAGAGAGCTCTCAACAAAGGAATCTAAAATGGCTGAAAGACACTTAAGCAAATGCCCCACAGCATGAGGAACTGTATTAAAGGGTTGCAGCACTGGGAAGGTTGAGAACCACTGATTTAGTGGGGAAATGAACTTGTCACCAAACCTGGTGGCCTGAGTTCAGTCCCTGAAATCCATGTGGTGGAAGGAGAGCACCAACTCCAAGTTGTCCTCTGACTTGCACACCCACTCCGTGACGTGTACATTCACACACATATACACACAGAGAGAAAGAGATGGGTGGGGGAAAGAAACAGAGATAAACAAATAAATTGAATTTGACCATGGAGCCAGATGTTGTGAGAGCTTACACATCTTAGACAGGGCATTGCTGTGAGTCGTCCTGGAGAAACTTGCACCTTCACCAGGGCGTGGCCCCCAAGGAAGATGGTGACCAGATGTCAATGCAGAGACCTGGCTGCCCACTGGCAGGTTCTGTATCACCTTGGGAAGTGAAAGGAACGCCGTCCAAGAACACTGAAACCCTGCTATGGTAAGAATTTGTAGAATTTGTAGGAAGGAACTAGCCTGCGACTTTGAGGAATGAGAGCAAGTCTGAACGAGGCAGTCTTCTCCATTTCTACATGTTCTTTCCATACTTAATAGTCAACTAATGAACCTCCACCACCCAAACACTGGATTTTGGGAAACACAAGAGTAATTCACTTTTATTGGTCATCATATGCCAAACACATTACTGAGTAGTTTATACACTGGCTTGCTTATTCTTCAGAATATTTCTGTAAAGTTGGGCTGGTTACTATCCTTGAATAATGAGGAGTCTATATCTGAGAGAGTTAAACTCACTCATTAAAGCCACAAATAATGTATAGGAGCCATATTAAGGATCGTACCCAGTTAGGGCTTACTGATACTAAACTCTTACCAGTTGTGTTAGAGCTGTGTGGTAATGAAATACATGTGAGCCTGACTTGCCAATGCAGTCACAGTGGTTGAGAGACCATCAAGGACATACTGGACTTTTCAGGAACCAACCAGATCCTCGAGAACACGTGGATGAAACAGACATGCACGGTAAATGCGCATATACATGAGACACTTGAGTTGTTGATTTGTGATTTCTTATCAGTTATAGTTTCTCTAAGGAAGGAATGGCAGTCAAAGAGTCATAATAACAAAATACATAACTAATATACAAGATTTTCCGCACAACACATGATTAACTCTCAGTCATAGCTGTTTTAGAATCAACTCAACACATTCAACAATATACAAAAACCACATCTCAAAAGAATATGCTTGATATAGACATACACATTAGCACACATGCACACACACACAGAGACACACAAAACTACCAAAACTCAAAGCAAACAACACATCCAACAATAATAAAAAATCACATCTCATAGGAATACAGACACATGATTACTTGTACACATATACACACAACAACAACCAAAACATAAACACATAAAAATCACATCTCAGAGGAATAAGCTTATACTCTGAATATAGACCACACACATACACACACACAAACACACACACACAAGACAACCAAAGTGCAAGTGCAAATACATCATTTAAAAGCCATACAAAAGTATAATAACTACATAGGTATGCCTCTTCTCTTCAGTTAACAATACACACTGTGCACACATGCACCACACTCAGAATACCAGTCCCAGTTCCCACTGAACCTTGCCTAACGTACATGAAGGTATTCAGTCAGTGAAACTCTGAGCCTCTTTAACTCATAGATATAGCACTAAACATCACCTGCAAATAATTCAAATGGCCACACACACACACACACACACACACACACCAGCAACTATATAAAATATCTTCAGATTGCTGAATATATATTGTCTCCTTCAAACCTTCAGTATCCTCTACTTAAATGTATCTGAAAATACATGAAAACAAAGGAGTCAACAGAATGAGAGTATGGCAAATATTTTAGATCAAATGGACTGATTTGGATATCCTAAACACATACAAATAACCTACTCTTGTGGGCCTGATTTAGGTTTGTGTGTGCTGGGTCTAGAGAAATAAAAACTAGTCAAAGCTAGTCAATTACATATAACACATATGCACACACACATGCAAGACATGAGTAAATCTCATAAATAGTGGATATAGCTACATTTTATAAGCAATAAAATGCCACTTGGCTTATAAATATACATACACATATATAATATGTAGAGTACATATGCAAGACATATAGATAGACACAGAGACACACCTTGCTCACCTAGCTCCCACTGAACTCTACCAGCCCTTGGTTTGCTCAGGCACCTATAACCCACCTCTCTGAGTCCTTAGATTTCCATTAAGGACATCAAGAACTAAAGAATAACTGGATATTCTATGTTATACCAATACCTCCTGAATTTTCTCTGTCTATCCTTAAGCTCCAGATAAATAAGCAAGAAGGCACCATAAGACTCAGGGAGAGTCCCAGAGCTCCTGGTTAGGAAAAAGATCTAGTGGAATAATTAGCTTTAATTCCTGTTAGTCCTTAGGGAGGAACCAGCACAAGAGGAGCTGAACAGGCATAGAGCTGCTAACTCAAGAGTTACCTTAGCATGCGTCCTCAGTGTCAAGGACACTATATTAGTCATGGTCCCACCACTATTACAAAATGCCTGAGAAAATGGAGTCCAAAACTGTTACCATGTAATGGGAAATTATAAATTTAGAAAATTACATATGTGTTATTTCCAATGGCTGACTTACAAAGCATTGGCACAGGATGGGGCTATTGAGCATTCCCTGTTGGAAGATTGTCCATTGATATCTCCTAGTAGGCTGAAAATTATTATAAGTAAGCACTGTGAAGACAAATTTTTCTCTGTCCCTTTTTTGTAAGGGTATAGTGAAGAAACAATTTTTTAAATCAATAACTATAAGAGGCCATCCTTTAGGTAATAGAGAAAACAAAGGAATTCCAGATTGTAGAGAGCCCATAGGTTGAATTACCTTGTTGACAGCTCTTAGATCTGTCACCATTCTTCATTTTTCACATTTCTTTGTAACAACAAATACAAAAGAGTTCCAACAGCTAGTAGATTTTTCATACCTGTAGGTTTCCATCTACATTCTTTGGATCCTTTTGGTCATTTAGAACTTGGTGCTGTTTCAGAGGTGATTATATGGCAGGAACTAAAACCCTGGGTAAGTCATCTCTGACTCTGACACATACTGGCAATGTTAAATCCTGTCTTTGTACCTTCCCTCCCTGCTCATCAGCTCCAATAATTTCCTCAATTGTTTCAAATCTTTTAATTATTGTCCTTTGTAAATGTAAACTAGGACCAGATGGTTGTGGATAGCAATCACTGGGTTGGAGATATTTTATATTTGGGGGTCTATCAGATCCAGTAGAGTAGGAACAAGGTACTCTAGGATAAGTACCTGTGAGGCAATTAAGGGAAGAAGAATATAAAAGTCAGGAGAGAGTACAGGGGCCAAGGACGGTGCTACCCCAAAGTGGCTAAGAATATTGAGCCCAAGTAGTAGTACTGGGGAATTGGGCATGGCAAGAAAATAGTGTGAGAAGAATTCCCATGCAAGAATGAATGAAAGGGTCCTTTCCAGAGACTGTGGAGGCCTTATACTCACTATGGCCTTGTCTCCTAGACCAACCCCTCACAGACCCTAACTCACCTACATTGTTGATGGAAGCTCTCTCATAGACAGATCAGAACACCCCCAGACAACTTATGGTGGTAACCTCCACTAAAATGGTTGAAACAACCCATCAGCCAGTGAGGACCTCTTCACAAAAGGCTGAATTAATCACCTTGACTAGAAAGCTCTAAATAGCTAAGAGTTAATGAGTAACATCTACACTGATTCTAAATATGCCTTTTTAGTACCCCATACCCGTTCTGTCCTTTGGAAGGAAAAGAGCTTTCTTACTACCAAGGGCATTCTCAACAGACCCCTTAAAGCCAAGCTCTTAGAGGCCCTCCAACTCCCTGAAGAAGTAGACATAATCCACTGCTGGGGTTGTCAGGCCTACAAAGAACAAGTGGCCTTAGGCAATGCCAGGGCTGACTCAGTAGCCTGGGGACTGACCCATAGCTCCACTGGATCTATAGGACATATTTTGTTTTTGACACCCTCCTATCAGCCCTGTTACCAACCAGAGAAGGACCGGCTTCTAAGTAAAGGTGTCACACAGACAAAAGACAGGTGGCTTTACTTAAATAACTATCTCATCCTCCCCCAGGATAAGGCACTCTCCATCATTTCAGATATCCATCAAATCCTACATATAGGCCCCAAGGCTTTGTTCTACTTCTTTGAACCCCTCTTTGATTCCACCAATCCTCAAGCCCATATTTTATAGGCCCAATCCTCCTGTCAGATGTACACCAAGACCAACCCATGGGGGGGGGCTCTCCAGTTTTGCCAGCCATTGCACCAGTTCTGCAAGGCCTGACAGATTGACTTCACCTACATACTCACACATCCAAAGCTCTGCTATCTCCTAACTTTTGATACTTTTACAGGATGGATAGACATGTTCCCCACCTCCAAGGAAACAGAAGATAACTCAGTTACTCTTTGAACATATCATAATTCTGTTCTACATGCCACATGCCATTCAAACAGAAAGAAGTCCAGCTTTTATTTCCAGGGTCATTGAGCTCATGCCTGAAGCCCTCAACATCATCTAGAAACTTCACAACGCCTACCCCCACAATATTTGAGAAAGATTGAGAGGGTCAATGGGCTCATCAACTTAATCAAGCTCTCTATCAAACCCAGGTTGTCTTAGCCCTCTCTCCCCCACCATTGCCCTCACTGGCCTGCAGGCTACCCCATGATCTCCTACAGGCCTAAGCCCTATCAAGCTCCCAGATCAGATACCTCCACTGGCCAGGTACCTACCCTACCTCTCCCTCCCGACAGTCCCTCTCCATTCACAAGCCAAAAGTTAGCTCCCTGCCCCTACACCAACAGATCTCACAGCTCTCAAGCCCTCTTCTCTCTTCCTGGGAGACCAAGTACTCCTCAATCAATAATCTCCTAAATCTCTAGAGGTCTGGTGGACAGAGCCCTACACTAAGATCCTCACCATTGCTTAGCTTTCAAGCTCCTGGGACATAGTACATCCTCTCCAGGATCAAGAGGGCACCTTCCCAGGACGAATGATCTGTCCAGCAACCGGGACTCTTCACCCTCTGGTTTTCTAGAAAGGCTCAATCAGTGACAGAGGTCAAGTCTATCTGCACTTGTGTCTTGTTCATTTACCATTGTCTCTTTTGTCTTCTGGGCTATACTTTTCCTCAAAAATTGATGCCGCTGGAGGCAGGACCCGCTGAATCCCACAGATCTCTCAAAATTTATACTAGTTATAGTTATAATGCTCTGCTCCTATGTCCACATTGTTTCTAAGGCAGTATGAAATCTCATGTTTTTATTGAGTTATATATTTTTCTCTGTTCCCCTTCCTTTCTCCCTCCTCCCCTTCTACCCTCTTCCATGGTGACCATGCTCCAAATTTACTCAGGAAATCTTGCCTTTTTTACTTCCCATATACATTAGATCCATTTATGTCTCTCTTGGGGACCTCTTTGCTGTCTAGGTTCTCTAGGATTATGAATTGTAGGCTGGCCTTTCTTTGCTTTATGTCTAAAAGCCATGTATGTGTAAGTACATATGATATTTGTCTTACTGGGTCTGGGTTACCTCACTCAATATGATGTTTTCTAGCTCTATCCATTTGCCTGCAAATTTCAAGATGTCATTTTTTCTGCTGTGTAGTACTCCATTGTATAAATATACCACATTTTTCTTAACCATTTTTTGGTTGAGGAGCATTCAGGTTGTCTCCAGGTTCTGGCTATGACAAATAATGCTGCTATGAACATAGTTGAACACATGTCTTTATGGTACAATTGAGCATCCTTTGGATATATACCCAAACGTGGTATTGCTGGGTCTTGAAGTAGTTTGTTTCCTAATTTTCTGAGAAATCACCACACTGATATACAAAGCTGATGTACCAATTTGCATTCCCATCAACAATACAAGAGTGTTCTCTTTGCCCCACATCCTTTCCAACATAAGATGTCATCAGTAATTTTGATCTTGCCCATTCTTACAGGTGTAAAATTGAATTTCAGAGTTGTTTTGATTTGCATTTCTCTGATGACTAAGGATGTTGAGAATTTCCTTAAGTGTCTTTCAGCTATTTTAGATTCATCACACAAACCATTCTTAAAGCCAAACCTCATGCCAGGTATTAGATGACAAATACAAAATAAATTCAATGGTGTTTTTTTCAGGGTTTTGTTTCATAATACATTGTTTGAATATTTTTTCAACCTTGCAGTTCTATTGTTTAGACATTACAATTTCCCGATTGTATTGTATGTGTATGTATGTGTGTGTGTGTCTGTCTGTATTTCTTGTGCTTTTTCTTTGTTGTTGCTTATTTTCTTTTCCTTGTTTTCTTCATTTTCACTTGTTTTTAATTGTTTCCTAGAAAGAGAGGTGGAGGATGTATGAAGTTGGATAGGTGAGGAGAATGTGGGAGAAGATTTATGAGGGGGAAAATTTGATAAGAATGTATTGTAGGAAAAATATTCTCATTGAAAAGATAGTTGAGAATACCCCCATTATTGTCTGACCTTTGAACACCAGATGCAGTACAGTATTGCTATCATTTATTTCTATAAACACTGATCTTCATAACACAGCGCTTTGACAATTTGTCATCCTTTCAAACTCACACAGAAATGTAATTGGAAGAGAGGAATGTTGCAAGGTAAGGTCTGTAGGGATGAAGGTGCATTGTGGAGGAAGCTTCATGACAGGGGCTTTAAAGAGTGGGAGCCCTCTTGGTCTTCTTCATTCCCACAAGAATGCAGTAACTGAGCCTATCATGAAAGTAGGCAGAAGATTCCCTCACTAGACAGCCTGCATTTTGATCATGGACTGCATAGCAGCCAGAACTGAAAGAAGTACATATCTATTCCTTGCATCTTGCTACATAAAATATTTCCTTTCTTTCAAATATCACTGTAATGTGATGCAAGATGATAAGAATATTTTAAATTTTACAGAATAGTATGTAGCGAAGCATGTATTTGGAGTTCCCCAGATCTATATAAGATGCTAGTTATTGGTTTTCATAATATTATCACCTAGAGCCTCAGAGAAAAGGCAGCGTAATGATGGAAACACCCGAGAGTTCTCGAGTTGAAGGTCATAATTCTCAATGCAGCAGTGTTGCGTGGTGGGCCATTCTGTGGAACTATATCCTGAAGCTTATGTTCTCCTGAGTTTTGGAAGAGTTTGTTATGAAGGGAGCTCAGTTCTTTGCAGCTCTGATGTTCTCTTAGGTGTGTGATACTTTCTGTCATGTTATGACATAGGAAGATGTTCCTCAGAAATTGTAGGCTTTCCAGCCTCCAAGACCATGAGGCGAGTTAAATTTGAATCATGAATGAATCAGTCTACAACACCCTGTAATAGCAGTGCAAACAGACTGAGACAAGTGGGGGAATGAAATAAAATATTTATTTATTGTGGCTAATTTATAGATTTGGTGTAATCTGTATAATCAATTATATTTGAGACCCCAGCCATTTAATTCTGATTTTCTTCTTCCTTGTGGTTTCTGGATTTGTTAGATTATTCTGCATAGAAATGCCTTAAAACTTAGTGTCTCATAACAACAATTATTTACTAAGTTCAAAATTCTATAGGCCAAGAGCTTGGAGTTATCTCTGTTGAGCTGTTTCTCTGGTCTCCTGTAACATGGAAAAGTGTTAACTGAAACATGACATTTCTACTACTTGTGGCCTGTAGTCTCACTCACTCCCCAGAAGACTAGCCTAGACTGATTTGCTGGTGTCTGAGCAAGAAGACGTAGTCAAGGCTTTTGTAGTTTTGGTTCCAAATAGATACACCAGTACTTCTGTTCAGTTCTGCACATCACTGAAACAAATTAAATGACTAACACAGATTCAAGATGTGGAAAAACCGGCTGCGCTTTTGATGGAAATATCTGCAGAGCTTAAACTGCCTAAGTATGGCTAAGAGGGAAGGGAAGCATTGTGGTTTTCTACACTGACACATCTTCATTTCCTTACCCTAAGAGTCTGAAGGATTTTCCTTGCAGTTTTGAGTCATATTGTTTCTGAGAGCATCATTAACCAGGATGCTTTTTTGGCTTAGGAGTCTTTCAAACACCTCAAATTCACAGCATCTTTTTTTTTTCTTACCCTTAGGTTGATTTTATGTATGCCACCTATTCTTATTTTTTTTTAATGAAAGAAATAAAAAAAGAAATTCCCGCCTCCTCCCAGCCTCCCATTTCTCTCCCCTCCTCCCACTCTTCTCCTCCTCCCCCCACTCCTCTCCTCCTCCCTCTCCAGTCCAAAGAGAAGTCAGGGTTCCCTGCCCTGTGGAAAGTATAAGATCCTTCCCCCTCCATCCAGGTCTAGGAAGGTGAACATCCATGCTGGCTCCCAAAAAGCCAGAAGATGAAGTAGGATCAAAACCCAGTGCCATTGTCTTTGGCTTCTCATCAGCTCTCATTGTCTGCCATGTTCAAAGAGTCTGGTTTTCTCCCATGCTTTTTCAGTCACAGTCCAGCTGGCCTTGGTGAGCTCCCAGTAGATCAGCACCACTGTCTCAGTGGGTGGGTGCACCCCTCGTGGTTCCATACTTCTTTGCTCATGTTCTCCCTCCTTCTGCTCCTCATTGGGACCTTG
>NC_022011.1:40044048-40055575 GCF_000317375.1 Microtus ochrogaster
AAAGGCAACCTACTGACTGGGAGAAGATCTTCACCAACCCCGCAACAGACAAAGGTCTGATCTCCAAAATATATAGAGAACTCCAGAAACTAGACTTTAAAATGCTAATTAACCCAATTAAAAAAATGGGGCACGGAACTGAACAGAGAATTCTCAGCAGAAGAACTTCAAATGGCCAAAAGACACTTAAGGTCATTCTCAACCTCCCTAGCGATCAGGGAAATGCAAACCATATTCCCAAATATTGTCTATAAATGTTTGTTTACATTTAAAGAGGGATGTGATATAGATATGAATAATATACATTTGTACAGATCTTGGTTTATTGATACAAATGTAAGATCAATCTTGTTGTGTGTATATTTCTGCTCTTGATTAAGGTGTTGTGATTGTGTATTTCATTTAAAAATGTAAAGTATAATTGAGAAATATAAGTTAATGTATAATCATCTATAATAGTCAAGATTACAGTCATGTTATTTGGAGTTTCTAAATGTATAGAGATATATTTTACTTAGATAAGTGTTCCTGAAACCTTTCAGAGACCTTCAGAATATGACATTTAAAATATTTAATAACTTAAGACTTTTCATGACAGTAAGACACATCTTCTCCTGGCAGCTACTTCAAAAGAATGATGGGCATCAAAAAGACTCCTTATGGAGTTTGTTATCCATTTGGGCAAGAAGCTGCTCCTGTTTGAACTGCTTAACTGGACATGCAGGACCCACCGAGAAATGACTGCTGAGCTTGTTCAAAGGTAAGATGGTCCTTTGGGATTCTTGCTACATGAAAGAGTCTGCTAGATGTTCTTCAGAACACAGAAAAAAGTGACCAGTGCATTGCCAATACAGGCAGAACTGTCTTTGAAATTTCCTGCTTCATGGAAAAGTTTGCTGGATACTATGGGCCAGTGGGCTGAAGATGGATGCTCAAACGGTACATAAAAACTTTGTGTGACTGTCCAGGCAGTGAGATATCTCATGAATTCTAGAGTTTTGGAAGTTTCTTACAATTTACTTTCTGTTTACTTAGGTAATATCATATCCTTCTGGAGTCTTTGATGAAGTTGAAGAATTTAGTTATAGTTTTCCTTAGTTATGATAAAAGATTAAGTAGATATAAATATTGCAACTGTAATTCTTGCTTAATAGCTGTTTTGTTATATGTAATTTTACTATGTTAAAGTTAAAGCCTTGCTTTTTGTTTAAACAGAAAAGGGGAAATGGTGTGAGGTTCTTCTGTCTATGTGCTGCTTTTATTAGTTAATGAATAAAGAGACTGTCATGGCCTGTTATAGGGCAAAAGAAGAAAGATAGGTGGGGTAAACTAAAGTGAATCATGAAAGAAAGAAGGCAGAGTCAGGGAGATGCCATGGAGATGTTGTTGGAGAAATACATGCTGAAACTTTGCTGGTAGGCCACTGCCACGTGGCAATACACAGATGAATAGAAATGGGTTATATTAATATGTAAGAGTTAACCAATAAGAAGCTAGAGCAATGGGACAAGCAGTGATTTAATTAATACAGTTTCTATGGGATTATTTTGGGGCTAGGCAGCCAGGAATGAACAAGCAGACTCTTTAACAAACCCTTATCTGAACTAAACAAAAGACAGGTAGAGAATATCTAAATAAAAAAATCAGAAATTAAAAGGGGAACATAACAACAAACTGATGAAATAAAGATAGTCATTAAGTCATACGTCAAAAACCTGTACTCCACAAAATTGGAAAATCTAAAAGAAATGAACAACTATCTTGATAGGTACCACATACCAAAATTAAACCAAAACTAGATAAACAATTTAAACAGACCTATAAACCCATAAGGAAATAGAAAAAGTCATTAAACTTTCCTATGCAAAAAAGAAAACCTAAGTTCAGGTGGTTTAAGTGCATAATTCTACCAGAATTTCAAATAAAAGCCAATACCAACGCTCCTCAAATTGTTCCTCACAATAGAAACAGAAGGAATATTGCCAAACTTACTTTTATGAGGCCACAGTTACCCTCACACCCAAAGCACATAAAGATGCAACAAAGAAAGAGAATTATAGACCAATATCCCTCATGAACACTGATACAAAATTACTCAATAAAATACTGACAAACCAGATTTCATCTTACATCTGTAGGAATGGTCAAGATAAAAAACACTGATGACAGCTTATGCTGGAGAGGGTGGAGGGTACAGGGAACACTCCTCCATTGCTGATGGGAATGCAAATTGGTAAAGCCACTTTAGATATCAGTATGGCGATTTCTCAGAAAATTAGGAAACAATCTACCTCAAGATCCAACAATACCACTTTTGGATATATACCTAAAGGATGCTCAATTGTACCACAAAGACACATGCTCAACTATATTTATAGCAGCATTATTTGTCATAGTCATAACCTGAAAACAACCTAAATGTTCCTCAACCAAAGAATGGATAATGAAAATGTGGTACATTTACACAATGGAGTACTACACAGCAGAAAAATAATAATGACATCTTGAAACTTGCAGGCAAATGGATGGATCTTGAAAACATCATATTGAGTGAGATAACCCAGACCCAGAAAGACAATTATCACATGTACTGACTCATAACTTTCTTTTAGACATAAAGCAAAGAAAAATCAGCCTACAATTCACAATCCCAGAGAACCTAAACAGCAAAGAGGATCCTAAGAGAGACATACATGGATCTAATGTATATAGGAAGAAGAAAAAGATAAGATGTCCTGAGTAAATTGGGAGTATGGGAACCATGGGAGAGGATAGGAGGGGAGGGGAGAGGAAGGGGGAGTGGAAATAATATATAGTTCAATATAAACAATTGAAAAATACTGGCAAGCCAGGTGGGGGTGGTGCATGCTTTTAATCCCAGCACTCGGAAAGCAGAGGCAAGCGGATCTCTGTGAGTCTGAGGCCAGCCTAGTCTATAAGAGCTAGTTCCAGGACAGGCACCAAAACTACAGAGAAACCTTGTCTCGAAAAAAAGAACGAAAAAAATACTGGCAAACCAAATTCAAGAACACATCAAAAAATCATCTACCATGATCAAGTAGGCTTCATCTCAGAGATTTGGGGATGGTTCAGCATAAAAATTAGTCAACATAATTCACCATATAAACAAACTGAAAGGAAAAAACCACAATGATCATCTTACTAGGTGCTGGAAAAGCCTTGGACAAAATGCAATATCCTTTACAATAAAAGTTCTGGGAGAACATGGTACTAAGAACATACCTAAATATAATAAAGGCAATATACATCAAGCTGACAGTCAACATCAAATTAAACAGAAACACAAAGTGATTCCATTAAAATTAGGAATGAGACAAGGTTGTCTCCTCTCTCCATATCTATTCAATAAAGTACTCGAGGTTCTAGCTAGAGCAATAAGGCAAAAAATGATCACAGGGATAAAAATGGAAAAGGAAAAAGTCAAACTTTTACTATTTGTAGGTGATATGGTACTATAAATAAGTGACCCAAAAAATTCTACCAGGAAACTCCTACAGCTAAAAAACACTTTTAATAATGTGGCTGGGTACAAGATTAACTAAAAAACTCAGTAGCCCCCTATATACAAATGATAAATGGGCTGTGAAAGAAATCAGAAAATCAACACCTTTTACAATAGATAATATAATATAAATAATATATTATAAATAACACAAAGTATCCTGGGAAAACTCTAACCAATCATGTGAAGGACCTATATGAAAAGTATTATAAGACTTTGAAGAAAGAATAGGAGAAGATATCAGAAAATGGAAACATCTCCCATGTTCATGAATCTGTAGTATTAACACAGTAAAAATGGCACTTACCAAATGTAATCTACAGATTGAATGCAATCCCCATAAAAAAATCCCAACACAATTCTTTGCAGACCTCAAAAGAACAATACTCAACTTTATATGGAAAAACAAAACACCCAGGATAGCTAAAATAATCCTGTTCAAGAAAGGAACTTCTGAAAGTAACACCATCCCTGACTTCAACCTCTACTATAGAGCTATAGTAATAAGAAAAGTTTGGTATTGGCATAAAAGCAGACATGTGGATCAATGGAATGGAATTGAAGACCCTGATATCAATCCACACACCTATAAACATGTTTTTTTTTTACAAAGAAGCCAAAAATATACAACAGAGAAAAGAACGAATCTTCAATAAATGGTTCTGGCATAACTTAATGTCAGCATGTAGAAGAATGCAAATAGATCCATATCTATTACCCTGCACAAAACTCAAGTCCAAATGGATCAAAGACCTCAACATAAATCCAATTACACTGAAGCTCACAGAAGATAATGTGGGAAGTAGCCTTGAATGCATTGTCATAGGAGACCACTTCCTGAATATAACACCAGTACCACAGACACTGAGATCAGCAATAAATAAATGGAACCTCCTAAAACTGAAAGTTTCTGTTATGCAAAGGACACTGTCAATAAGACAACAGCAGCCTATAGAATGGGGAAAAGATCTCCACCAACCTCACATCTGACAGAGGACTGATATCCAAAATATAAAAAGAACTCAAGAAAGTAGACCTCAAAATACAAAATAATCCCATTAAAAATGGGGTACAGATTTAAACAGAGAATTCTCAACAGAAGAATCTTGAATTGCCAAGATACCCTTAAGGAGTTGTTCAACATCTTTAGCTGTCAGGAAATTACAAATTAAAATGACTCTGAGATACCATCTTTCACCTGTCAGAATTGCTTAGATCAAAAGACTAATGACAGCCTATGTTGGAGAGGATATGGAGAAAGTAAGGGGAACACTCTTCCACTTCCAATGGGAGTGCAGTCAGTTTAGAAACCAGTATGGTGGTTTCTCAGAAAATTGTGAATCAATCTACCTCAAGACCCAGCAATACTATTCTTGGGCATATACCCAAAGGAAGCACAATTATACCACAAGGACACTTGCTTAACTATGTTTATACCAACATTATTTGTAAGATCCAGACCTGGAAACAACCTACATGCCTATCAACTGAAGAATAAAGAAAATGTAGTACTTCTACATAATGGAAATAACTCAGTCAAAGCTAACAATCACATCATAAAATATGCAGGCAAATGGATGGAACTAGAAAAAGTCATCCTGAGTAAGGTTGCCCAGACCCAGAAAGACAAACGTGGTATGTTCTCACACATCAGTGAATATTAGATGTGAAGCAAAGGATAACCAGGATACACTCCTCAGCCATAGAGATGCTATGTAACAAGGAGGACCCTAAGAGGGTTGCATGGGTCATCCTGGGAAGAGGAATTAGATGAGATCTCATGGGTAAATTGGGGGTGGGGGGAGGAAGAAGAGAGGGGGGAAATGAGAAAATGAGGGAACGAGATATACAGGTTAGGGAGGGATGGAGTGGGAGAGCAACGAAAGAGATATCTCCAATTAGAAAAAATGATTTGAAAGTGCTCTATTCTGTAGAAATAGTGTGGCCACAGAAGACAAAATATCATGCTTACCAGAACTGGAGCAGACTGCTCACCATCTTCACAAACATCCATGAGGGTCCTTGCAAAAAGCTGCCAAGTGCTTGGAGCTGGTGTGTCCAGACGGACATAATCAGGGCCCCGCTGAAAAAGCCAGTTTATCAAAGAACATCCTCTTCTAACTGTTTTCTTTGAATCTGAGGAAGAAAGGAGGTCATTACTTCAGCAGTTTGATGATTTCCCAACATGGTACTACAATGTTTGCTTAAATAAGCTACATACATCAAATAATTTAAAAGTGAACAGACAGGGCACACTGTAGAAGATGTGTGAAATCTCACCCAATATCTTATCTACGTGGTCACTTGTCTTTTCTGTCTTCACCCTTAAATGACCTCATCTCACTGTTCAAGTGAGATCCTGAGTCTAGGAACCAATACTAAGTTAGGGACTCAAAGCTCTAGGTAAGTGTGTTTCCCTTGGAAAAGGCATAGAAGTCAGAAAATTAGTAAGGGATGATGGGACAAGTTTTCAAGGCAGGGAAAATAGAACACAATGATATAAAGAAGGAAAAAGGAAACATGGAAAAATATTAAATGATGTGGGAATGAGAAGACAGCAATGAGGAGTGAATACTGGAAGAATAACTAACATTCAATTTTTTTTTTTTGAAAAACCATTTGGAAGACAACTATATTAGAGGCTGCCTAAATATATACACATACGTATATAAAAAAGAGTATAAGTGAAGTAACCCACTAACCAGTAATGAGTCTCACATTAGACTCAATAGTGTAGCAAATACAAGTATAGTGCTAGAAATGTAATACTCATCTGGGTGGTGGTGGCACACACCTTTATTCCCAGCACTTGGGGAACAATGGCAGGCAGATCTCTGAAAGTTTGAGACCAGCCTTGTCTACAGAGGGAGTTCCAGGACAGCCAGAGCTGTTACACAAGAAACCACCTCTCAAAAATACAAAAACAAAACAAGGAAAGAAAAGAAAGAGAAATAAAAAATCAGATAATCTATGTGAGCTTTGACCAATGGATCCCATATATTTCTAACAGGCTGTTGACAACGATTTTGGTTACCCTCCAGAACTTGGCACTAAGCTCCTATTAATGGAGATAACATATGTTTGACCCACAGAAATGGAGAAGTCAACCTGGTAAAGGCCTGGAACTTTCCTTCTATTTCTGCTATGTACACTACTGGAGAATAAGAGTAATCATCAATCTCACCTCACTGCAACCCTGTGAGCTATGACAATAAATGTCCTGTCAAGATCTGCCCAGTGGTGCAATTGTGGCACAAATGCCATGGGTTGCCACCCATGTTCTGAATGTATTAAGGACCAGTCTCCAAGACGGAACACACATCTGGCACCATTATCAGAGCCAATAATCTCTAGCTAGAAGGGCTGAGGTCTTGAGCAAAAAAAAAAAATCACTATTTTTCACTATGTGTGCCTAGTAGCAAGCCAACTCCTAGTGAATTATGATATGGATTATATAGATTAGCCCAATTCTCAGTCCTCATCAGGGTCACTTCTGTTGTATGGAGGAGCGGGCTGCGTCCTGCCACCTGGCTAGCTTAACCCCCAAAATAACCATATAGAAACTGTATTAATTAAGTCACTGCCTGGCCCATTAGCTCCAACCTCTTATTGACTAACTCTCACATCTTGATTAACCCATTTCTATTAAATCTGTGTATCACCACAAGGTCGTGGCTTTCCGGGAAAGATTCTAACCTACGTTCATCTCAGGCAGGAGATTCATGGTGTTTGCCACACTTCCCTTCTCCCCAGCATTTTGTGCTGTCTACTCCGCCCACACAAGGGCTGCAATATCAAAAGGCCAAGGCAGTTTCTTTATTCAACCAATGAAAGCAATGCAAACACAGAAGGACCTCCTACACCGTGCTTCTTTGGCAGTAGATAGTGATTTCACACAGATCTAGATCTGGTCAATGTGAGAATAAAAGGCTGTGGCGTGCATAGTCCCACAGGGTATGCCAATAAATCATAGTTGTTCCCCCTGTGGCTCAAGGACACTCGCAGAGAAGATTGCAGAAAGAGTATTAGAGAGGAAGGAAAAGGCTGACTCCAATAAAACAATGTTTTCTATTCAAAACAGCAGCTGCAAATATAAACTCTCAGTAACCGTGACAACATGGACAAAGCAGCATGGGGAGTGGAACTGAACAAAAAGTCTCGTCCACATGTGATGGTTTACGGACAATTCCTATCTGCCCAATGGTGAAATTCAGTCTGCTTTGAGGATGCTGTCTCCAGTTTGTGGGCCATTCTACAGCCAATGGCCACACATCCAAAAGTACATGGACAATATATAACTAAATGCTTAAAACTGTTTTAGGAAAAATAAAGAGGACACAAAACAGGCGTGCCTTGAAAAAGGCCTGAAAGCAGAAGTTGGGTTTGGGTTCAATTATGACACTCATACAATATATGAAATTGCCAAAAAATCTATAAAATCTCTCTTATCTTCTGCTTAATACATTTTATTATGAATGAGAATACCTACCCATGAGTGACATTAAGCCCAGCATAGCTCAGCATGGTCAAAAAAAGTTTCTAAAATGCTAGCCTTTATTTAGGTAAATAAAACAGCCTCCTTAGCTATATTGTATTTGGATGAGCAGTCACTGACAGGTATAAGGTCTTGAGGCCACACAGTCCCATTCCTGAAATTAATAGCCCATCATCTTAATAGGAGGTAAAAGAGAAAGCACACACATCCATACATCCAGGAAGATGTTTCTACAAGTTCATAGGTACAAATATTTGAAAACTAAACATGGAGCTAGACATTTCACATTTTCTATGTAATCTGGTATCTCTGTTCTTAAACTCATTTCATTATTTTGAATTCCATCCACATATACTCTACTCCTGTTCTCTAGTGGAAATACTGTAAGAGGAAAGCTCTGTCCTAGCTAAGTTTGTGCCAACTTGACATAAGCAAGAGTCATTTGGAAAGAGGAATCTTCTATTGAGAAAATGCCACCATCAGACTGGCCTGTGGGAAAGACTGTGGTCTCTTGTGATCTGTCTTACTACCGATATCCAGCATCTCAGCTCACTGCGGGTGGTGCCACCTGAGTGGTGGTCCTGGGAATTGTAGGAAGATAGGCTGAGCACGTAAGGAAGAGCAGCACTGTGCCATGGCTCCTGCTGCCGGTTTTGTTTGTTTTACCAGTTTGAGAGCTTCCCTATGTTAGTCTGGAGGTTTAGGGACAGAAAGATCTTCACCCTCCCACTTCCAGCCAGAAACTGGCTAGAGCTTGCAGCCTGCAAACAATTTCATGCCAGAAGGATGAGCTCACAAAAGTGGGTGCTTTCACAAAATCCCCTGCAAACCAATGGACACTTAGCTCCAGATGCCAAAGTGACCACTGGACCAGGACACAGGTATCAGACTCCAGACCAAGACAATACCCCAATACCTTAACAAACATGTCACTGCCTCACACCCTGTTCCTACTAAAAGCACATAACCCAGTTCAACCCAGACTCCTCTGACTCAGATCTCTAGTCTCAAGGACCTGCAAGTGGTTGCATTGTTCAAACATACCTGTTGTTATACTTTTTCATTTCAGATCGATCTGACTTTCTGCATCAGCTGAGAACTTTATTATGTGTGCGGGATGAGTGAGGCAGAGAATCTATTACCTTGAATTCCCTCAGTGATGGTTGGCAACTGTAAACTGAAACAAACCCTTTCCTATTAAAGTTGCTCTTGTCATGTTGCTTTAGCACAGCAGAAACACCCTAATCTATTTTCTGTCTCTTGATTTAGAAGTATATGTTCAGCTACTCAGTGAATAAAAACAAAAATTATACAACCAGTGCTGTCTCAAAAATTCTTTCAGAACTACTCAGAATGATATAGTGGACTGACCACTTCTCAGTCCACTGTGATAAGGAGGACATGTGCTTCTGTCTGGAGGAACATTAATTTAACTTATAATAGTTATTAATATATTAATTACTTAGTTTTAATTAAATTCAGTCATCTCAAACAATTTTAGTTAATGATATCTCATTGTATGAACTAATAGATGAGATTTTAGGAATGAAAATTAGCTTGATTTGCTAATTCCTTTAGGACACACTAAAGGAAGAGATATTCCAAAAGACACATGTCATCTCTAGTCTCTGGTGTTGGATGGGCAGAGTGAAACCATCAGGTTCCCAGCTGAAGAACCCTCATCTTATGAGGAATCATTTGCATTTTCAGAGTTAAGATGTTGTATTTGTGCTTTTCTTTATGAATGTGGCATGTTCCACTCATGCTTGCTCCTAGAGAGATGGCTCTGCTAAATTGATGGAAAAATTTCATGTAGACTTTGTTCTTTACCAAGGAAGGTTGATAAAGTTTATGTCCAAAGCAATCAAATGATTAATTTGATTCACCTTTTTATAAAATTGTATTTATTTATTTGTTATGTGTACTGTTTTTTAATAAACAATAAAATCTTTATTTCAGCTATGACTTGTTTTCTTCACTTGAGCTATGATAGTATTTGGATATACCAAGCCTTGTTCTACATCTGCCCCACCCTATGCCTTAATCACTAATACGACATCCATAACTGAATTTCCTTTAAGACTCAGCTGAAATTTCATTTCTGTAGATAAAAAACAACCTGAGTGGAGCAGCTAAACTTTCCCTCCCCGCTATTTAATATGAACCTGCTGTTTCCTTCAGATTTTAAAATTGTAAATAGCAATTATAAGGACATAAATAACATCTGTGGTAGCACAGCTACTACTTTCATTTACTTAAAACTATAAACAGCATGGAACCAAGACTCTTGTCTATTTTCTTCAGTATTGTGCTCCTAGCAGCTGGCAAGCACAAGATAAAAATTTGCAGCATTAGCTTGACCGATATTGTTTAGGGAGTCACTAATCAGCATGTGATTATTTTGGCTTTGGGCATATCTTTCTTGTGTTGCTTTCTCAGCTTTGCAGATTTTACTATTTGTGTGCTACCCGGGGCCTGTCTGAATGGGCCTGTTGCCTCTGCCTACATTCTTCCAGGCAAGATCCTACACTCTTGCATTCCAGAAGATCCCTTTGCCTCCTTGCGTTGGTGCCAGATATTCAGTCTCTTGAAGGACTTGAAGTCTCTATTAGCAACATACAGAAAAGAAACAAATATATTTTAAAGAGTTAGCATACTTCTGGTGTAGAAATAATGTTTTCACTCTTGTACACAGTTTGCAATGTTCAAATTGGGGTAATTAGGAACTTTGCTACCTCATATACTTGCCCTTTTGTATGTGTGTGTGTGTGTGTGTGTGTGTGTGTGTGTGTGTGTGTGTGTGAGTGTGTGTGTGTGTGTGTGTGTGTGTGAGAGAGAGAGAGAGCATAAAAAGTAAACAATTCTCTTCTACTCATTTAAAATTGCTCTATTGTTACCTGTCACTTCCTATACTTCCTAATTGTACACCAGATCACTGTAGCTGACCAGTCCCTTGCTGTCCTCTGTGTGTTCTTCCTATGTTTCCCAGAATCTAAGAATCATTCATTATTCCACTCTACTAATAGGAGACCAACTTGCTAAAAATTTCATATATGACTGATCTCATACAATCTTTGTTTTGGTGTAGTCTTATTTATTTTGGTCAGTATAATATACTCCAGGGCTGTATGTCTTTGTTATCAAAAAGCACAGAATTTTATATTTTATGGTTAGATAGTATTGTATTTTGTATATAAATATTTCCTTTTGTTTATCCATTTTGGAATTTAACTCTTAGCTATTAGGAATAATGTTTCTGTTACTATGGAATGCAGATAGCTCTCATAGTGTTGAAGTTATTTCCTTCAGGTATGAACCTGTTAGTGGAACTTATGTATAATATAGTATTTTAACTTTTACTGTTTTGAGGTACCTCACATATTTAAATAATTTCTTATTTTATTGAGAAAAGGAAAAAAAGTATCCGCCTCCTCCCAGCCTCCCATTTCCCTCCCCCTCCTCCCACCCTTCTCCCCCTCCACCAAACTCCTCTCCCCCTCCCTCTCCAG
>NC_022011.1:40056026-40056698 GCF_000317375.1 Microtus ochrogaster
GGTGACCCCTTCTTCCTGTTTCCTGTTTCTGGGCATCGCTGGAACTTCGGTTGCGTGAGTGCTCCATTTATATTAAAGTTGCTTTTATATTATAAAAATTGGCCTGTATTAATTTGATCCGCCTTCACTTGGCGCTCCAACGTTGTGGCCCCGTACCCACACCAGGACCCAGGCGCTGGCCACAGCCGCCCCGCAGGTCCTGGTGCAGCTTTGTGAGTGAGATTGGTCGCCGGATGACAGCGTTCCACACCGACTCTGCTCGCGACTCCCTGTGCGCGCTCCCCGGCCCAGCGTGCTCCGGCGTCCAATATCGGGCAGCTCATTAGCCTAGTGCAGCCATTGCGAGCGAGATTGGTTGCCTGAGGGGAGCTTTACGCACCTGACTCTGCTCGCGACTCCCCGGCCCAGCGCGCTCCAGCGTCCCCGAGCGCGAGCGGGCACGCTCTCTCGCTGCTACTGTTCCGGGATTTAGATTGCGCCTCCAGGTGCGCTTGCCTGCGCACCCCTGCGCTACCACAGCCGCTGCCTCCCTAGCCGCCACGTGTGTGTGAACCACCACAGCGGCAGATTTGGTCTGATTCAAAATAATCTCTTCACACACATTATAAATCCTCAGGCAGAACGATAAATTTCCGTTTTGAGTTGTTTCAGACCAGCCCTCCACATGGACTC
>NC_022011.1:40070872-40073465 GCF_000317375.1 Microtus ochrogaster
GCTGGGTTCTGGTGGCTTCATGTTGTTTTTCAGATTGTCGGGTGAATTCTTGCATTGGTGCCTGCCCATCTTTTCCTCCTAATGCTCCCCTATGGATCTTCTTTTACAGGATCAGGTCTTCTTGCCCACTGATGTACCTCCCCAGTGTTGTCACTCCCCAGTGATGGCTCTCCTGGTGTCCAGATCGGATCTCTGTGCTGCTTGGGTAGCTTGCAAACAAAGGGCCCACCCTGCTTGCTGCAGGCAGGCTATGGAGACAAAGGAACTACCGCCCTCCCCTTTGCCCTCCCGATTCGGGTCCGGTCCCAGTGCCCGAGCAGGCTGAGCTGGGAGGTGCTATGCCGCCAAAGAGGGGAGGGAGGGAGACAGGGGGTGGGGGTTCTGGATGTAAGCTGGATGGGATAGGAAAAGAAAGGAGGTATAGCCCCTGTAGGATGACCAGGAAGTGTAGGAGGGAAGAGGAACGTCTGAGTTCCCTGTTCCAGGCTGCCGCCGCACTCACTCACCCCAATGATGTCTCTCCCAGTGCCCAGATCGAAACTCCGTGCTGCTTGGGTAGCTAGCAAACAAAGCATGTGTACTGTTTTTTGCCTGCATACATGCTTGTGTGCCAGAAGAGGGCACCAAATAGAGGCACCAGACCTCATTACAGAGGGCTATGAGCTGCCACTTGGTAAACAGGAATAGAACTCGCAACCTCTGAAAGAGCAGCCAGTGCTCTGAATCTCAGGGGCATCTCTCTAGTCCCTTAATTTGCCTTTTTAATACCCCCAACTTGCCATACTTCCCTCATCCCTTATTGTAGCTCCAGCCAAGTCAAACAAACATTCATTAGAAATCAGGAGATAGCAGTGCAGTGGTGGCACACGCTTTTAATCCCAGTATGCAGAAGGCATAAACAGGTGGATCTCTGTGAGTTCATGGCCAGCCTGGTCTACAAAGAGAGTTCCTAGATGGTCAATATGTCAAAAAGAGAAACCCTGTAACACACACACACACACACACACACACACACACACACACACACGGGGTGGGGGGACAAAGACACCCAGTAGTCTGATAGCACAAAGAGCACACAAATAAGCAGGGATCCATTTCACCTTCTAAACTTATCTAAAGGAATGTAACTTCAAATCATGTAAGAAGTAGGGTATTCTGATTCTACTGAAGTCTCGAATTTAAAAATGTAAGCAGATGGTTTTGCAATTGTTTAGGGGAAGTGATTTCTCTTATTGGGCCTTGTATTTTCTCTGCCATTCACATTTACTTTTTATGCTGTTTCAAATACAGTCTGTATTAAAGAATTTTAAACTACCAGAACTGTAACTCCTAAGAGTGTATTGCTTTCTGTTATGAGGTTAGTATCATACAATGAATTTATATAAAATGTTGTCAACTTCATTATTGACACAGAAACATGTTTACCAATAATTTGTGATGTTAATCAAGCAAAAAAAAATAGCTGGATGCACACACAGTAACAATCACAACCAAACATCTTTAGTAGAATTTCTTTTCTTTCATAAACACTTCCCTAACTGACAATATGCTTTCATTAGATAAAGAAACAATGGTGAGGTGACAATGGAATCATTGGTGGGAAATGGGAACAGTAGAATTTAAGTACCTGTAAAATTAAAACTTGAAGGTAGAAGACTCACTGCTCTGGTCTTGGGGTAGGTCCTTGGGCTTCAAGATGAATAGTCCCGGCACATGTGGGGACTGTAGCTCCCGGATTGCCTTGTTGATATCAAGATAACCAGTGTAGTCACTTGGCCCCACCGCCACAAAGGTAAATTTCGAAGGTCACTCATTCTGATGGCATATGGGTTCTCGTGTCCTATGTAGAGAAAATACTACATATAGATTAATGCTAACAGTGATGAATGACCAAACAGACCTTTTGGTGAGCATGAGCACACACTGAAAAGAGCTGCAGGTCTCCTCTGGCTCTTAGATCTTTGGACTGATCAGACATTGTTGCATGCAGAGAGCTTATGGTATGCAGCAATGCACAGCCAGTCAGAGAATACGTGTTTGTAGAGTCCACCGCTCCATTGGCACATCTATAACGCAAATGTTGTACCTAAGGTTGGACAGCTTCCTGGGGGAGTAGGAAGAAAGCTTGTGAGAGGCAGAGAACCAGGACCTTTTCTAGGAGATCCTGTCTTCAGTGGATGTGAGGAAAGCTGCACACGTAAACTCTCAACAATATCATTCCCTAAATGAGACTCAGAGGGGGCAGCTCCAATTGAACTGCCACTGTCGGGGAGGAGATCTCACAAGGCCCCACCTTAGATGAAGAGCTAAAAACAGCCAGTGGCTGCTCAGAGGGAGGAGAATCAGACTTCCTCAGGGATGGACCAACTACTAGGGATTTTCTGTCCCAATTGCTCATCTCTAAACACATACCCATATGAGCCACACTAAATGTGCTCTTTCTCCTTGCCCTACACACAAACAAAAAAAAACCCAACAAAATAAAAGAAAGATGTATGAAGGGCTGGAGAGATGGCTCAGTGGTTAAGAGCATTGCCTGCTCTTCCAAAGGTCCTGAGTTCAATTCCCAGCAACCACATGGTGGCTTACAACC
>NC_022011.1:40073701-40084174 GCF_000317375.1 Microtus ochrogaster
AAAACCAAAAAAAAAAAAAAAAAGAAGGAGGGACAGAAATGATGTAAATACGTAATTCATGTATGAAATTCTCAAGTATTATAAGTATTGTTTAAATGCATGAGAGAACATTTTGTATTATGTTTGCATTTATGAGGATTTAAGCTTAAAAAAATCAGTGAAGACTTTAAGAATTTCAGATTACATTTTTAACTCAGTGCCTCCTTATGTTCCTTGGGTGCTTACCCAGAAGTGGGCCTGGTGCTTCTTCCTAGCTAGCAGAGAACCACAGTTGATAATCTTCCTCAGCATTCCTGGAGAACAAAAGAACCCGAAGTCACACTGTACCTTTCCCGGGACACAGTTGAAGTGCATATTTTCCTTCCTCTTCTGCATTCCTAAAACTGAAATATCTTGAGGCAGGCAAGAATTCTGGTCTATGTAAGAGGAGTCTGCCATTGGGAGTTAACAGTGGTGAGTTCTGTGGGCCCTGCTCCCTCTGCAATCTACAAATTTTAAGTTCCTGCCTTCTCATTGCTGGTAGAACGGAATTATAATTTTAAAAGGTATGGTTTCTGCTGCATTTTTCTGACACTTGGAATAAGCCATCACTCCATGTTCTGTCTTCAGGCAAGAAAAGTGTCTCTGTCATCCATGTAGCTACAGGCTTTGGAGAATATTGAGCTTTGTCATAATGTGTTCCTGTGCAGACAACTTATTACCCATGTTTATGTACTTAATATTATTACAGTGTACTTATGCCCACCATATCTATGATGACTTAGCAAAGCTAAACTTAGAAATCTTGGAACCTCAGCAACCCAAGTAAAGGAGAGAAAGACTAGAAGGGCCTGGAGGAAAATAGAACACAAAATCAACATTTAAACATCATTCAGAGAATCCCCACCCTACGGAGAGAAAGGACAAGTATCTAAGCTTCATAATAATCCAGAAGCTAAAAGCAATATTCACAACAGATTTAATATCCATGACTTTGGGATCCATATAACAAGCCAATTTTAAGTATTTGGCATCTATTGAATTATGATAGTCATACAAGATGCCAAAGAAAAATGCATTGAATAAAGTGATGGCTTATGAATACCTTGTTTACTTTTGGTTCCTGATAGAAAATAATGGCCATTACTTGTAGCAATCCCATTCACGATATTATGATTCTTAGGAAATGCACTCCTACACACATATGTATATACAAACACATACATACACACTAAAATTGAAAGAATGAATGCCCTACATTCAAGGTCATGTTCAAAATATGTTTCCCTCTTTATGAGTTAATGAGGAACTTTCTACTAGATTCTTGATACAAATATTCACAGGATATAGCACTGGTGATATATTTCTAGATGAAATTGTATATCTAACCTGTCATGATATAAGTATTAATTTGAAACTTTGTTCATAATGAGTCAGTATCAAAAGTGTCTACATGACAAAGAAGATATTTAAAAATGGAATCCAAAAGATATTAGTGATTTGTATCAGCCACTTTACAAATTATGCTCATTGGGTATATACACACATTTACAAACAATTCATTATATAAGTATTTCCATGTGCAACAAGCACTGTTTATTGCACATGTTGATCACAAGAGAAGACAAGAGCAGAGGCCATATGTAGGTAGACTAATGTAATGAGTCAGCTGACTTTACTTCTCAAAGCTGGAAGAAAATGGAAATTTTCACATATAGAGTAATAATGTATTTAGCAGTCATGTTGATGCACTTATTTAAATATTAATGAATCACAAAAAGACATGGAACAAATAAAAAGAGTGTTCGAGTCTCTTACAGGTATTCCCAGCAATGGTCTTAACTTCTTGATGATGTCATTCACTGTGTCCGATTGTCCTGCTGTTACAGTAAACAACTGTAGAAAACACAGAGAAAAATTTTACTAGTTAATAATGCTCATGAAATACATGATTTGATAGCTGTTTATCCACACGTTTTTCACATCACATAACCAAAGCTCAGTTCAGGTAATGGCAAAGTAAAACACATAGAAGGCTTGAAACATTAGTATGTTTTTCTTTTCCTTTACAAAATCTGAGGGCAATAATAGGGAATTTAGTCTAACATGTATCCCTGTCAGGATTTGGATCAGTCAAAGTACAATAAGATGTGAACTGATGGACTGGATTATGGGGGTGCTAAAACAAAAGTGCTTTCCCCTAAGCCCTATGACGGGGAATCGAACCCCAGAATACAATGGTAGAATGAGAGAAGCAATCATGGCTGTCTCTGAATTATATACCACACACACATACATGAATGCACATATACATGTGCACACACGTGCATACACACATATGTATGCATGCATACACAGATAAAAAGGCTGAACAATTAGAATATATTTTCCAAAGAGACACACAGCCTCTGATCCTCAGTTGAGTCTGCTTCTCCAGTAGGTGGTTGGTCATTTGAAGAGATAGGGAAGCATTTCCTTGTTTTCATACAATGTTTTTACAGAATAGATTTATTCATTACATATCATGTATTCCATTCTTATAAATTCATGTGAACTGCTGCAGAATTTACAACAGCAGCTGTGCAGTGAGGATTTCTCTGCATCTGGCTTCATGGCCAGTTCAGTTGGCCCTGAAATCCATTGAGATGATGAATGTATGAATCCACAATAAAAATAAGTCATTAAAATTCCATCCCTATATCTGCCAGTGACTAAGGTCTCTTTGGTAGGAGATATCAACTACACTTTATAACTGGAAAATGTCCAAAAAAAGAAGAAGTTATTTCAGAACTTTGCTATTACACATGACACTTAGAAAGTTAACTATGTTGACAGGTTTTTGAAAGCAGATGGATCTGTACTTGCGGATTGTATCCTCTGAAAAACAGCTCTTAGAGAAGAAAAGCAGCAGAGATGCCTCTCTCTAAAAGTAGTCAGTGCTAAATGGAAATCCTTTCACAGTCTGGTATCTGACATTAATTTTGTGACAATGAACATGCTGCATCTCACAAGCTAAAAATAAAACTCCTAGGCCAATGAATACATGACTTCTATTGGAGTTGTTGCACAGTGGGGCCCCATACATGTGAAATATTAGGTTATTGTCATTGCTTTTGGTTAATATCCAGGAATGATTGCAAATCCCTATGGCTGAAGATACCACGTACTTGAGTCACACAACAAAAGGGAACTGAAGCTGGTATTGGCTTGGAAACCATGCCTTTGGTCTAAATCTAATAATACTTGAGTTTGGGATACCTACTACTGGAAGACAATAACAATCTTCAGTCTAATCAAACTATGGATCCTACATTCACAAAATGACGAGCCTGGGAAGATATGGCCACTCATGCAACAGTATCTAAATAAAATTGGCTTCCTAAGATAACAAGGTGATTTTCATACTAACACACACATGTTAAGCATAAAATAATTTTGCACAATTGAAACCAAACAGGAAGGAAAACATTTTCCTTCAGGAATGTCTGTTCAGCCCCGCCTTCCCAGCATTCTCATGCAAAACTCAGGTGAGAACATTCTCCTCGCTATCAGACGGCATACACTATAATTCTACCATTTGCCTCCTTCGTTGCTATGGTGTCTGGTATAGAGAGCTTGTGCAGAACTAAGTGCATAGACTGTTTGTAATATTTTGTTCACCATGAATACATCAGTTACTGCACCACATTTTTAAAATTTAGAACCCCATTTCAATGCATTTGCATATAAAAATAGGAACCAGTACCTTTACAGTAACCAATCCACTCAACCCAATTACTCTTGATGGTCTCATAAAACAACAAACTCCAGATTACAGAAACTTGCATACAGATCAGTGCAATACCTGCTACAAGCGGACTTTTCTCTGGAAACAAAACACTACTGGAGTAATAGATGGAAAATGGAAATTCAGTGGGAAATTGAAATTTCATAATAGAGGTGTACCTCAGAGACGGCCGTTGTACAGCACACGTGAGAGCCCGTGTTTATCCTCAGCACTGCTCGCACACACACAAACACACAAGCACACACACACATTACATATAAAACCCCCAACACAAATGATATTTTCAGTTCACAGGCGAATTATAGTCATATAAAATAATTTTATATTGCTTGAGAGACACATAAGCATGCAAGATAAGAGATCCATAGTGCACTTAACAGATAACACATACACACACACACACACACACACACACACACACATGTATATGAACAAGCAGCTGAGAAGAGTGGCAATTGAGAAAAACACACGATTACAGTGAGAAATATCTTCAAGGTTGTTTTATGACTATACCTCTCTCAGTTTAAGTCACCAGGCACAAAGTAATTTGTTAAATGTATTGTACTAGAGCTATTATGGATCAGTCTGTGTAGTAGTAACTATTTAACATAGGCAAAGACATATTTGTGTGCATCAAGATAATTTTTCAGGTAGTACTGCCTAAATTTTTTTTATTTATTTATTAAAGATTTCTGTCTCTTCCCCACCACCACCTCCCATTTCCCTCCCCCTCCCCCAACCAAGTCCCCCTCCTCTCTCGTCAGCCCAAAGAGCAATCAGGGTTCCCTGCCCTGTGGAAAGTCTAAGGACCACCCACCTCCATCCAGGTCTAGAAAGGTGAGCATCCAAACAGCCTAGGCTCCCACAAAGCCAGTACATGCTGTAGGATCAAAAACCCATTGCCATTGTTCTTGAGTTCTCAGTAGTCCACATTGTCCGCTATGTTCAGCGAATCCGGTTTTATCCCATGCTTTTTCAGACCCAGGCCAGTACTGCCTAAATTTTGACCTCCCTTTTCGTCACCCTGCTGTCATCAGCCTTATCTTCAAATTTCCTCCTGTTTCCCCTCCCTCGCCCTTTCACTCCATCAGTCAGTTTCATACAATGAAATATTGGTCTTTTGTGCACATACAGTATTCCAGCTTGGGATGTCCTCTGTGAGTATCTCAAGTGTGATTCTCTTTCCATGATCTTTCTTCTTATGCTCATCAATGAATCTGGTCAAATTCAATAAAAACATACAAAAAAGTGAGATTCTCTAGTGTTTGTTTTGATGTTAATAAAGGATATGGTATCAAAATTTTAATTTTAAAGTGAGTCTCAGCAACAATTCTTGCAAAACAGGGCACATTACAGGAAATAGCAGGTTGCCCTAAAGTGTGACATTTAGGAAGCAGATATGATTCTGAAAACATTAGTGCCCACATTAGAGGAATCATGATCATACATAGTTCAAAACCAAGAAGCAGTATTTCCTTTGCGTGTGCATGGTAAAGTAACTTGTATTGGTAATTAATTGATATTATGTCCAGAATACTGTTTGATTTCACATAAAGGTTGAAGAATGAATGTATGAAAATATCAGCCAGCACTTCCTCAGTTCGAAAAGTGAGAAATTCCAAAAACATCCAGGAAACATTAACAAGAAGTTATCTGAAGACAGTCTAACCTAGAAGTCAAAACCAAACAGCAAACACCCAAAAGGAAAATTATAGACCACTAGTGAACCTATATGCAAAAATTAATTAAATACTTGCAAGCCAAATTCAATAGCACAAACAGTTTTCACATTATGTTCAAGTCAAATTCATACCAGAGGTGGAAGAAAGGGTCAACATATGTAAATTAAAAAACATAACCCACCACATACATGGAATAAAGGATAGAATGATAATCACACCGTTTGATTCATAAAAGACCTTTGACTAAATACAGTATCTTATTTGTGATAAAAAGTCATGGAGAGCCTAGAGACAGAAGGGAAATGTTTTAACATAATGAAGGCAATGTGCAGGAAACCCACAGTAAAAGTCATCCTAAAAAGAAAAGAAACTCAAAATGTTTATACTAAAATCAGAAAAAAAGACCAGTTCATTCTTCTCACTTCTACTAGCTAGGGCAATAATATAAGTGAAGGAGATGAAGCAGATACAAACAAGAAGGAAAGAAGATATATTTATTTCCAGATGATAAAAACCTAAAGTATATAAGAAATTCCTAGAGCTGATATTCAGAAGAGTAGCAAGACACAAAATTAAAACACAGCAACCAGCATCCTCTTACATTAAAAATGACAAATACAAGGAAGAAATCAAGAAGACAATTCCATTCCCAATAGTCATATAAAACAAAGCAAAACTTTAAATAGATCTAACCAAAAAATTGAATGATGTGTGCAATGAAATCTGTAAAACATTGAAGAGAGTAGTTGAATACACCAGCATATGGAAAGACCTCCATGCTAATGGACTGGCAGGATTAATGTCTTGAAAACAGCTATGCCTCATGTTTTCAATGCACTGCCTTCTAAATACCAAGAAATATTTTCACAGAAATTAAAAATCTTTCTTGAATTTCTTAAGTAATGCAATGACTAAAGCTATCAAGAACAAAACCAAAAATTAAACATCATCAAAACCAACAACAAACAAGCTGGGAGTATCACCATGACAGATCTCAAGTTATGCTGCAGTACAATAATGCAGACAAAACTGCACTGTCAGAAAAACTGTCACTTATCAAAGGAATAGAACTTAGGTCTTCATATAAGCCCACATTCCTACAGTGCCCTGATTTTTTACAAGGAAGCCAGCCATATACTTGGAGAAGATGTAGCATCTTCAGTAAATAGTGCACTTAAACCAAGTCGCTACATGTAGAAGAATAAAATTTGATCCTTACCTCTCACACTACACAAAACTCTCCAATAGCCTGGATCTTATATAGGAGAAGACTATGAAATATACTCAAAGTCACTGACACAGGAAAGTACTGCCTGAATAGGATGCCAAAAGTGCAGACATAAAAACTGACAACTAATAATTCAGACCTCATGAAACTAAGATGTTTCTGTAAGGCAAACGACAGGATCATTTAAGTAAAGAGGCAGCCTACAGAATGGGAAAATATCTTTATCAGTTGTCACAGAGTGTCTAAAATATATAAAGAACTAAAATATAAAATAAACCTTAAGAAAGTAAATGACTCAAATAAAAATTGGGATATAAAACGAAGAGTTCACAAAAGATGTCATACAAAGAAAAACACTTTTTAAATTTTAACATCATTATCCACCTGAAAAATAAAAATAAAAATTATTTTAAGTTTCATCTTGCCTTAAACAATATGGCTACTATAAAAAATTCAAATGATGACAAATGTTGATGTAAATGTTGGAAATGGGAAGACTTATTCACTCCTGATGGGGAAGCAAATCCGTACAACCTCAATTGAAAAGTTTCTCAAAAAGAAAGAAAGAAACCTACCACATCATTTAACTATACTCCTCTTTCATATAAATCTGGACTTTGTAACTTTCTCTTTAGATAACTGCTTATGAATGTTCATCTGTACTCTCCTCTTAATAGAAAAATATCCAGATGTTCCTCAAATGAAGAATTGATGAGGAAAAGGTGATATATTTTCACAATGGAATGCTACTCAGCTATTGAGAAGAACGAAAATTTGAACTTCAGAGTTAAATGCATAGGGCAGGAAACAATCACTTTGAGTTAGTTAAGTCAGACCCAGACAAAAGCTACACATTTCCTTCCTTGGTGAATGTAAACCTCTTCAGATATGCATGGTTAATTCAAAATATTGTTAGAGATCAGAGCATTAAAAATGGATATTAGGGAGGCTTGTTCTAGGGTAGAGAAATAGCACATACTAGTATTGGGTTTTAGGGAATAATGAGTCAGGAACGGTGAAATGGGTGGGAAGCTGAAAACAATGTAGAAAGGAAAGTATGATAAAGATAAATAACACTAAAGGCTATCAAAAAGGTCATGAAAGTTATTGTGTAGAGCATTCATATACACTAAGTCTTGAATGACTTTTTTAAATGGACACAATTGAGTCTACTGGCCCATGGGAGTCCTTCCCCCAGCCTACCTCCAACCTCTGGGGACTCCACCTCTTGATTCAAACGCAAGATCCTACCACCTTTCATTCCAATCTGGGTAGACTACGCTTAGCCTTGTTGCAGCCTGCAACCTCCACAAAACCTACATGGCCTGGGGATTTCATGTCTTAATGTTGGCATAAAAGTAGACATGGTAATCCATTAACTTGAAGTTAATATCCAGACATATGTCAACACACCTACAGACATCTGCTTTTTCACAAAGTACCTCAAAACACACACTGAAATAAAAAGACAGCAAATCCTCAACAAATGATACTAGGCCAACCAGAGAATCAGATTCATTGCCCTGCCCAAAGTTAAACTCAAAACGTTAACATAAGAACAGATGCCCTGAATCTGATAGAAGAAATGTGGGTATTGCATACCATTAGAGTCAAGGGTAATCCTCAATAGCGCCCAGCTATGAACTCTGCAATCTACACTGTGGCCTGCTGGAAGATATACTGGGGCAAAGGGGTGTGTGTGATGATAGTAACTAATGTTTTTAGGCTAACTCCATACTTTACCCATAAATGTCACTGATAAAGTGAGACTAGATAAGCCTTGAGGGACATCGACTACTATTAATCTGTGACAGGAACATAACATGACTCCTAGTGGCATGTTGCTATACATTAAGCAGCGCATCAGTAGATCCTCATTAGAAGAGCTTCTTCCTGAAGTATAGTGTAAGTAAGAGAGAGATTCCAACTAGAAAATGTGCAGAAAGTGAGATACTTTGGAACAAGGCCTTCCTCCCTTCATGGCCCAGGGATTTATGGGGATGAGAGAGTCAGCGGTGAGAGATGACTCAACAACCCATCACAACAGGCTGATGAACACACGGATACACAGAGGCAGTGACAGCAGGCAGAAGACGTACACAAGTTCAAGCATAACAGCGTCTCAGGACTGAGAAGGAGAATTAGATACAAACTCTTACCCATAACTAGAAAGCTGACTGCTATTTGCACCAGCTGGCAAAAGGAGAACCATTTTTCTCCGGTGGAGTATAAGCGAGAGTATCGACCACACACCAGGACTGGACCTATGGCAGGGAGCAGTTGGCCACTGCAAAATATACTCAATCATTTTACTTTGTTTTGGCATTTTGCCTTCATGGCCTTTTGCTTGTTTTGTTTTTGTTTATGTAGTAGAGTGTGTGTACCTATTTTGGCTAAAGTGATTGTTTCTTGGTTTTGAAAGAGAAAGGAAGGAAGAAAAACCTAAAGCTGAGTATGTAGGGAGAATCTTGGAGGAAATGGGGAGGAAAAACTTATTATGAAAAAGAACACAATGCTTAGTCAATAGGGAAAGGGCTGGATCTGGGAAGAGGTGAGTAGGTAAATTTTTTCAATCATATGTTTAAAAACTTGAGATTCTCAAAGATATAAACAGAAAAAGGGGCCACTGTCCTCTTTCGACTCATAATATCACCCAGCCCAGCCTGTCTGGGCACTGGGTTGGAATCCTCAGGGCACCCAAGCGGGCCGGAGTTCCTTTGTTTCTATAGCCTGCCTGCACCAAGCAAGGTAGGCTCTTTGTTTACAAGCTACCCAACCAGCACGGAGACCTGATCTCTCGGCACCAGGAGAGCCAACATTGGGGTGAGTTTCTGACCCCGTGGTGCAAGCCCGGGACAGGGAACTCAGAAGTTCCTCAACACCCTATTTTTCTTGGGCTCTCTGCAGGGCCTCTACTCCCTGCATACTGCCTCTTTCTTCCTATCCCACCCAGCTTTCATCCAGAACCCTCCCCACTTCAGCCCCACTGTCCTCTTTTGACACATAACATCACCCAGCAAAGCCTGTCTGGGCACTGGGTCGGAATCCTCAGGGCACCCAAGCGGGCCGGAGTTCCTTTGTTTCTATAGCCTGCCTGCACCAAGTGTTGTTCTTTTGGAAAACTACAACTCCCAGACTCCCCCTGGACTATGGTTGCCTGTGCGCACACCTGCGCGCAGGTGTGGGATATTCTTCCCAGATTGCCTTGTGCCTCCTGTTAAAAGGCAGGGCCACACGAGGCCCCTCTCTCGTCCTGCCTTTTCCTCGTGTGTCCCACATCCTTCGTCCTTTTGTGTTTCCCTCCCCCATTAAAGTGGACCCACGTGGGAGCCGCCGTGTCGTGTCTGTGTTTGTTCTGCCGTGCGTGTCTGTCCTGTGTCCCGTGTTCAAGAAGAACACCCCCTGCCCCCCTTTTATTATTTTTTAAGAAGAACAAACTGGTGCCGAAACCCGGGACGCCTGGCCAGCTTTCTCTAGCGCGTTCTGGGTTGAGTTGCCTACCCCCCCCTTTTTTCCTTGGTTGACCATAACTCCGTCTGCAGGTTGGGGATTCGGTGTCCCCAACTTCCCGCCAGGAATTCTGTGTTCCTGGCCCGCCAGGAATTCGGTGTTCCTGGCCTTGTCTGCCTTTTTCTCCTTCCTTTCTCTCTCTCTCTCTTTCACATGCGGGCTCGTCACGGGACAGGCACCTCTCGGCTGCACGGTCAGCCCCCTAAGGCTAACCTTCCCCTGCTGGCCAGGTTTCTCCCCTGTCGGTCGCCAGGCTCGGGTTG
The DNA here is from genome assembly GCF_000317375.1 of Microtus ochrogaster. NCBI lineage: Eukaryota > Metazoa > Chordata > Mammalia > Rodentia > Cricetidae > Microtus > Microtus ochrogaster. The sequence goes on from NC_022011.1 coordinate 40,084,151, forward strand.
ATTTTGGCCTTTTAGCACCGCTTC
>NC_022011.1:40092614-40099952 GCF_000317375.1 Microtus ochrogaster
GGGATAAAACCGGACTCTCTGAACATGGCGAACAATGAGGGCTGATGAGAAGCCAAGGACAATGGCACGGGGTTTTGATCCTACTTAATGTGCTGTTTTTGTGGGAGCCTAGCCAGTTTGGATGTTCACCTTCCTAGATATGGACAGAGGGGGGAGGAGCTAGGACTTAAAACAGAGCAGGGAACCCTGACTGCTCTTTGGACTGGAGAGCGAGGGGGAGAGGAGTGGGGGGAGGGGAAGAAGGGTGGGAGGAGGAGGAGAAGGGTGGGAGGAGGGGGAGGGAAATGGGAGGCTGGGAGGAGGCAGAAACTTGTTTTTTTTCCTTTTCTTAATAAAAAAAAAGGGTTGCTGAGAATCTCATTCTTTCATAATGAATTAAAGAAGTAAAATATGTTACCTCTGAAGCAAATTGCATCACTCCCTTTTTTGAGCTGAGGAACTGCAATATAAAAAGTAAGAACACTAAATTAAGAAAAATATTAACTGCTCAATTTTAAGGGTATGTATCATGACCAAAATATTAGTGTCCAATTGTTACCAACACATGTAAAGATATAGGAAGTCTTCTCCTATGAGAGTTTCTGTCAGACCTGTCATTTACAGATGACCTTTCTGTGATGGCAAGTGACAGCATGGTCCAAGCTTTCTAATATCAAGCAGGCAAGGCAACTTCTCTAAGCCTTAGGTTCCCCACAGTTAATGGGCAGCTGTCTCAAAGCAGTCTCACTGGTTGACTATATTTTCAACACAAAAATAGATTACTTGTATTAAATTAAATCATATTTCAGGAAATATAAGTATGTATGAAACACTTGTGTGAGAAATAATACATATTTTAGAGAAATATCAGGCACATTATTTTACTGTTTTAGGCAAAAGGCAGAAACAGGTCAGGTTAAATACTTTATGGAGTATTCATTCTTCACATACTGATTCTCACACCAAGAACCATTAACATGATTCATTCCTGATCATCTGTAGGCTACTTCATCATGGATTTTAGTAGTAGTAAGAAAAGTGCTATTAGGATAAACTTGTCCCTAACTTTCTTGAAAGTGAATTGGATCACATACAGCATATAACTGATTAAGAGTGACAATGTTTGTTCTCCCACAATAGCTGTCACCAGCATGATTGTGCCAGGAACATCTTCCTTATCATAAATTATCCCTAAGTGAGTTCACTACTCTCATTCTTCTCCTACACACTACTCCATATTCCTTTTGTACATTCAATGGCGAAATACTTAGTTTCTTGCCTCTTTTTGGAAGTTGTGAATCCATGCTGTGAGTTAATTTTATTCACAGACTTGTGTGTGGTGGTGTACCGCCATTCTCATGGGTCTACACACAGAACAGGAGCTGTTAAATCACACAGAAATTCTGTTCAACTTTCTATGTAACCAGGTCTCTTTTTTCTCAAAGTCTTTAATAATTTATATTCGTTCTATTAGCTGTTCCCCCAATTTTCACCAGTGTTTTAGTGTAGACCAATTTCATCTGATGTGTTAGACCATCCCTCTAACTCCCAAAATGCACAAGTACATGGATACTACTTCTAATTACACCAAGTGATTTTAGTGAAATAATAGCAAACATGAAATGCAATGGGTGCCAGGCATTGTCACAAATGCCCAATATTCAGTTATATGTCTATATAACCCAACATAACATATAAAAGATGATGTCCACAAATTTAAGACAACTTGTTAATCTTCCTCTCAAACACTCCAAACATGTCCAATATAAACTGCTCATATGAATAGGCAAAACTGAAAAAGGATCAGAAACAAAAAATACTAGGTAATTCTGATATGAAAAAGCAAATATGCAGAGAATGTTTAGTAAGAGTTAGAAACGTCTTACTAAACAGCTGTGTAAATACTTTCTTCAAGCCAACAACTGAAGCAGCATTTCATAAGGTTACAAAACGTGGAGGCATGTATGCTAGCTGACTGAATCCTGATGAGGGCTGAGCAGAAGAAAGAATGAGGAAAGGAGGATATGGGACGCACAGGATGAACTTCTGTGGATACGACTGCAAGAGCTGCTGTGTAGCTGTCCATAGCAGCAGGTCTGGTCCCGGGATCCCTTTGAGTGCACAGTTCTGCTGGAGAACTTCCCAGTACACTAAGATCTTCCATATTTACATATCAGCCTAGAATGTGAACTGGAAACTAGCATATGCCCACAAGTCACTCTAATTCTGATGGTCTAATGACACCAGTCCTGCCAAGCTCTCTGTAGACTGACAACCTGCTACAGAGATATTCAGAGATGACAAATTTTATAGTGTAATTATCTTTTTATATAACAAAACAATGTTAATTTGGTAGTATTAAAGAAACTTCAAAACTAACTTGCCTACTCAATAGTATTTAAAATACTCAAGTAATTTTAATAAACATAACATCAAATTGTTGTTGGAACAATATGGCAAGGAGGACAATTACCCGCTCACTCAACTTCCTTCCACAGGACCTGAGGATCCCTCTCACCACTCAAACAAGGATGTTGAGAGTCTGACAAACCTAGGATATCTTAGGATGGACTCCAATACTACAAACCATTGATCCATTTGGACGGTTTTCATGTAGGTAGCTTTCAGGAGGTAAATACTACGCAAGCAAGTGTCAAAAAATCAGCTTAGATAGAGACTTGACTGCATTTGTAACCAGATAAAACAGTTTCCTGCTCTTAAAATGTTCTAGTTAAGCCAGGCAGTGGTGGTGCACACCTTTAATCCCAGAACTCAGGAGGCAGAGGAAGGTGGTTCTTTGTGAGTCTGAGGCCAGCCTGGTCTACAAGAGCTAGTTCCAGGACAGGCTCCAAAGCTACAGAGAAACCCTGTCTTAAAAAAAATAATTGCTCTAGTAAAAAGAATTTTCATCTCCATTTTCCATTTATGTTGGACAATATGAGGTTGACTATGTCCTTCCACAGCCAGCTCATGTCAGCACGAGACCAAGCTATAGGTCTTACCGAAAGGTGGCCACAAAATTCTCCATGGGCCATCCCAGGAGAATGGATTTCCTGGCCTGACTGGGGCCTACAAAGTCAGTGACCACACATTCACCCATCCATAGGGCAGCCAGCGGGATAATGTATTTTATCTTGAAGTTTATCTTACACCTAAAATGAGAATTAGAGAAGGTCCATTAGTTTGTTTCTTGAACAAAGGAGCAGTGGGGCTAAGAGAAAGACCTAATTCTTCCTGACCCAGGAAAAGCAGGATTCACCCATCTCTATCACTGCAGACACAGCTCAGCAAATAAACAAATGCATCTTAACAAAGCAGAGGCTGAAGGAAGCTTACCTAGCAGAGGTTCTGTATATACCCTTTCCATCTTTGCAAACATCTATGGTTTGTATTCAGAATGTTGAATGCAAAGAGTAAATTATGCTGTGTATTTAAAACAGTGCTTTGAAATTTTTTGCATGAATCAAGGAAAACATCATTTTAAAAACTTTCCTTAATTCACTAAAATACTTTCTCAACACCTATGCAAATAAATTGTATTAAAGCCATGTTCTTAATGGCAATGGGTTTTTGATCCTACTGCACGTGCTGCTTTGGGGGGGGGGGGCCTGGGCAGTTTGGATGCTCAACTTACTAAACCTGGATGGAGGTGGGCGGTCCTTGGACTTCCCACAGGTCAGGGAACCCTGATGGCTCTTCAAGCTGATGAGGGAGAGGGACTTGATCGGGGGAGGGGGAGGGAAATGGGAGGTGGTGGCGGGGAGGAGGCAGAAATCCTCAATAAATAAATAAATTTTAAAAAAAGAAACCTAAAATAAATAAAGGTAAAAAATTGAGGTACAAAAAAAAAAAAAGAAAAAAAAGAAAAACAAAAACAACACAAAACAAAGGCAGAAAAAAAAGCCATGTTCTTAAGTACTTCATGGGAAATTGCCTCTAGTGAAGAACCTTTGAAAATATTTAGTCTTCAAATAACATCACCTGATCTCTATTTGTACAGTTTCTAGATCAGGAAATACCATAATGGCTAATAGCCCAGAGCAGCACAGACATGGAGAGAACCAGACAAGAATAGAAGCTCAACACAATGTTGAATGAATAGGAACAAAAACACTTATAAGCACAGAATGATAAAAAAAAATCTTTTTGATTTGTTGTATAGTAAGAGCTGGAGATAATACAATCCTTGACATCAGTAAAAGATGAAGAAAATACATACCGACTATTAGTCACAACCAAGAAGTCTCTGTACAAATGCAGATGACACTTCTTGCTGCTACAGTCTCTTCTGAGCTCCACTGGTCCATGGGACACCAGGTATTGAATATTCATCTCCCCAGTTGAGGCTTTCTCATTGACAGTTTCCATTGCAGTAGAGAGACTTTTCCTGGTACAGGCCAAACACTAACAGAACAGAAAGTCAATAGTCAACAAAATAACCTAATACAAAAGTTGGGGAGTTACATAAAATTAATCATGAAGGCTCAGTTCTTGTAGCAGGGCTCCATGGCATAACAGTTTTTAAAGATACAGAATAGATGAGTACTTTTAGGAAATTGTACTAAGAACAGATTGAAGACCTGGAATTTGAAGAATAATATAGCTTGGAGGTAAAATAATCATCAAACACACTGAGAGAAGAGAAATGACCATATTACAAATAGTGTGCAATAGTTGTGTCAAAAAATACATTAAGTCCAAGACATGTAACTCTTGAGAACTGGACAATGGATTAGCAACATGTTAGTCACTGAGGACATTAAGCAAAAGAGAACATTATCGGTGGAATGATGGGAATACTAGTGTGAAAGACCATAAAATGTAGAATTTTTATCAAAGATCCCAAATCCTTGATTCTTCCAAACTGTGAATATGTCAGTTGGGACAGACATCATGCAGATGTCACTGGCATTGTGATCCTGAAACCCATCAGCTCCTTTCTCACCACTAAGATACTATAACTCATAGAGATCTACTCAGATAGAGTCAAACAGCTGTCACTCTAGAAAAGGTCAGATTTGAAGAACACTGTGTTCTTCAGTAAGTTTAACTTGCGATTGTTGTCTGAAGTGGGAAAGAATGTGAAGAAATACAGCTTCCCTGAGGAAACTACAGTCCTCAGAAAACCATCCTCTGCAATAATCAAATTTAGTCAGACTCTGAATGAGCCAAGAATCAAATCTTTCTGAGTCCCCAAAGACAATGCAGCCCTATCATATCCCTGATCTACCTGCTCCACCTGAGTGCACCCTGAGTTATGAAGCCCACCTGTGCTTACTGCAGATAGAATTGAAGTTTATCAGTGCTGTTTCAGTGATTAAGATTCTAACCATTGTTATACATATAGTTCATATTCATAGCCCTGTGAGGGAGCTGGTGCTGCTGCAACAAATGCCAAAAATATGGAACAGCAGAAAATAGATTTTTGCAAATGTAAAAGAATTTTGAAGAACACAGCTTATCATATTTTAAAGAAATTGATACCCACATGCAGAATTTTGGGTACCAAAGACTTGTTTATGGAGCTATTTAAAGGGAAATGGGATGACTAAATTGAAGCATTATTTCCTTAGATAATGTATGAAGTATCATAAATTCGTATTGGCAGCGATAATAATTGTAAAGTTACTGTAGATAAACAACCTTAGGAGCAGGTAACGAAGGCTTGAGGAAGAGGTTCTAAGTATTTTGTGTCTTTGGTAACTGATATATCCATGTTAGAATTATGCATATGACTGTGCAGTAAACAGTTTTAAAATTATGGCATTACATATGTAGTCAAAGCCATTTTATAGAAATGTGAAAATAATGGTATTCTGCGAATAGCATTCTTACATTAAAAGTCAATGTAGGTAATTCTAAGAGACAAGTTCACAGCACTATGTGCCTACATAATAACTTGGAGAAATCTAATAATAGTAACTTGATAACTCTACTGAAAGCTATAGAACAAAGGATGAAATCACACACAAAGAAGCAGATGCCCCAAAATAAACTCAGACTGAGACTGAGAAAATAGAAAAACATAAAAGTATAAAGAATAGATGTAATAAAGAGTTGGCTATCAGAAAATATCAAATAAGACTGACAAACCTCTATCCAAATTAAGGCAGAAAGAATATCAGAATTAAGAAAATTATAAATATTATAAAGAGACACTTTTAAAAACTGTACTCCACCAAATTGGAAAATATAAAAGAAATGGCTGGCTTCCTGCTCCTTCTCCGGCGACTAGACTCCTTCCTTATTGAGCAGAGGGCTGTTGTCTGGGATGGTTATCTTTTTTAACATCTACTAAGGCACTGAAACAGGACCCTGTTTTCATCGTGACTCAGCAACAGCGCCACCTGCTGGATAATAGGAAGAAAATTGGAGGACACAGGACACAGGCAGCGGGGGACTAGTACAGCAGCAGACGCAGGCAGCAGCGACCAGACTGCTACACCAAGAGCAGATCGCCCACTACAATTAAATCAAAGAGGTAGGCCTTTGGTTGAGAGGTCCCTGGCAAAGGAGGAGCCGGGTCCTGTTTCTGAAGACCCTTCTGAGGGGTGAGAGGGATCTTGGCCCTTGGCAGGAGCCAGGAAACAGAGCAAGGACATTTTGTAAGAGGAACCCCTGGCCAGCAGGGAAACCTGATCCGGTTTTAAAAGACCCATTAGATAGCATCTATAGGAGGAGATGGGGAGGCACCAAGACAAGAATTCACCCAATAATCTGAAAAACAACATGAAAACACCAGAACCCAATGATCTTACAACAGAAGTATTTGAACACCCTAACACAGAAGAAGTGGAAAATATTGACTTTTTGAAAGCAATAGAGTCCCTTAAACAACATGTGAAAAATGCCCTTATAGAAATGGATGAGAAGTATAACCAAAAGTTTGAAGAAATGAGAAAATACGTACATGATACCCTGGGAAACCAAGAAAAAACAATCAAACAGGTGATGGAAGCAGTTCAAGAATTGAAAACTGAAATGGAAGCAAGGAAGAAAACACAAACTGAGGACAGCTGGATATGGAAAATCTAGGTCAATGAGCAGAGCCTACAGAAACAAGCATAAACAATAGAATACAAGAAATAGAAGAAAGAATTTCAGATTCTGAGAACACCATAGAGAAAATAAACTCACTGATCAAAGAAAACAGCAAAGCCAACAAATTCTCATCGCAAAACATTCAGAAATTATGGGACACAATAAAAAGACCAAGCCTAAGAATAATAGGAATAGAAGAAGGAGAAGAGTCACAGCTCAAAGGCCCAGAAAATATCTTTAACAAAATTATGAAAGAAAACTTTCCCAACATAAAGAAAGATATTCCTTTGAATATTCAAGAAGCATACAGAACACCAA
>NC_022011.1:40110379-40117183 GCF_000317375.1 Microtus ochrogaster
GAGAGGAGGCGGAAACTTGTTTTTTTTCCTTTTCTCAATAAAAAAATAAAACTAAAAAAAAATAAAATAAAATAAAGAGTTAACACTAATACTCCTCAAATTATTCCACAAAATAGAAACAGAAGGAACACTGCTTAGTTTGTTTTATGAGGTCACACCCTGATACTCAAACAACATAAAGACCCAATGAAGAAAGAGAATTGCAGAACAATTTTTTTTTGGAACATACTTGCAACAATACTCAATGAAATATTTGCTAACTGAATCTAAGAACATAACGAAAAGATTATCCCCCATGACTATGAAGGCTTCGTTCCAGAAATGCATGGATGGTTAAACATATGGATAAATGTGATCTACCATATAAATAAACTGGAAAAAAGTCATATAATCTTCTCATTAGATGTGCAATAGGACTTTGCCATAATCCAAGTCCTCTTCATGATAAATGTCCTGGGGAGATTAGGGATACAGGGAACATACATACCTCAACATACTAAAGGCAGTTTACAGCAAGTCCAAGGCCAACAACTTAAATGGAGAGAAATTCAAAGCAATTCCACTAAAATCACAAACAATTCAAGCTTGTACACTTTCTCCATATGTGTTCAATACACTTTATGACATCTTTACTGGAGTAATAAGACATCTGAATGGAGATCAAAGGAATATATACGGGAAAGGAAGAAGTCAAAGTAGCTTTATTTGCAGAAAATGTGATAGTATAAAAAAGTGACCCAAATAATCCCACCATCAAACTCAGACATTGATAAACACTTCGAGGAATGTAGCTTGATACAAAATTAACTCACACAAATCAGTGGTCCTCCTATATACAAATGACAAATTGACTAAGATAGAAATAGATAAACAATAGCTTTCATAATAAATTCATGATAAGCAACCAAAATCTCTAGACGCATAGATGTTAAGTTTAGGTCACTGGCTGTGGGGAACAGATGTCAGGGTAAAGGGAAATAGATAGCTATGAATTGATGGTGGGGGGTTAAACTAGAGGATCATATAGGAGGGTGGTGTGAGTGGAGACATGGAGGGAATGTAGGGGAGATTGCTAAAGCTGAGGGCCATTTTATGAGTAGTATGGAAGCTGAATGCAGCAGAAGCTTCATCATATATATACAGATGAAGACTATCTAAATGCAACTGGCAGACATTAGAGGCAAAGGAGACCAAACCGGCCATATCTTGTCACCAAATGAAGCTTCCTGTACAACAATCAGTTGCATCTAACTGAGTTGTTGTCCAAAGGATTGCCATGTTCCCTTTGGAATCTCCAAGGAACCCAGGCTTTTGCCAAGGATCTAGGTTTCTCTACAAACTGATCAAAAAGTCCCATAGCTGAGAAAAACAGTTACACAACTCATTGGAGATACAGAAGTTGAACTGTTACCTATACAGAGCCTTCATCCCTTCAATCTAGCATCTTTGTTGCACACTACCAAAAGATAAATGTAAACACCAAGTCAGCTACCAACCTTTAGATCTACAGTGGTGTCTTACCTGCAATGGTACAAAGCACAAAGCTTGTGGGAGTAAACAAGAGTTTTTAATTTGACTTAAGGCCAATTCCATAATATGTAATCCATAACCATCACAGTCTGGGTGAACAAGAACCTGACACTAGATAGCCCAGGGACCAACAGGAGAACCCAATACTGCTGTTCTATTAAAATAATGTAGCAATAAAATGATTGCTAATGAAATCTGCTATGTTATTAAATAAATGTCTTGTCCAGCTGCCACCAGAGAAGCTTCCCCCTACAGAAAATTGGGACAAACACAGAGACCCACACAGACATTAGAATAAAACTGAGACACCTTGGAACACTCAGCCCTAAGAGTGAGGTCTCCATCAAATCTGTCCTTTTAGGGAACAGGAAATCCTGCAGAAGAGGGAGTGAGGCGGTAAGAGCCAGAGGGATGGAGGACACCAAGAAAACGACACCTTCTAAATCAACATGACCAGTGCACATCAGAGCTCACAGCGACTGAGGCAGCATGCACTGCCTGCACTGGTTCTACCAGGTCCTTTGCATATAAACTATGACTTCCACTTTAGTGTTTTAGATGATTTCTGAGTGTGCACACAAGCGGGTCTCTCTTTCTTGGGCCTTTTCTTAACTATTTTTCTGCTGTTTGCTGGTTTGTTTTTTTTTTTAAGTTCCAATTAACCATCTTTTCTTTTAAGTTTTTTTCTTTTATTATCATCCTTTAGAAGGCAGCTTATATTCTATTGAGCAACAGAGAAGTAGTAGATCAGAATGGGAAGGGAGGGGAGAAGAAGCTGTGAGGAAAAGAGGAAGGGAAAACCATAATCAGGATACATTATATTTAAAAAATCTATTTTCTCTAAAAGGTTAAAGGAGAGAATTCAGAAAAAACACTATAATGATATAAAATATTGAGGAGACTATAAAACAGAGAGCACTAAAATAACACGGTCACATTGTTAATTTCCAATGAACAATAGCCATTATACTATTAAAAACATTAACATTTTTATTGGAGAAAAGTAGTTCTGTTTAAAAAATAAAAACAATTCAAATAGTACTTAGATCCCTTCCCATAAGATAAAAATAAAACAAAAAACCTACCTTGCCACTCTTGGTGGCAGCAGGAAAATGAACAACTTTTAGAGTGTGGAGTATACAGTCAGTCTACTGTTTCCAAGTACTGAAGCACAGTTTACAGTCTGTGTAAACTGTCAGAGTAATATAAATCCTACAATGCCAAGAAAGAGGCTGAACTAGGAAAATTCTTCGATTAGGTATGAGTTACAAATTTGCAGACATCATCAAAATCAGGGAATGAAAACGTACATTCATACACAACTTTGAAGAGGATGAATTACTACATTAAAGATACCATTAACCTATGCAGTGTAGCTATCAATACAGTATGTTTTAGTTTGTATACACACCAGCATATATATATGGGGGATATACATACAAATTTAACTAATTTCCTATGCTCCATTCTTCAAAAAAGACTCACATAAATATAATACATTTACTGAGCAAGGACTGAAGGAAAAGGGAAAAGGAAGGGTAAGAAAACAATAGTTTTCCCTCAAACTGAAATGAAAACTTTGAGATGGTGTGAAAAGAAGTAGCTCCAATTTAGTGACATAAAAATTCGAGTGTAGGTTTCTTGTAATTTCATTCCTGCCATAAAAATTGCTCATGTTTTGGAAAATTAGGTACTGAAGAACAATAAATAAATTTGGAAACATCAAAAGATTCCTAACAGCCAGAGATTTTGTAGAACTGTGGATGAAATGTGCCCACACTCCTTCAATGCTCTGTGGTCAAAATAGTTAAAACAACTGGAGTGAGCAGAACATGAACCCTCCCCACAACTCCAACGGTCACTTTAAGAGACTTACAGACATTTCCTTCCCATGTAGTTCAGAGCATTCGTTCCCTGACATGTAATGTCTCCTTTCTTTAGGGGACAGCACTTAACATTATTATTCTAAGTAGACTTCCATAAAGCTGGAGCCGAAGTGTAAGAATTAGTTCACATAATCTGGAGTAACAAGATAGGACATCTCCTGAGAACACCAGTCCATCCTAAGGATCAAAGTGGGTATTAGCATACCTTTTCAGCAGAGCCTGAAAGGGAAAGCCTTTCAATGGACTTGAAATTCTCTTTTTTTTTCTCCTTGGCACTAAACACCACAGATAGCTACAGCAGTTGGCAGACCAACTACTGAAGTCTGAGGAGTCTGCAGTAGTCAAGGTGACTGAGCACTGTGATGTAAGAGTTCTGAGGCTCATGACGTAACTGACAAAATGACATGTACCTAGCCCTCATCTGCTTTTATCAAGACAAACTTTTACTTTCAAAAATATTTTAGGGATGAACAGAGATGCTATGACTGCACAAACTTGTACAACAGAAAATATTACTGCATCCTCAAACCCCAGTGTGCTATGATAACTACCCCAGTGTGCTATGATAACTACATATGCTGGATTATTTTTTGTTGCTCACCATTTTGAAGTTTGGAAAGATAAAAGTAGTCTATCAATTTGATCTCTGATCACTTTAACCTTGATTATTTTACATCACACCAAACAGTGTCATGTTGGGCACATGGATGAGACAGCAGGGGGTAAAACAAGAGCCAGACAAGGAAGACAGGCTTAACCTTGTTCTCAGTCAATTACGTTCATGTATCCATGAGAATGGCCCCACTAAAACAGCTTTAATCCCTTTTGAGGTCAGCACTTACAATCAGAGGGTGGCCTTCTTGGGGTATCTGTCTCTTAAAAAATGCCACCATTTCTCATCCTTGCCACACTAGGGACTAAGCTTCAACATATAAACCCATGGAATAAAATGACTCTAATCATAGAACCAGGAAATCTACACTTGGACAGTTCAGACTAGGACATCCCCACTACAGCGTTGATTCTCTGTTCTCTTCCTCATTTATGAAATTTTATAATGCTTTAATTGAAACAGAATTATATCTCTTTCTCTCCTTTTCCTACATAGATTCCTTCCCAACTGCCTTCCCTTAAAATCCTCCAATCCCTTCTATCCCTTTTTTCTTTTATTATTGCTTACTCACACACACACACACACACACACACACACACACACACACACACATTTCTTACTGACCCTGATTTTGGTGTCTGTGTGTTTATCGTTTCAAGTCTGGCCTCTCTGCATTGGGAAGCCAATAAGGGATTAGTTCCTGGGAGATGCTATTTTTCCTTTTGCCAGCAGTCATTAGTTTTCTATAGTTCTTTTTCTAGACATGGGGCCCTGTGAAATATTTTCCCTTTATTGGTAACAGGTCTATTGATAGAGCCATTTTTCTGGTCTTGTTTATGAAGCTATTTCTAGGAGAGACTGCTTTACAGCAGACTTTCTGGTATTTTGGCTTTTACATTGTTTCCAACCCCTCTTCACTTATGTCCCATGAGTTGAAGATGCAGGGGCTGCATATAGATCTATTCAGTGGGGCTGGGCACCCCTGCTTTGATGATATCTCTAGTGTTTACAGTTGTGGCTTCTTGTTTACAGTTGTAATGGTCTGCATTTACTGTAATGAGTGGCTACTTGGAATGTAGGTGATAACCACACTTACATGTGGGTATAAAGAAAAGATTTAGACCTTAGTAAAGAATTATGATGATCTAGCAATGTAGTGGTAAGAGATACTTTTCTAAGGTCCATAACCTAAATAGCGTCAAGAAGCTGACTAGGATTCTAGTACCAGGTATGATTTCCCTTTTCCCTCCTCTTGAGTTCCATAAGACTAGTTAGTCAGTTGTGTGTAGCCGCTGAGTGCTACTTCTTACGTGTGTGTGTGTGTGTGTGTGTGTGTGTGTGTGTGTGTGTGTACTGTGTCCGTGTGTGTGTGGTTTCTTCAGCAACAGGGCTTCAGCTCATCATCAAGCCCTGAGAGCTCCAGCTAGACCAATAAATTTCATTGCTTGAGGAGTCACTCAGACTCCCCGGTCAACAATTGGAAAGGGCACTTCTCATGCCTGGCCCTAGTTTTACAGTCACAACAACTGAGCTCTCATGTTGACCATCCTTTTTCTGGCTGTCAAGCCATTATCCATTACCCAATCTGTGGTGGGTTCTTTTTAAGAACACAGTTACTAAGGGCTAAAAACTGTCTTTGGGCTTCTGAATTTTCTTTTCCAAAAATTATATTGGAGGCTCATTTAATGATACATATTACTGCATATTATTTGGAGGTTTACTCAGAGCCTATCAAGCATACATCACGCTAGTGGAACATATTTTTACATACTTCATTTGAACTATTTTCACACTGAAGGACTTTTGGCAGCCTGTCCAATTTGAAGATATTGTAAATAACGGTTGTTCAAAGCATGTGTGTACATTTTTAAAAACTTTTAACAGCATTAATTTATTTTTTAAATGACACGTCACTGACGATGGGGACAAATAGACATACTTAATATTTAATTGAACTATTTTAAAGGATTAAGAAATCTAGAGAAAATATCTTAAATTTAAACGGACAGTGATTGTTGGCAGAGGTTTCTGTTCTGCCCGGTTCCCACAGTCGTTAAGTCCCAAAGAAATCACACAGAGGTCTACATTAATTATAAAATGATTGGCCTAGTAGTTCAGGCTTCTTATTAATTAATTCTTATAACTTATATCAGCCCATAATTCTTGTCTGTGTTAGCCACATGACTTAGTACCTTATTCGGCAAGGCAGTCACATCTTGCTTCCTCTGCCTCTGGGTCACAACAGAGACTGTGCGTCCCTCTTCCCAGCATCTCATTGTCCCACCTCTTCTTCTGCCTGGCCACCCCACCTATAATTCCTGCCTGGCTTCTGGCCAATCAGTGTTTATTTCAAACACAAGAGATAGGGTGCACACCACAGCACTTCCCCCCAACTCACACTCTTTTAACAAGATCTCTGAATTGAATCTCCTTTGTTTAGCTTTTTGTACAGACCATTATTTATAACATCTTGTAACCAACATTCTAAACAGAGACAAACATCCATAATCCATTTTGGGGGAGAATGTGGGAGTAGTTTTCCAGCTGACTCAGTCAGTAGAGCATAAGACTCTTAATCTCAGGGTTGTGGGTTCGTGGCCCACATTGGGCACCAATCTGTTGTAGGGGAGGAGGCGCTTGTTCTTCCCAGCCGCAGGGATACACAGGAATAGCTTAGACCCAAAATATTCACACAGAAGCCATATTATTTAAATCACTGCCTGGCCCATTTGCTCTAGCTTCTTTTTTTTTTTTTTTTTTTTTTTTGGTTTTTCG
>NC_022011.1:40117283-40143498 GCF_000317375.1 Microtus ochrogaster
CTGTCCTGGAACTAGCTCTTGTAGACCAGGCTGGTCTCGAACTCACAGAGATCCGCCTGCCTCTGCCTCCCAAGTACTGGGATTAAAGGCGTGCGTCACCACCGCCCGGCTTGCTCTAGCTTCTTATGGGCCAACTACTATATTACTTTAACCCATTCTATTAATCTATGTATCACCACATGGCAGTGGCTTACAGGCAAAGTTTTGGCATGTCTGACTCTGGTGGCAGCTCCATGGCAGCTCCCTGACTCCACCCTTCTTTCTCCCAGCATTCAGCCTAGCTTTCCCTGCCTACCTAAGTTCTGCCTTGCTATAGGTCTACAGTAGTTTCTTTAGTCATTAATGGTAACCACAGCATACAGAGGGGACTCCCACATCAAGTGATCACTCTGGCATCATCACTCTCAGAACTGATTTCAACCCACCAACCAGTGGCATTGCATCCTGCAGTTATACAAGTTCTCTCAGAATCAGGATGGGTCTGTGCTGTTTGCACTCAATCTTTAGACTTATAACTTACGTACACTCACACAAGACACCTCAGCCAGCTCTCCCAGCTTCTCACTGCTGTTGTGTAACAGTTTCCTCTGAGATGGAAGCATTCTTCCATCCAGCCCGACTCCCCTTCAGCAGGAAGGTAAACAACTCAAAATAGATACAAGAGTCCCTGAAAGTGACAAGAATTACCAGCTCCGATCTTCCCAAGAATGACCATACCAAGCTGCTGAAAGCCATTCTCTATCAAGTCAAGCTCTAAAGAAGACTGAGACCAGCACAGTTCCCAGGAACAGGAGAAGGTCAACTGAATCTCTTGAAAAGGGTCATGTCTCCAACCTGCTGAGCTGCCTGCAGCACTGTGCCCTAGGATCTCTGTGTTTGTGAGCTGTTGCCAGTGCTGGAGTGGGCTTTGGTGGCGCAAGTGTGCTTGAATCATTTCTATTCCTATGAGTAACCCCTCACCAGTATTCCTGGAAACCCCAGCTTAACTCATTGGTTCATCTCATGGCAATAATAAGTAATATTAAGTGGACTTGTGTGATATACACACCTTGGTCTGTTGTGGACTCTATTAGGCATGAGTAGACTGTATTGGATCTTACTAAGAAAAGTTTTGTCTTACAATTATTTACTGATTTACATAAAAATCTATCAACTATTAACATGTAAGGCAAATAAAAATAACTTTCAGATACCTTAGAAAGAGCATATTTGTCCAATACAGACTGAGAATTAAGAAAGTGCAATAATTATAACCTCCAAAGATCCCATAGACCCCCGTTCCTCAAGCATCTGAGGCTATTAGTTCCTCTTGTGTGAGTTCATAAGTACCGCAGCTGTGTTGTGGCCATCGCATTTAGGAGGAATCCTTTTATGTTGCTTATCAAAATGCTTTCATGCCCAAGAGATCTCATTTTCTTCAGTCTTAAAGAAAATGGCTTCAGCACCATATTCTGGGGGGATATATAATTTAATACATATTGTGCATTGCATTTGTATTGAAAATTATTTTGTTTGGACTTCTATCTCTACAGTCCTTCTACCTCCAAAGCAACAACTTCTTTGGCATTTATTGGTTTTTACCATTGAGGAAATGAACAGGAAACCCAGTCTTTTGCTCACCTTATCTCTTAAATTTGTCTTCTTTAGTTCACAACATGCATGAGGATATAGTTAAGTCTAATAACTCTGTCAAAGAATTCACAAGCGTGCTAATTGTGTGTATGAAAACAGGAGATTTCAAGTAATACTTTCAGGATCATTGTGGTTAGCTTCTGACAGAATTAACCATATATCAAATCCCACATGTGAAGAAGTTGATTGGGATGGGAAAGTTGAAACCCTGTCCCCATTGCTTCAGTCTCCGATGTGCGGGTTAGTGAAAGGAGAATGCGGAATATATGCATGTGTGTCCCACATGACTCAAAAGCGAATACTCATGGATTTTATAAGACATCAACATTTACGTTTTGAAATAGGAGTGATAAAAAATCAGACAGATCTTACAGATTGCAATTTTTCTATATTTTCTAATAATTGATGGAATGTGATATATTGTTTTATAAACCAGATAAAATCTTTTCCATTAATACTTGTCAGGCTGGTGCTCAACAAAGCTTAGATCTTAGAACCAGATCCATACTTACCATCTTCCTCATATTGTTGCTGTGTTCTGTGTCCATCAGCTTACCTATGGACCATTTCACTCTATCCTGAGACACCATCACAGGTTTCTTTATCTGCATCAGCTCTCCCCCAAGTCAAATATCTTGCCCTTGTTATGATCATTTTGATGAATTACCTAAGCTGGACCTGGATAGGGATAGTGACAACAGATGATGAAAAAGGTATTGAATTGCTATCAGAGATGAGAAAGGATATGCAAATTAGCAGAGTCTGTTTAGCCTTTGTAAATTTGATTCCAGAACTCACATTTATACAGTTTTACAACAGGAATATATTATCATTATCTAATTGTGATGTCAACAGCATTATTGTTATCATATATGGTTATCATATATTAGTGTCACCATTGACACTAATTCTCTTCCAAATTTGAAGCTCCTAATTTTGAAAAGTTTAGGCACATAGAAAGCCTGGGTCATCCCCTCAAAGTTGTATTTTATCACTAATTATAGAAAAGTCATCTCTGACCCATTCCATGTGACTTCTCTGTTTCATATAGCTGTAATAATTTGTGGATTTAAAACTTTAATTCAGACAATGAAGCCTTGAAAATACCCAGAGCACATTTCCTTTGGAATGCTGGGGTGGCTGAATTTTTCATTTTAGTCTCTAATTCTCCTTATAACACACTGAGAAACTGTACGCCAACAATGCATTGGAATGGTTCAGCGGTCAGAGTTTTGGTGTGGCCATGAGTGTGCAAGTTAGAATAGGTACAGTGTTGTGTATGCTGAGGTCGACTCCCTCCATGAGATGCTTCTTCGGCTATTTGATACCCTGCTATGGCAAATCAAGCAAGGACAACACACTGATTTGTGGAAGGTAAAATGTCCTTCAACAGCTGCTACTTGTTGATATCCTTGACAGCCTTGAATGACCACACAGTGTTCAATGGGAACATGTACAAAATGTTCTCAAGAGTAGGATCACTACAATTCTTTACTACTTAGAACTCTGGGGGTGAAATACACTATCAACAAAAAAGAATTGTCTAGAAACAAAATTTGTGAATGAGTAGTAGTGATTTTTATTTTTTTAGCCAGACATACTTAACATTATGCCCAATCCCTTACAATGTTGGTAAATAAACAAACTATTTCCTCCTGAAATGCTTTAGTTGGATCAGGAGCAACCTTCCTCTTTGTGCGTCCCTCAAAGGCTTATCTGTGTTACAGAGAGTTTACAAATGTATTCTAAAGGAAGTCTTCAAATTACATCAGTTGTGGAGCCCTTTCACATTTGTGCCTGATGAACTAAGAACACCTATATAGAAGCAGGCGTTTCTCATATCATCTTTCTATTTTTAATTGGGCATTTTCATTCATAAATGGTGTATCTCTTTTAGGTACAGCAAATTCTGAAGGGCATACAATTTACTAAGCCTATTGGAAATCATACGAATAGAAGCCATAAAGAAAATACAGATGCAGAATATAGTATTTTCCATGTTTTGAATTTTACATTTTGCTGAAAGTGGAAATAATGCAGTTTCACCCATATTTTCATCAGGGTGAGCAACTGCATTTACCTGAAGACATGCTAGAGTGGTCTAAAGTGTGCATCAAGGTCAGTTATACCAGAGGGTAATGATTTACACTAGACGTATGCTGCCAAAATCTTGAGATGCACCCTGTGTCTCCTAAAGCCTTATACAGTGTAGTATAGTGCTTTCAAACATTCATTTTTGCTCCAATTTTTCCTAAACTTTTTGGTTTCAGTAAGCATTATATTGTCATTATTTTTAGAAATTTTTATATACATAACTAGATATATTCCATGGAAATGACCATTTGATACATTCACAGGTATAGAAAATGCATTTTTTTCTCTTGTAGCAGTGATAATTTAGCAAAGGGATCAAGAACAATGGGAATATCCACCGAAACAACTAACCTGGGCTAGTGGGAGCTCACTGACTCCGGACTGACAGCAGGGGAACCTGTAGATAAGACCAAACTAGGGCCCCTGAATTGGATGTGGGTGGCAGTTACATGGCTTTGGCAGCCTGTGGGGGCACTGGCAGTGGGTCCATGATTTATCCCTAGTGCTTGAACTGGCTTTTTGGAGCCCATTCTCTTTGGAGAGATACCTTGCTCAGCCTAGATATAGGGAAAGGGCCTTGGTCCTGCCTCAGAGTGATGTGCCAGGCTTTGTTGACTCCCCAAGCATGGGAAGTCTTACCAACTCTGAGGAGTGGATGGGGAATTGGATAAGGGGAAGAGAGGGGAGGGGGAGGAGAGAGTGAGAACTGGGGTGGGTATGTAAACTGAGAAAAGATTATTTAAAAAAAATAAACAGAAAACACAATTATGTTAGAGAGATTAAAATAGAACAATTAAATGAAGAGATAATCAACTTAACTGGGATTGACATAATGGCAAGTATTATCTTGATAATTCTTGTTTATCTCTAAAAATGTTGGTTGATGTAAGTGCCAAGATAGAGACCATAGAAAAACTTAATAAAGAAGATCATAGAGGCTGGGCTGTGGGGACACACGCCTTTAATCCCAGCACTTGGGAGACAGAGGCAGGTGGATCTCTGTGAGTTCAAGCCCAGACTGGTCTACAAGACCTAGTTCCAGGACAGGCTCCAAAGCTACAAAGAAACTCTGTCTCGAAACCCCCCCCCAAAAAAAAAGGAAAAAGGGAAAGAAGATCATGGAGATATTCAAATCCAGACAGAGGAATGTAATGGAGAAACAATTTCAGCAGAGCATTATAAGGTTAGAGAGGAATAGCCTAGGGTTTTCAAACAACCTTAGTATATCCAGCAACCTTACAGGAATTGCCAAATTACAGATATCCCCAAGACTCTGTAAGAGTTGAATGGACTCCTGTGGCAATGTTAGATTTAAGGAGATCAAGGAAGCAATAGTCTCACATGGCATGTATTCACCTTTCAAAAGGCAGATGTTAAACTCGTGGTCAACTTGTAGTGGAATTGCCCCTAAAGACTGAAGAGATTGGTTACAACAGTCTTGCAGCCTGGTCCACAATTACAATGAAGGACCTGGTTGAAAGAAGAGGATAAGACCACTGAACAACAGAGTAGAGCTACAGATACGGAAATCTCCCAAGATAAACTTCTTGGAGAAGGAGATTATGCTAATATAGAAAGACAGTCTGTATATGATGGCCACATCCTGGATTCATACCATGGCGCAGCTTTGGATGCTTGGCACAAAATTAAAGAAGTAGAAAAGAAGATTTAATTATTTACTAAAATCATACAGGTCCCCAAAGAAACATTAATGGATTTCTTACAAAGATTAACACCAGCAGTAAATAGAATGATACAAAATTCAGAAGCTAGACAAATAATAATTTAATATTTGCTTTGAAAATGTTAATACTCGATGCAAATGGATAATTAGATCTTTAAAGGCAAGATCAGTGCCCTTAGAGGAATGGATCCAAGGTATAACAAATGAGTCCCATGACCGTGATAATGCTTGGATAGCAGAGGTGATTTCCAGAGGTTTGAGAAAAAAAATCAAAATGTCAAGTGTTTCAACTGAGGCAAACAAGGTCACATAAAAAGGGATTGTAAAGTCTAGTTTCCTGAGTTCTCTATATATTTTGGAGATCAGACCTTTGTCTGTTACGGGGTTGGTAAAGATCTTCTCCCAGTCCGTAGGTTGCCTTTTTGTCTTGGTGACAGTGTCCTTTGCTTTACAGAAGCTTCTCAGTTTTAGTAGGTCCCATTTATTCAATGTTGCCCTTAAAGTCTGTGCTGTTGGGGTTACACATAGGAAGCGATCTCGGCACGGGGTTTTGATCCTACTTAATGTGCTGGCTTTGCGGGAGCCTAACCAGTTTGGATGTTCACCTTCCTAAATATAGACGGAGGGGGGAGGACCTAGGACTTACCACAGGGCAGGGAACCCTGACTGCCCATTGAACTGGAGAGGGAGGGGGAGAGGAGTGGGGGGAGGGGGAGAAGGGTTGGGAGGAGGGGGGGAAGGGTGGGAGGAGGGGGAGGGAAATGGGAGGCTGGGAGGAGGTGGAAACTTGTTTTTTTTTTCTTTTCTCAATAAATAAATAAATAAAAGGGATTGTAAACAGGGAATTTGATATTACAGCAATCGTTTTCATACTTTAATTTGTGGGATTTATTTCTCCCAATCTGTCAAACATGTAGTTAGCTCTATTTATATGTTCTACAGCTATTTTAATTTCACAGGACTTACCAATACATTCTGGTTTATATTACTCTGGTTTGTGACTTTCAATGGTAAATTGAGGGAGCTATGGCAGAAGCAGCTCTGAGCTATTTGAAAACAAATTTGTAAAGTAAATTCTTCACTGCTTCTCCTTTAACTGCTAGAAATAAGGATGCTGTGAAGCGTCCATTGGTGAATTAACCAGGAAACATTGGGCTTCAAGAGCTGATAGCAGCGCACAGTTAGTTGTAGGTATTGAGGAACCACCTGTGACATTTTCAAGTGCAGATTTCCCTTTTCACAGCTGAGCTGGACTTCCGTTGGCTTCAAGACAATTTACCTCTTATTAAAGTAATGATCTCGTTTGCTATGGGATCCAGAACAACATTGTTTAAGATATGCAACTAAATTGTCCTAAGCCTTTGTAAGTTTTCCCTCAAATGCTTTTTGCAGATTGGGCTAACAGCCTAAACTCTATGTGGAAACTATGAAGAGCACTCTGTGTTGTGGCGCCGTGTGTGCAGTCTCGCCTTGCATTTTCTGCTAGCGTTCTTCTTAGGTCTTAGAAAGACCATGCCCTCGCAGTGGCTGCAGAAACTGCAGCATGCAGCATGTCTCACTTTCTCCTCTGCAGCTGATGTTCTGAAACTCATGCTCCACAAGTGCCAACTTCCAGAATTTATTTATATTTAAAAAAAACTTTCAGGAAAAAGTCAAACTGTAGACATTGGGAAATTTCTTGAGATACAAGGCTGCCAAAGCCAGTATTACAAAGTCCTCAGTCATGTGTGCATGAATGTTAAAGGAACCCCAGATCAGGGCAGTGTACACTTCTCAGGCCCAACTCTAAGGAAAGCGCAATGATCATTCCTAATGTGATTGCAGCTAAACCTTGTAGCAGGAGCAGGAATCATTTTACTTGTTAGTTGCTGAAAAATCACTAAGCAAGGTTGTTCACACAATATGTCTGTCTTTGTTTTCCTCAGGATCATTAAATCTGAATCTTCTGAGCAAAACCCTGCTCTAGGGGAAATTATCACTGCCAGAGTTCCTCCATTCTGTAATGTTCCATGTAACTGGAATAGTTCACTTCTCACAGCAGCAATTATTTTATACGTGCCTTGGATTAAAACAAAATTTATTTTAAAACATTAATGTAATTTTATGATGCCACTTTTAAAAGAAATTGTAATTATGTGATTGCTGATAGATTTGTGTAATACATCGTTTCTGTTATAATTATTTGAATGCTTTCTTTAGCGTAAAGTTACAGACAATATCCAGTATTTTGTCACGTATTGAAGGCACATAAGTGTTTTTCAGAACATCATGGACCAGCCATTCAGTTCCTGGAATGCTTATTTGGAATCAGATTCCAAGGCTCCATTCCAATCTAGCCACATCACTAATCGTGTGGGGCTTCAGAGTGTCCACTTCACAGACACCACAGACATAGCACACTGACAGCTGAGAACCACTAAAATGAGGAGTCGGAAAAGGTGTGTGTGGTTGGTGTTTGTTGGCTCGAAGCTCTCATTGAGATCAGCAACTCTGCTGGTTCTTCTGTGCTTGTTACTGTTTGTTTTGTTAAAGTTCGTTGTTCATCGGCAACTACAAACCTACTCCAGGTTGTTAGCTGACCTCTTGGTGCTTCAGTGATGACTTTGAACCTTGTAGAATCATCTTTGGCTCATGGCGAACCATAAGCATGGTCACCATGAAGCCTTCTGCTGGAGCTGTGACCTTCTGATTGTCTCCAGTTTTTACCTCAGGCAGCTGTACATGTTGATAGCTTGAGGACAATGGAAAAGACTCGGATCAGGGCTTGATCACCTGCTCCACTACAGAGAATCGGTCTCTGTAAAGAACTGATTGGTCACCGGGGTCTGATGCTCTCTCAGTGCCCATGTGCTGGCTGGAGAAAGATAATGAACAAATTAGTCATTGGGAATTTTGTATTTGTCAGATTTAGGGTGAGGTCAGCTCTTGCAACTTTTTAAAATCTGTATGTTGCCCATTTTAAGATATTTCCTTTATGATGTTAATGTTTAAATGGGACTTCTACCCACTGTCAGTTTCAACTATATAACATTTTGTCAAGTTTTTTTGTTTGTTTTTGTTTTACTTTTCTGATTGTTACTTGATGCTAGGAGGAATTCAAGAAATATCAATGACTTTATTCAAATAAAAGAAATATTTTAGTAAAAAATAATAAAAAATGAAACAGTTTTTTGCATGTTATAATATAAAGTATATTACAGGTATAGCATACAATCTTATAGACCAAGAAGTTATAGAAAGATCAAAAAACTCTAACGGATGATAAAGACCCCCAGAAATTGATTGCATAATGCTTTATTAGCTTTGAATTTTCTGAATGCTACTGAGAAAGGAGTGACAGGTACAGAGAGACATTGGATAGTACAAAAAACTACAAAATTAAGTAGTCAGTATACTATAAAGATGTACTGGCCTCAGAATGGAAATAAGAGTTCTTACCTCTACCAAGACACAGACAGACAAAGGGCCAATCCTTTCCTCAATATGAGTGCAGACTGCAGTGCTCTCTATCAAACCTCTGGCTGCTCTGCACCTCAGACTCATTCTGCCTTATATTCCTCTTTCTGACAAGCCAAATTACTCTTGTCTGTACGGCTGAGATGAAAGGCATGGGATTCTAAGTGCTGGGGCCACCTTTGTGTGAGCTCTCTAGTGGCTTGGTTGCTTTGCTTTTCTGATCTTCAGCTTAAATCCCAATATCTGTCTCTGGATTGTTATTATTCATGCTACAATCCTAAGCATAGGAAACCTCAAAGCCTACCCCACAGTGAAACACTTCCTCCAACAAAGCCATATCACTCCAACAAAGTCACACCTACTATTAGTGCTACTCCCTATGAAATTATGGGGGTCAATTATTTTCAAACTGCCATAACCCCCTACTAAAGTTAAATCAAGATCAGGTAATTAACTTAAGCTGACGTATAATTCCAATGAAAGAGATTCAGTTATTGAAAGTCTCCCATCCAATGAAAGCCCAGGTCCAGGTAGTTTTAGTACAGAAGTCTACCAAATTCTCAAAAAGTTAATGCCAATACTCCTCAAATTATTCCACAAAAGAGAAGCAGAAGGAACACTGCCCAATTCTTTTATGAGGCCACAGCTGCTCTGGTACTAAACCAGAAAAGAAGATCCAACAAAGAAAGAGAATTAGACTAATTTCCATTATGAACATAGATGCAAGAATTCTCAATAAAATATTTGCAAAGCAAATCCAAGAACACACCAAAAAGATCATCCACCATGATTAAGAAGGTTTCATCTCAGAGATGCAGGGATGGTTCAATATGCATAAATTAATAGAAGTAATCCACCATATAACAAACTGAGAGACAAAACCTACTGTTCTATTAAAGGAACATAGCCATTAAATGACTCCTAATGACATTCTCATATACTCGTAGATCAGTGTCTTGCTCATCCCTCACCAGGGAAGCTTCCTCCTGCAGCAGATGGGAACAAATACAGATGCCCACAACCAGTCAATGAGCAGAGAATGAGAAACCTTGGAACATTCAGCCATAAATTGGATTTTCTCTATCAAATCCCTTCCTCAGGAACTCTGCAGAGAATGAGGCAGAAAGAGTGTACAAGCCAATGTCTTTTAGAGCTTGGAACATGTGAATTCACAGAAAGTGTAGCAGCATGCACAGGGCCTGCACAGGACT
The DNA here is from genome assembly GCF_000317375.1 of Microtus ochrogaster. Lineage (NCBI taxonomy): Eukaryota > Metazoa > Chordata > Mammalia > Rodentia > Cricetidae > Microtus > Microtus ochrogaster. The sequence continues at coordinate 40,127,361 of NC_022011.1, forward strand.
GCAGGAACTGGAGTACAGGAGCTAGGAGAAGTGCACACATGCCCCTATCCCTAGCCCAGAAGCTATCTCCAATTGGTAACCACTTTCAACTGAAAAATTAGTTTTCTCTAAGGGAGTTTCACTGGGAAAACAAACCACTCTTAAGGGTAGGCCCCATGGCCAACAATAGATGACCAACACAACTCAGCCACATTTTTGGAAGTTTTTTTGTATCATGTTAAGTCAGGGTTTGGGGATCTTTTTAACCTTTCAAGTCCTTTGTGTATATATTGTGGCTTTGTTTGTATGGGATTCCTGTGTGTGTGAAGGAGTGTGTCTATGTATCTATATGTATTTCACAAGCTTTCTCTTCAACTCTTTTTCTTCTATGTTTTGTCTTATTTCAAATTGTGTTTGATCTTATTTTATTTTATTATTATTTCTTAGAGCCTGAATGTTTTTAATGAGAAACAAAAAGAGTGTGGATCTAGATGGAAGGAAAAGTGGGAAGGAACTGGATGGAGTTTGGGGAGGAAAAACTTTTTTCAGAATATATTGTATGAAAAAATATCTATTCTCAATAAAAGAACAAAAAAAGAAGACTTGCCAGGCAGTGGTAGTGCATGCCTTTAACCCCAGCACTCAGGAAGTAGAGGCAGGAGGATCTCTGTGAGTTCGAGGCCAGCCTGGTCTACAGAGCAAGTTTCAGGACTGACTCCATACCTACTTAGAAGCCCTGTCCTCCCCCCCAAAAAAAAACAAAAACAAAAACAAAAAAAACAGAGAGAAGACTCACCAAGTCTATCTTTAGGGTACTCTGTGAGGTGTTAGTTAGGAAGCGGTAAATATGATCCAAATACACTGTACAAAATAATAAAATAGCTAATTATTCAAATGAGGAAAAGGGAAAATGATTTTTGAGTATATAACTCTCAAAAACAGTCCCAGAGCCAATTTCACATGTAGTGGGAAGGGCCACATGTTCATCCCGGCCACCCAGCTAGCTTAGACCCAAAATAATCACACAGAAATTATTAATTAAATCACTGCTAGGCCCGTTAGCTCTAACTTCTTATTGGCTAACTCTTACATATTAATTTAAACATAGTAATTTAAATTAATTTTTATTAATTTGTTTATCACCACGAGGCTGTGGCTTACTGGCTAAAGTTCTACCCGGCATCTGTCTCCATGGCATCTCTCTCCGCCTTCCTAAGTTCTGCCCTATCAACAGGCCAAGGCAGTTTCTTTATTCATTAACCAAGAAGCAACATAACAGAAGGACCTCCCACACCACTCACATCTCTTCCTCCTTTTATAGATAAAAGGGTTCAGCATGGGGTTCACCACTGCACACATAACTGAAGCTATCATGTCTTTAAATTAGGGGTTACTTAAGGAAGAAAAGAAATAAATCATTTTAAGAGTCCCATAGTGAGAAAGTACTAGAAAGAGGTGGAAAGCCACAGGTGGATAGAACTTCACAGGTCTTAGTGGAGGGGACCCTTAGGACAGTAGCTCCAGTGAAGACATAAGAACCCAAAATGGTATCCAGTGGCACAAGAGTCAACACTCGCCCCTCAGTAAAGACCACTATCCCATTGCTTAAGAAGGGCAACTTCAAGGGCTTATTGAGTTCATAAAACATGTAAGGGATAGACGGGATAGGAAGGAGTTTATAACAAGGCATGTATACAAGAAATGTATCAACACCTATTCACACAGAGCTCCTCCCTCATCATAAAAGTGTAGTACAGTGAGTGGCATATAGCCACATATCTATCATAGACCACCACTCCAAGAAGCAAACTGCTAACATATAAAAAAAAAGAAAGAAAAAAAGATACATTTGAAAAACACCCCTCACAAGGAATGCTTAGGTGTTGAGTCTGAATGATCCTGAGTATCTCTGGGGCAGTGACTGGTAAGGAAGAGATGCCCATGAAGGCCAAGTGGCTGAGGTAGAAGTACATGGGGGTATGGAGGAGCAGGATGATGAGCAGGTTCCCTAGTACTGTGGTCAAGTACATGACCAGCAACAGGGTGAAGAAGATGCCCCATTGCTCTGGTCTGATGAGGAGCCCCAGGATGAGGAACTCAGATCCCCTGCTCTGGTTCTTCCTCTTCATACTGCTCTTGTCTCTGTTGGAAATGAAAGAGAAGGAACTCTTTACCCAATTGACACAACAGACACATGCTTTTTCTCAGGAGACTGACTGCATCAAAATTCAGACAAACTATTTGCTTTACTGTCTGAATCTTAAATTCTGAACACAAAGTTTTATACCCAGGGCAAGCAAGGCTTCTTTCAGGACACAGTACAAATTTTTCGCTTACTCAGGTATGGTCCAAACAGTGCTTTTATCACAGGGAATGTAACAGATGGCAAGAGTCCTTCTTGAACCCTACATCCTATCAGCATCACACAGAATACCAAACAGGAGAGGAACGAAAACTCTCACCAACAAGATGAAAAGACCCCTTCCTCATCAGTACACTTCTGCAGCAGCTTAGGCAATGTTTCCTGTATGTGCCAAAGTTCTCTCTTCTTCAAAGAGATAATGTTATCTAGCTATGGGGATTTTAGAGAAATCTGTGCTAATACATGTAATAATCTTATCAACTTGACTCCTGCACATTATATCATTCATCCATGCCAGCTGTTGTAGTAGAGCATATTCAACAACAACAAAAACTTACTAGTAGATTCCAGGAACCCTGAAAAATAGGACAGTGAAATGGACATTAGGCCGGGCTCAGGTACTGCTATTTAAAAAAAAAATGCTAGGTGGTAGTGACATGTGCCTTTAATCCCAGCACTTGGGAGGCAGGGACAGGTGGATCTCTGTGAGTTCAAGGCAGCCTGATCTACAGAGGTAGTTCTAGGACATCTAGGACTTTTACACTCTGTCTGGAAAACAAAAACAAACAAAAAAATCATTAACCTTCTAGACTTCCACACTCCCTGGGCATGTAGAGACCCAGCTCCTAGATCCTGTACATCTGGACCATGTGGATTGGCTCCCTGCAGTAGCAACAGCAGTAAAAAATCTCTTCTCAATCTCTGTCTCATGTGTGCTCTCTCTGTCTCTGTCTCTCTCTCTCTGTCTCTCTCTCCTCACTTCTTCTCTCTCTGTCCAAATACACAGAAACAGACTTAAAAACTTGCCCCTGGAAGCTTCTCATGTCAAGAACTGAGAACTTTGTTGTACTGTATGGTTTTGAGGGTTTAGTAGAATCACAACCATCAGAATTGATCATAATACCATCAGATTGATCATAACTGATGCTGAATGAGCCCAGTATGGGCACTGATAAAATTATATTCTTAAATTTCATAGATTCATAGAACTAAATCTCAGGTGATTAAGCAGTTGGTCCAAGTCACTGAGGTGAGACTTGATGCTCACAATTCCTGATGACTTTTATATGAACAGATCCATGGTAGATACAATAATCAATGGAAGCCAAGGCATGGGGCTCATGATCTTGAAGCTAGCTAGCATCAGCTATGCAGCTCAAAAATCTTAGGGACTGAAACACACAGAGAGAGAAAGAAAGAGGAAAGTTAACTGGGTCTGAAACTATTTCAGAACTTCAAAGTCACACGGTGCCACTATTTAATTATCTGCCAACATACGTATACGTACTTAGAAGGACCCTATAGTTTATTGTTTATTCTAATGTTTGAGAGTAGATGGTTAGCTGTGTAATAATTATGTCAGTACAACAGTTCTATATCAAGCTTTTCCTGGGAAAACCAAAATGTACAGTCACATCACACATTACATTTGCAAGGAATATTTATGTGATTTAATTCCAACAGGGAGCAGAGATTCATGCATGCTTATAAAGCAGACATTGATTTTGTAATGTAGTTTACAGAAGTAGGATTTTCATTTTTGTTTTGTCCTTAGTGTGAAAAAGAATGTGAAGCCACACAGAAAGGCACACAATGTTTGATCAATCCTGATCTTGAGTGTTTCCTGGAATGCAGCTTGGAACTTTATCCAGTGAGAGTTGAATCACACATCACATATGGAAGCCAGGATAATGAAATCCAGGAAATGGCCATGGTGTCAAGGCTCTGGTACCTGGTAGATAAGGCTCTCTGAGAGCCTAGAGGAGCAGAGATTGCAGGCAGGTGATCATCTCAGTGAGAAAAAGAAACACATGGTAACTTAGACCTTCTGCTGATATCTGACAACCCCCTGATGTATATTAAATCAAACATCTTGAAACTCAAGCATCTCTGGAAGAAAATCTAGGGATTGGAGGTCAAATAAATAATCAAATTTGATCGTAGAATGGTCAAAAAAGATGTGCTGTGGAATAATGCTCTGGTACACTGTAAAGAGTTGTCACTTGTATTGGTTTAATAAAACACTGATTGGCCAGTAGTCACAAAGGAAGTATAGGTGGGGCAACCAGAGGAAAATTCTTGCAAGAGGAAGAGAGAGTCAGACATCATCCAGATGCAGAGGAAACAAGATGAGAATGCTGCACAGAGAAAAGGCTCCTAGCCTTGTGGCTAAACATAGACAAGAATTATGAGTTAATTTAAGTTGAAAAATTAGTCAAGTCCAAATAGATCAAAGCCAGCCACACTGAACCATATAGAAAAGAAAGTGGGAAGTACACTTGAACACATTGGCACAGGGGACCACTTCCTAAATATAACCCCAGAAGCACAGACACTGAGAGAAACAATTAATAAATGGGACCTCTGTAAAGCAAAGGACATAGTCAACAAGACAAAACAACAGCCTACAGAATGGGAAAAGACCTTCATCAATACCTTATCAGACAGAGGGCTAATCTCCAAAATACACAAAGAACTCAAGAAATTGGACACCAGAAGATCACATTATCCAATAAAAAATAAATGGAGTCCAGACCTAAAGAGAGAACTCTCAACAGAGGAATCTAAAATGGCTGAAAGACACTTAAGGAAATGTTCAACATCCTCAGTCATCAGAGAAATGCAAATCATAACAACTCTGAGATTCCATCTTACACCTGTAAGAATGGCCAAAATCAAAAACAGTCATGACAACTTATGCTTAGAGAGGTTGTGGGGAAAAGGGAACACTTCTGCATTGCTGGTGGGAATGCAAGCTGGTACAACCCCTTTGGATGTAAGTGTGGTGATTTCTCAGAAAACTAGGAAACAACCTTCCTCAAGACCCAATAATACCACTTTGGGGTATATATCCAAAGGATGCTCAATCATGCCACAAGGACATGTGCTCAACTGTGTTCATAGCAGCTTTGTTTCTCATAGCCAGAACATAAATGCCCCTCAATCGAAGAATTGATAAGAAAAATGTGGTACATTTACACAATGGAGTACTACACAGCAGAAAAAAATAACAAGAGCTTGAATTTTCAGGAAAATAGATGGAGCTAGAAAACATTATTTTGAGTGAGGTAATCCAGATACAGACAGACAATTATCACATGTACTCACTCACTCATAGGTGGTTTTTAAACATAAAGCAAAGAAAGCCAGCCTACAAACCACAATCCCAGAGAACTTAGACAACAATGCGGACACTAAGAAAGACTTATATAGATCTAATCTACATGGGAAGTAGAAAGTATAAAAGGACAAGATCTCCTGAGTAAATTGGGAGCATGGGGACCTTGGGGGAAGGTTGAAGGGAGGGAGGCAGGGCAGAAAGCAGAGAAAAATGTAGAGCTCAATACATATCAATAAAAAATGTATAAAAAGGGGGAAAAGGAAAAATTAGTTAATAATAATCCTGAGCTAATAGGCCAAACAGTTTATAATTAACATAAGCCTCTGTGTGTTTCTTTGGGACTGAATGGCTATGGACTGGGTGGGAGAGAAACTTCTGTCTGCAAAGATGACCTTTATTTATTTAAATCACCATTTATGTAAAAGAGGGAGCTGGACATACTCAAAAATGAAGAGGAAGGCCAGAGCCAGAGACCTCTATGGGTTCAGGTGCAAGTCTGGGACCTCCAAGGGAGTAGGCCAGAGCCAGAGACCTCTGCAGGACCAGGCCTAAGCAGGTCAGGGATATCTGTGGAAACAGGCCTGAGCCAGTGATCTGTGCTGCAGCAGGCCTAAGGCAGTGAACTCCATAGGATCAGGTACAAGGGAGCGAACACTGAAGGAGCAGGCCCAAGTCAGAGACCTCTGCAGAACTGGGTGAAAGTCGGGGACCTCCAAGGGAACAGGCCAAAGTCAGAAACTTGTGTGGGAAGAGGCTTGAGCCACCTACCTAAGGTAGAGCAGGCCCAAGGCAGTGACCTCCCCAGGAGCAGGCTTGAGCCAGTGACCCCACTGGAGCAGGCCTGACGCAACAACTGGCACAGAAGTAAGTATAAGGGAGTCACCACTGAGGGAAAAGGCATAAACCAGAGACTTTTGCTGGACCAGGCAAGAGTCAGTGACCTCTGCTGGAGCAGACCTGAGCCACCAACATCCACTGGAGCAGGCCCAGTCCAGTGACCTCTGCCAGAGCAGACCTGAGGCAGCAACTCTGCCAGAGAAGGCCTAAGACACCAACCTCATCAGAAACATCCCCAAGCAAGGAATTTCCATGGGAGCAGGCCCAAATGACATCCCATATTGCAGAGTGACCTTGGGAATGCTGAGTGACCTCCAAAGAACATGGAGTGACCAGAACCATGGCCCTGACTATACCATAAAGAGCAACCATCTGAGCCTTGGATCCACTGACACCTGGAAGATTAATCACCAGAGACACAGCCCCAACTATACTAATCAGAAGAAAAGATGGGCAGACAAGGTAAGAACACACACAACACCACAAAGAACAACATGACACGAATAAAAACTAGTAGCCCTACAACAGCAAGACTTGAACAACCAAATTTAGATGAATCAGAAGAAAATTACCTAAAAAATAACTTTAAGAGAATGTTTGAGGTCCTTGAAGAGGAAATGAAAAATTTCCTCAAGGAAATGGAGGAAAACACAAATAAAAATTGAAAGACATCAACAAATCCCTTTAAAAAAAACAGTCATCAAAAGACTTCCAACCAAAAAAGCCTAGGACCAGATGGTTTCAGCTCAGAATTCTACAAAATTTTCAGAGAAGAACTAATATTAACACTTCTCAAATTATTTCACACAATAGAAATGGAAGGAACACTGCCAAACACTTTTTATGAGGCTACAATTACCCTGATACACAAACCACATAAAAGCATTACAAAGAAAACGAATTATAGGCCAATATCACTCATGGTCATTAATGCAAAAATACTAAATAAAATACTGGCAAATCAAATCCAAGAACACATCAGAACCATCATCTACCATGATCAAGTCGGCTTCATCCCAGACATGCAGGGACGGTTCAACATACGAAAATCTGTCAATGTAATCCACCATATAAACAAACTGAAAAATAAAACCACATGATCATCTCATTAGATGCTGAAAAGGCCTTCGACAAAACACAACATCCCTTCATGATAAAGGTCTTGGAGAGAGCAGGGATTCAAGAAATATACCTAAGCATAATAAAGGCAATATACAACAAGCCAACAGCCAACATCAAACTAAATGGAGAGAAACTCACAGTGATCCCACTGAAATCAGGAGCACGACAAAACTGTCCACTCTGTCCATATCCATTCAATATAGTTCTTGAGGTCCTAGCCAGAGCAATAAGACAATAAAAGGAGATCAAGGGGTTACAAATTGGAAAAGAAGAAGTCAAACTCCCAATTTTTGCTGATGATATGATAGCTTACATAAGCAACCCAAAAAATTCTACCAAGAAACTTCTACAACTCATAAACAATTTCAGTCATGTATCAGGATACAAGATTAACTCAAAAAAATTAGGAGCCCTCCTTTACAAAGATGATAAATGGGCTGAGAAAGAAATCAGATAGCATAAACTATCTTGGAGTATCACTAACTAAAGAAGTGGAAGACCTGTATGGCAAGAACTTTAAATCTTTGAAGAAAGAAATTGAAGAAGGCACCAGAAAATGGAAAGATCTCCCATGCTCTTGGGTAGGTAGAATTAACATAGTAAAAAAAATGGCAATCTTACCAAAACTAATTTATATATTCAATGCAATGCCCATCAAAATCCCAGCAAAATTCTTCACAGACCTCAAAAGAATGGTAATCAACTTCATATGAAAAGCAAAAATTCCAGGGTATCCAAAACAATCCTATTCATAAAGGAACTTCTGGAGGCATCACAATTCATGACTTCAAACTCTACTACAGAGCTACAGTACTGAAAATAGCCTGGTATTGGCATAAAAACAGACAGGAGGACCAATGGAGCTGAACAGAAGACCCAGATATTAATCCACACACCTACGAACACCTGCTTTTGACAAAGATGCAAAATATAAAATAAAAAGAAGAAAGCATATTCAACAAATGGTTCTGGTATAACTGGATATCAACATGTAGAAGAATGAAAAGAGATCCAAATCTATTGCCATGGACAAAACTCAAGTCCAAATGGATCAAAAACCTAACATAAAGCCAGCAACACTGAACCTCATAGAAGAAAAAGTGGGAAGTACACTTGAACATATTGGCACAGGGGACCACTTCTTAAATAGAACCCCAGCACAGACACTGAGAGAAACAATTAATAAATGGGACCTCCTGAAACTGAAAAGCTTCTGTAAAGCAAAGGACATGGTCAACAAGACAAAACGACAGCCTACAAAATGGGAAAAGATCTTCATCAGCTCCACATCAGACAGAGGTCTGATCTCCAAAATATACAAAGAACTCAAGAAATTTGTCATCAAAAAAACAAATAATCATATAAAAATGGGGTGCAGACCTAAACAGAGAACTCTCAACAGAAGAATCTAAAATGGCTGAAAGACACTTAAGGAAATGCTTGACATCCTTAGCCATCAGAGAAGTGCAACTCAAAACATACACCTGTAAGAATGGCTTAGATCAAAAATACTGATGACAGCTTATGCTGAAGAGGATGTGGGGTAAAGGAAACACTCCTGCATTACTGGTGGGAGTGCGAACTGGTATAGCCTTTTTGGATATCAGTATGGTGATTTCTCAGAAAATTAAGAAAAATCCTTCCTCAAGACCCAGCAATACCACTTTTGGGTATATACCCAAAGGATGCATAATTGAACAACAAGGACATGTGCCCAACTGTGTTCATAGCAGCATTGTTTGTCATAGCCAGAACCTCAACCAAATGCCCCTCAACCAAAGAATGGATATGGAAAATGTGGTACATTTACTCACAGCAGGAAAAATATAATGACATCTTGAAATTTTCAGGCAAATGGATGAAGCTAGAAAACATCATATTGAGTGAGGTAACCCAGACCCAGAAAGACAAATATCATGTGTACTAACTCAAAAGTGGCTTTTAGACATAAAGCAAAGAAAACCAGCCTACAATTCACAATCCCAGAGAACCTAGACAACAATGAGGACCCTAAGAGAAACATACATGGGAAGTAGGAAAAGATACGATCTTCTGAATAAATTGGGAGCATGGGGACCATGGGAAAGAATTGGAGGGGAGGGGAGAGACAGGGAGGGGAGTAAAGAAAAATGTAGAGATCAATAAAAGTCAATAAAAAAAGAATGAAGAGAGAATGTAGTGAGGTAAAGTTTGGCAAAGGGTCTTAAAGGAGCCTGCCTCCTCTGTTACTGCCAAAAACAATCCCCCATAGACAGTTAAAAAATGACTCATGAGCTAATCTGCCATATTTTGCATGTTCATAACACATGTTGTAATAAATCCTTGGTCTTATCACATTTTACAGATCAGAAAATTAATTGAGCTTCTCAGGGTTCAATTCCAATGTCATGTCACTTTGAAAGATCAAAATTTGAACCAAGATGTGTGAGAGCAGAGCCCAAGAATTTAGCCACTATCATGGTCCCAAGATTGTAAATATGGCAGTGTTGAAATGACTTCAAGTCATATGGCCAAAAGCTGCCCATTTAGCTTAAGGAGGACCCAGCTGGGAGCTACCTAAAATAAGATAAAACAGCTTAAAAACACAAGTGTATACACAAATAAACATATCAATGCACCATAACTTTAGTTCCACATTAGATTAAAGTGGGCATGTTACTTAGTCACACATTTGTCTATGATCTGAATTCAGCCTAGGTGGAGACATGAATTTACACACAACTGATAAATACCACAATAGTGATCTCTCAAAAAGAAAAGTGCACTGTCGGGGCTAATGGCAGCCTGAGTGTGAGTGAGCGCCTGTGGGAGAAGGTGAGGCGCGGACGCGTGTGGGCAACGAGCAGAGCCTGCAGTGGTGGCCCAGTGCCCGTAGCAGTACGAGCGGCCAACCGCGCACGAGCCACGCTCCACAAGGGCGGACGCCGCTCCGCGTCCCCAGCGCGTCCCTCGGCTGTCGCTCGCCCGCAGGGACCGCCCGGTCTCCCCTGGATGTCCCCGAGGCCCGCGCGGGGCCTCCTGCCGTCGCCGCGCACGGCGGGCTGGTGCTGCGGCCGGCGAGTGTAGCTCGGGGGCTGTGGCTGCAGCTGCCGCGCAGCCCAGTCTCACCGCTGCCCTCGGCCCCCCACCCCAGCACCCCGGCCTCGGAGGCTGTGACAATGGGCTATGACTTTAAAGTGAAGCTGAGCAGCGAACGGGAGCGGGTCGAGGACCTGTTTGAATATGAAGGCTGCAAAGTTGGTCGAGGCACTTAACGGGCATGTCTACAAGGCGAAGAAGAAAGATGGGAAGGACGATAAAGACTACACTTTAAAACAAATAGAAGGGGGGCTGGAGAGATGGCTCAGAGGTTAAGAGCATTGCCTGATCTTTCAAAGGTCCTGAGTTCGGTTCCCAGCAACCACATGGTGGCTCACAACCATCTGTAATGGGGTCTGGTGCCCTCTTCCTGACTGTAGGCATCCACATACTGAATATTGTATACATAATAAATAAATAAATATTTAATAAAAACAAACAGAAGGAACTGGAATCTCTATATCAGCATGCAGAGAGATAGCATTACTTGGAGAGCTTAAGCACCCAAACGTCATCTCTCTTCAGAACTGTCTCATGCTGATCGCAAGCTTTCTCTTTGACAATGCTGAACATGACCTCTGGCATATGATTAAGTTTCACAGAGCTTCAAAAGCCAACAAGAAGCCAGTTCAGTTACCTCGGGGATTGGGGAAGTCACTGTTGTACCAGATCCTAGATGGGATTCATTATCTTCATGCCAACTGGGTGTTACATAGGGATTTAAAACCTGCTAATATTTTAGTTATGGGTGAAGGTCCTGAGCGAAGAAGAGTAAAAATTGCTGACATGGGCTTTGCCCTATTATTTAATTCACCTTTGAAGCCTTTAGCAGATTTGGATCCAGTGGTTGTAACATTCTAGTACCAAGCTCCAGAATTACTCCTTGGAGCATGACATTATACCAAAGCAATTGATATTTGGGCTATAGGGTGTATATTTGCAGAACTACTAACGTCAGAACCAATATTTCACTGTCGACAAGAGGACATCAAAACTAGTAATCCTTATCACCATGACCAGCTGGGCAGAATATTCAATGTAATGGGATTCCCTGCAGATAAAGATTGGGAAGATATTAAAAAAGATGCCCAAACATTCAACATTAATTTAAGATTTCAGAAGAAATACGTACACCAACTGCAGCCTTATCAAGTATATGGGAAAGCATAAAGTTAAACCTGATAGTAAAGCATTCCACTTGCTTCGAAGTTGCTCACTATGGACCCAATAAAGCAAATTACCTCAGAGCAGGCCATGCAGGACCCCTACTTCCTAGTGAAAGACCCCCAAGATGGGCTGCCTTTCAGTCTGGAGAGACCCTCCCAAGGAACAGCGAGTCCACTCATGCGGATGCAAACAGCAAGAGGTTTATTGGGTGGGCACAGGTACCTGTGGGCGACAAATCCTTTCGGAGGACTTGCGCACCTTCAGGTTGGGGCAGTGGGTTTTTATGGGGTAGGGCAGCAAAAGCGCTGGTACAGAAGCGAGAAGCGTAGTTACAGGGTTTTCATTGGTCAGTTTGAATGTGGCCGAGCTCAGAGCGGGGCAAGGTCCCTAGTTTCCGAGAATTCAGCCGTGGGCTGCCTTGGCTCTTATCTAGGGGAGACAGGGTTTCCACCGTCCCCCGACGCCCAGCCACATTCTTGGTATTCCCCCGGTCCTCCCCCTGGCCCAAGCCACAGGGGTCCCTATCTCGTTTTGGCAGCTTCTAAAACTGCCCTTTGTTTAAACCCTGGATATTAAGCCTTGCAAAATGGCATTTCAGGTGCTAAGTTGTTTAACAAACTTGGCGGGGGGTCTTTCAATAGGAAAGAGGGCAGCAGAAGCAGATTACAGAAGCAAATGCGTGGTTAGTGGTCAGTTGGAATGGGGCAAGGGGCATAGGTGGTTTTTCCTTTCCCAGCACAGATGTATGGCAGCAGATTTCCTGTTAATTGATGTCCTGTCTTATCCTATTCTATGGATATAGATAGCCTGCTTTACAGCCAGGGACCCTGACCTCACTCTGTACTTACATCTGTTCGTCAAAAAGCCTTGTGAAATGACATTACCGCAGCTTAGCTGGGATCTTTCATAGGAGGAATTGTTTCTTTTGTGACCTGCTGATATTCTAAGTTTGGCACATATGCTGGCTATAGGCATCCTGTTTCCCCTAAGCAGGCGGGATGTTCTCATGAGAGCAGGCCAGCTGCGGGTTCTGGGGGGGGGGGTGTCCAGAGGGTCTTTCACTAGAAGACCCACTTCCCACGTCAGATGTTTTTGCCAGTTGTCAGATCCCTTACCCCAAATGAGAATTTTTAACAGAAGAAGAACCTGATGACAAAGGAGACAAAAAGAACCACCACCACCAGCAGCAGCAGCAGCAGCAGCAGCAGCAGGGCAATAACCACACTAATGGAACTGGCCATCCAGGGAACCAGGACAGTGGCCACACACAGGGGCCACCCTTGAAAAAAGTGAGAGTTGTCTCTCCTACTACTACCTCAGGTGGACTCAACATGACCTCCGACTATCAGCATTCCAATCCACATGCTGCTTATCCCAACCCTGGACCAAGCACATCACAGCCCCAGAGCAGCATGGGATACTCAGCTACCTCCCAGCAGCCTCCACAGTACTCACATCAGACACATCAGTACTGAGCCGTGCTGGAGTCTGTCAGTGCACTGTTGCTCATACTGCAGGGCTGGCTGCAGCCCTCTGCGGGAGCTTGGTGTGGGCTGTTGATGGAGGAAGGTCATTGGTAATAAACAAACTGCCTTGGCCCATTTTGATAGGCCATCCCTTAGGTGGGTGGAGTAGGCAGAATAGAATGCTGGGAGGAACAGGAAGTGAGCTCAGACTCCATAGCTCTCCTCTCTGGGGCAGACGCCTCAGACAGAGGCCATGCTCCCCTCTCCCGGGCAGACGCCATGAAGCAAGCTGCCAGGTCAGAATGCTGAATCTTTCCTGGTAAGACTGATGCTACGCAGATTATTAGAGATGGGTTGATCAAGATATGAGAATTAGCCTGTAAGGGGTAGAGTTAATGGGCCAAGCAGTGTTTAAAAGAATACAGTTTGTGTGTTGTTATTTTGGGTAAAGCTAGCCGGTGGCGGGAGCTGGGTGGCGGAATGCAACCCGCAGCCCCTACAACAGGCCATGAGAATGTACTGTACAACCACATCTTCACAATGTCCAGTAGCCAAGTTCCACCAGTTGTCACAGATTGGGGTGGTAGCTTCCAAGTTGTACCTAAGTTTGGAGTTAGACTTGAAAAGAAAAGTGCTAGCACAGTTGTGTCGTGGGTTTGCTACTTCCATAGTTTACTTGACAGGGTTCAGGCTGACCAAGCGTAGTTTTCAGTGACAGTCTGTAGCAGTTGAAGCTGTGAAATGTGCTAGGGCAAGCATTTGTCCTCGTGTGTGGTGATTTTCAGTGTAACAGCGTTATCTGACCAATAGTACACAGAGATGTAAGGTTTAACTGGTACTTGAAACACAGATTATGTTAACAAAATAACTGAGACTTAAAAAATTATTTTGGTACACCTTTCTTTTTAGTGTCTTATCAATGGGTTGATTCATCTTCTACAGAGACCAGTGTTTTATGACCAAGAATATTGCTTGGATTGTTTTGAAAGTACAGAAGAACGACATAGTTTCTCCTGACAGGTTTCAGAACTCCCAAAGATTAATTTCCAACTTAGAGGTTTGTTTTTATTTTCAACCTATGACTTGACTGGTCTTAAAGCTGCTATTTGATAGTAATTAAATATCTTGTCATTGATGCAAACTAAAATGATTGTCACAGACAGTGTTTTATTTTTCTCATTGGTGTTGCTGATTTGTGAGCATGCTTTCAAATGAAAAAAGCATGAGTGGTAACCTCCTTACAAAGGAACGGCATCCAATTCACATTCTTTGTCCTGATTGTAAAGCTGGTTAGTGTAGTGCTATTAAGATTTTATTCAGTTGGCTTTCTTTTTAAAAAGTTGTTTGCACATTTTTTTAGGGTGCCCTTACTTCAGCAAAGGAGAAGGAGTAGGAGAGCCTTAGAATTTTTGAGGGGAAAATTATAAAAAGCTATAACATACAACGTACTGTATCAAACTATTTTACATGAATGACACAAGTATTCTGAATAAAAAATTGAACATTGTTAAAAAAGAAAAAGAAAAGTGCATAGTACATACAGACATACAGCTAAGCAGTCAGAACACAAACCCAGAACATGCAAACACACTATCAAAGAGCAATGATTCTCAGACACATATAATCTATACCTGTCTTTCTTGTGGTTATACAAGTCAATTGCCTACTAAATACACTGTATTTATTTTTATGTTTTCATAAATGTTACAAATTATCAATAAAATACATCTCAAACCATGAATGCACAAATCTCTTAGCAACTGATAATTTTTCATCTTCTTCTGACCTGTTGTAGCCTTTGATGAGATCAGACACCTTCTGTGCAAGCCTATTCCCTGAGCCCTTGCTGTCAGTTCACAAGGAACAGTATTCAGAAATCAGGAAGAAGTTCTCCTAACCAAAGGATCTACTGACTGCTGCATGTCTGTCTTCAAGCAGCAGAAAAATAGGGAAGATGTATATCTACCAACAGGAGTGATAGCCAGGGGGAAACAGCCCAAGGGAGCCAGTGCAGACTGACTGCCTAATTCCCTTAATTGCCCATAGGATGGACTCCATGATGGAACTAGATGGGCTGAGACACAGGAAAAAGTACACCTGACCTTGATGCTAGCATCATATAGCATCAGTGACTATAGTTTCCTTGACTTCTGATACAAGCAAGTATGATCTGAAGCGTATACTGACCCAGACAAAGCAGGGCGAGTCCCTCCTCCCCGCCATCTCCCACCTTCCTCTCCACCATCCCCTCATCTTCCTCCCCCATCCCCATCCTCCTCCTGACCATCCCCCGACCTTTTTCTCACCATCCCCCAGCACATAAAATGGTTAACTAAGAAACCAATATGAGTTAAACAGTGGCCGTTAACAGAAGACAAACTGCAGGCTTTAGAACAGCTAACAGGTACAGGAGCAACTAGATGCTCACCATATTGAAGAATCAACCAGCCCTGGGAATTCTCCTGTATTTGTTGTTAAAAAGAAATCTGGAAAATAGAGAATGGTGACAGATCTAAGAACTGTCAACAAGGTAATTCAACCTATGGACCCTCTACAATCTGTAATTCCTCTGCCTTTCAATTACCAAAAGGATGGCCTCTTACAGTTATTGATTTAAAAGATTGTTTCTTCACTATACCTTTACAAGAAAAGGACAGAGAAAAAGTTGCCTTCACGGTGCCTACTTACTATAATTCTCAACCTAGTAGGAGATACTAGTGGACCATCCTCCCACAGGGAATGCTCAATAGCCCTACCTATTACAATACTTGGTAAGTCAGTCATTGGAAATAATACATAAAGTTTCCTAAATCTATAATTTACCATTACATGGATGACATTTTGCTATCTGATTCCAACATAGATACTTTAGAAAGAATGTTTGAAGAAGTAAAGAAAGTTTGAGCATGAGCAAGGAACTCAGGACCGCGAGGGGTACACCCACACACTGAGACAATGGGGATGTTCTATTGGGAACTCATCAAGGCCAGCTGGCCTGGGTCTGAA
>NC_022011.1:40143780-40168315 GCF_000317375.1 Microtus ochrogaster
CAGAAATCCTTAATAAATAAATAAATTTAAAAAAAAAAGAAAGTTTTGCCAAAATGGGGCCTACAAATTGCTCCTGAAAAAAAAAAAACACAGAGGAGATTCTGTCAATTACCTAGGTTATAAAATAGGTTTACAGAAAATTAGAACACAAAAGGCAAAAATTAGGAGAGACCAATTGTGGACTCAACGACTTTCAAAGATTGTTAGGAGACATTTCCAGTCTATGACCAGCTGTAATAGTTCATTTAAACAAAACCTTAGATGGTGATAAAAACTTAAAGTCCCAGATAATTAACAGCTGAAGCAGAAAAGGAATTGATTGTCATTGAAGAAAAATTACAGGAGGCACATGAGAATATGATGAATCCAAATCTTAATTTCATTCTAATCATATTACCTTCCAGAATTTCCCGTACAGGAATTTTAATGCAGAAGGAAGATATTATCTTGGAATGGATCTTGTTACCACATAAACCAAGTAAAAACTTAAAAACTTATGTGGAGAAGGTCTCTGAATTAATTATAAAAAAAAAACTGAGACTTTGTCAACTAGCAGGTATAGACCCAGCAGAGATTATAGTGCCTTTCACTACTAATGAAATTAAAAAAATTGTGAAAAGACAATGAACCTTGGCAAAGAGCTTGTGCTAATTTTTTAGGAGAGATTAATAACAATTATCCCAAAAGTGATAGAATTAACCTTATAAAGAGAACTTCTTGGATCCTTCCCTACATTGTATGGGACACACCAATAACTGGAGCCCGTACATTCTATACTGATGTAAATAAATCAGAAAGATAGGTTACAATTTAAGTAAGGTGGGGAAACCCCTTATAATTCTGTCTAAAGGGCAGAATTATATGGTATTCTCATGGTACTAAGGGATTTTAAGGGACCTCTCAGTACAGTTACTGATTCACAATATGCAGAAAGAGTAGTCCTGCATATTGGAACTGATGAATTTATACCAGATGATACAGAATTAACTTTATTATTCATACAGGTTCAAATATAATTAGCACTAGGTTTTGTTCCATATACATAACACACATCCACTCCCATATGGGTTTGCCAGGTCCTCTAGCACAAAGTAATGCAGAAATTGATTGATTATTGATTGCAAGTGTGTTGCAGGCCTCAGAATTTCATAAGAAACATCATGTCAATAGCAAAGGTTTAAAGAGTTTTCTATTACATGGCAAAAAGCTAAGGAGATTATAAAGGGATGTCCTATTTGCTCTTTATAATCAAACACCACTCCCTGCAGGGAGCAACCCAAAGGGTACTCAAAGGAATGAGATCTAGAAGATGGATGTGTTCCACTTTGCAGAATTTGGAAAATTAAAATCTATATACCATATCATTGACACTTATTCAGGTTTTCAATGGGCAACTGCTTTGATCTCATAAAAGGCTAATTCAATAATCATTCATTTATTAGAAGTTTTAGCCATCATGAGTATACCTGCACAAATAACGATAGCATATGTCTCTAAGAAAATGAAACAGGTTTTTTTGCTTATTATTAGAGAAATCATATTACAGGTATACCAAGCAATCCTACAGGTCAGGCAGTTATAGAAAGATCAAATCACACAATAAAGGATATGTTAAATAAACAGAAAGAGACAGAAAATACCCCCAGAAATAGATTATGTAATGCTCTATTAACTTTGAATTTTCTTAAAGCTAATGAGAAAGGAGCAACAGCAACAGAGAGACATTGAGTAATAGAAAAGTCTTCTGAATTAAATCAGCCAGTATATTTCAAGGATATGTTGACCTCACAATGGAAGCCAGGAGATGTGCTATGTTGGGGGAAGGGTTTTGCTCTTGTTTCCACAGGAGAAGAAAAGTTATAGATACATCAAAATTAATAAAGATTTGGTTTGAAAGGGAGAAAACTCTTGAGAAAGAAATAATGGCTCGTTCACAGAGGTAACAACTAATCAGGTGGTAAGAAAACCACATAAGTTTTGGGGCAGGGTTCTATTCTTGTCTTTACAGAAAAATACTCATCTTCATAGAGTCAAGAAACCCTGGACATCTAGATGCCTAAAGAGGAAAAGATAATTATCCAAATAGGATCACCAAGCAAAGAGAATTATCACTTATGAGGACAGGTCATCTGAGGGTAAGAATTTCTGAATATTAATTAGAATAATAGTCATGACTCATTTAAAAATCAAAGATGGCTTTGGAGTTGGACAATGGCCCTGTCCTTCTCTAAATCCAAGCATGTTGTTAAAATAAAAATTCAGAGTTTCTGTCTCATGTCAGGAGCCATGGTATGGGACAGAAAGAAGAAAGAATTTAGAAAAAAATACTTTTCTTCATACCTATTTTTGTTTCTATTGTACCTTTCATTGAAATATGTCTGTATAAATAATGTTTAAGTTTTCCATAATGAACAATAAATTTTCCTGCAGTAATCGTGAAGTCTCCAGGAAGAAGATGGGGCCCCACAACAACAACCCCACCTTGTTGATAAGATGTCATGATGCTGATAGTACTACTATAAGACCTGTCCTGGGTACCAGCTGCTCAAGATGGTTGCAACATGGTTAGCTGAAATGGCACACTTTTTTACAACATTCTGGCCAGAACTTCAAATAGGAACCTCATAAAAACCCTACTGAATATTCAGAGACTATTTGCAATTATACCAGACAGTAATCTTGGAACTTAACCATTATTTTACTTTCATATGACCCCATAGAAAAAACATTACCCTCATGATATCTGGAAGTAATTTTAGAAGATGACATCCCCTATCCTAACAAAGTTTGTCCTCAGGGTTAGGGACATTATTTAGGGATTGATTATGATTGTTATAGGGTTGGGGGTTGGGGGAAATTATGTAGGCTCAGGGATCTCTTTGAAAAAAAAGGGGAGAAATTGGATGGGATAATAGATTAGTGTGAGCTTACTCACATTAATAATAATAGTGAGTAATGGAGTGAATACTTGTGAGCTATTATTTATAAGCAATTTATATTGGTATAGATTCTTGTATATTGATACAATCTTAAATTATATTGAATATGTTCCTTTTTGTAGACAAAATTTGTATACCTAGGCAAAGTTATTTTATCATATTATATTCATGCATGCTTCTACCTCTGCTTAAGACATTTTGTATATTGATACAATTTTAGAATATATTTATCATATTGCAATATACATTTCTACCTCTGATCAACATACTATACATTGTTTACATTCATTGTTCTCATTTGTTTCACAGCTGTTTAAAAATTGTTTAGTATTTTAATATGAAATCTTAGTCTTTAAGTTATATAGGTATTAAGAATTATAGGCCAATAGTCATCCATGTTTGTCATACTTTTTTTAATTTATGTATTTATTAAGGATTTCTGCCTCCTGCCCACCACTGCATCCGATTTCCCTCCCCCTCCCCCGATCAAGTCCCCCTCCCTCATCAGCCCAAAGAGCAATCAGGGTTCCCTGACCTGTGGGAAGTCCAAGGACCACCCACCTCCATCCAGGTTTAGTAAGGTGAGCATCCAAACTGCCTAGGCTCCCCCAAAGCCAGTATGTGCAGTAGGATCAAAAACCCATTGCCATTGTTCTTAAGTTCTCAGTAGTCCTCATTGTCCGCTATGTTCAGCAAGTCCGGTTTTATCCCATGCTTCTTCAGACCCAGGCCAGCTGGCCTTGGTGAATTCCCGATAGAACATCCCCATTGTCTCAGTGTGTGGGTGTACCCCTCGCGGTCCTGAGTTCCATGCATGTTTGTCATACTTATAGTTAGACTAATCTGGTTCTTTAGATACATAGAGAATGTATTCTGCATAAATAGGTAATCTTCAACTACTTTGAAGAACTGTAGGATATGGCATTTAAATAACTTAGGGTTCTGTTGACATGAGACACAATTGCTTCTGGCAACACCAATCTATTCCTGAGAGAATGCTGGGCACCTAAGACACTCCACTTGGAGCTTGTTTTATTCTTGGCAAAAGTGGTTTTTGGGCAAGGAACTGCCCATGTATTGACCACTGACAAAATGCACAATGTCCAGACAGACAAGCAAGATAAAGAAAAAAAGACTGTCAAATCTTGCCAAGACAGGGTAAGACAGTTTTTAAAAACTTCCTGCCTGTAAAAATGGTCTGTCGATTACTCTAGGCCTTAGCCAAAGTTGATTGCTCCAACGCTGCAAATGAGACTTTAGGTGATTGGCCAGGTAGCCAATTGTCTTTGTCATTTTTTTTGCACATTTTAGAAGTTGCTTGATTGCACTTCCTGCTTACTCAAGTAATATTATTTCCCTTCTCGGGTCTTTAATAGGGTTTATTCTAGATAGTCACTAGTTACTTTCCTCTCATGACTTTGCCAAGTTTTTTTTATAATACAAGACTTAATCTCCTTAGGATAGAATAATTATTGAAACATTTATCACGTTCCTTGCTTGATATTGTTTATGCTGGTTGTAATTCTAATTTTTATACCTGATATTTGTTCTTATTGTATATAGTTTTGTATTAGGCTTAGAATTTTCTTATTTAAACAAAAGGGGGAGGTGCTATAGGAAATCCTACAGCCAATAGCCTTTAAGTTACCTGCCCACTTGGGCATGGCCTCATATACTATAACTGTCAATGTAAAGCACGCGTTCTCTCTCTCTTCCGGCTGTGGGATTCAGTTCCTGTCCCCTGCTCGAGCAGAGGACTGAGATCTGTGAGTCTACCCCTAAATAAATAATCCTTTATTATACTCAGTTCTGAACTAGTGTGGGTTTTCTTTTTAGTGTCCATCTTCATTCAAGCGTACTTCTAGCTTTTTCTTCTGTGGGGTTCAGTGTGGTTGATTTTATGTTGAGGTCTTTGATTCATTTGGATTTTAGTTTTGTGCATAGAGATAAATGTGGGTCTATTTTCATTCTTCTACATGTTAATATCAAGTTATGCCAGCATCATTAGTTGAATAGGCTTTCTTTTTTCCATTTTTCTGTAAACTAGGCAGACTTCCAACTTAAAAGGAGAACAGCTTACAAACTTTTAATTAAATATGCAATAGCTAAAGCTTTAATTATAATATTCTTACTGAGAGAATATTATAATTGCCTTGAGCCACTAAGTAAAATTCTTAAAGGGAGCAATGAGCCAAATTCCAATAGACAGCTTATAGAAGCTACCAAATAGGTACTCAAGCAGGTAGATTATATTAATTATGATTCAGCTATGGCAAGTGTGTATATTACTTATAAAACTTATTCTACAGAAATTTAATGGGAAAACGGTCTGCTTTTTATGACTGCACCTTTTCATTTTGCCAATTAAGATATTAAACTCTTAATATAAAGCAGCAGCTTATCTAATATAGAAGAACAGGATGGAATTAAGGAGATATTTTAGCAGAGAATTGACTATGATCAATGTTTCTTATACTAAGCAATGGATTAATTAATAATTTTAAAATAGTGATTCTTAGATAATTGCATTTGCTCAATTAAAAAGCCAGAGTAATCTTTTCCCAGCTGATCATTGATGCTATCCGCACAACTATAGTTTGCTAAATATCCTTTAAGGGATGTTATGCTAAAATTTTACACATGGCTCTTCCAATCAAAGAACTGTATATATGGTTAATAATAAAAAGGAGCTGTGGAGCATGTCATGGCTCCTTGAAAACAACTTAAAAGTATAAAAGCTGCAGACAGATCTGACATGATAGCACCAAGGTGACCTTTGTTAAGGCAAGATGAAAAAACCCTTGCAATGAATTATAAAAAGACCCGACCCCGTATTAATTTGGGGTTGAGGATGTGTTTATGCTTTTTTCACAGAAAGAAAATAAAGCTGGATGACTGCATATATAGTAAAGGAATGGCAGTCCCAATGACATCATAGCTGCAAACACCCCCATAGAGGAGTTGTGGAGAGGAGTCCTTGGTCCAGTCTTCCTGCCCCCACAGAGAGGAGTGCCTGATCTGCTGGACCTGCTGCTGCCACTCTGAGCTGCAGGGTACCATGCTGCTCTAAAGGACAGAAGCTGAGCTGCTTCTAAACTCGGGGCACACACACAGTCCCAGAGGCCTCCTGCATGATGAATACTTGATTGCAGTTTGAATCCTGTTTGCTTTGGAGCCGAGATGCAGACTGAACATTTGACTGTTTTAATCTTTGGGACACAGAACTCATTTTTATTAAAATAATGGACCTGAGAACTCAGACCTAAGCTTTCAGGGAAAGAAAGCCTCAATAAGGAATGACTGAAGCCCCTCTTCACTTAAGAGGGGACAGCCTAAGGGTTTAACTGCTGCTCAGAAACTAGAACCGGTATTTGATAACAACAATGTCACTGTACTCTCACCCATCAGAAAAGCTTTTCTTGTCTTTTGATTAATATGGATTTAAGAAGATTGTGATATGTTAAATTGTAGATTTATTGTTAATTCCCATTCTAGAATTATGGCATTGACCTGATAATGTTTGTAACTGCTTATAAAATGCTGAGAAAAGTTTGACACGCCCTGTAAATGTCTGGATTTAACGCATGTGTTAAGAATTCTAGGTTTTGATACAGTATAAAATTGTTAAGAGGTGCTCCAGACCAGCTGAAGAAACATTTTCAAATTTCTCCTGACAAGAAAATATGGCTCCGAGACACAGAACCCAAAAGTATTTCTCTCTCTTAATCTCTTTTGCTCACAGAGGTCAGCAGTCAGAGATGGGTTTGAAGCAGCTTCTCCCCAGATCCCTAAGATAGGAGCTCACATGAATGGAATGCCTATTCCAAGGATGGGTAAATTTGGGTAAATGAGGAGTCTTTGCCGAAAGCAGACGTTATCATCTTTCCTGTTGCAGAAGCACAGGTTTTATTAAAATTAATAAGACAGAGTGGATTGTAGGCTGTATTATACAGGCCCATATTTCTACATTGTATGGCAGCCAGAATTTCAGGCCACAGTTTGCACCTGCCACACAGGAGGTGGTCACCTAGCCTTTTGAGACAAACTGAGGCCACTCTAAAAGGGTCAGGATATGCTAATGTCGCTCTGCTCCTTCTTTGTAATTGGGGGGGTCACCTGAGAAAGAGGTGTTAATTCAGTCTACGTGACAGAGCAGGCATACAGAGTAGAAAGATAGATAGGAAGACATGACAAAATGGACATGGAAGATGTGGACATGACCACAGTCATTCTCCCGACTACCTAGGAAGCAGAATGCTAATGAATTTCCCCCTCTGTTTACATTTTGGTATAAAAGCTGTTTGGAGAATAAATGTGGATGGTTTTCAGGTTGTGAACTCAGGATTTCATGAGGGATTCCTGAAAATGCCCTCCTGATAAAGTCATGTGAGTTGTGTCTTTATTCCCACACCTCTCCTCTGGTCTAAAAAAT
The DNA here is from genome assembly GCF_000317375.1 of Microtus ochrogaster. Taxonomy (NCBI): domain Eukaryota; kingdom Metazoa; phylum Chordata; class Mammalia; order Rodentia; family Cricetidae; genus Microtus; species Microtus ochrogaster. The sequence goes on from NC_022011.1 coordinate 40,151,152, forward strand.
AATTTATGGTCCAGACTGACCCTAGACCATGACAGTAAAGAGTTCATGGAAAAGCCGTGCCATATCTGTGTAGCTCTGAAACTATTGTGGAGAAACTTAGGGGCATTTTCATATTGGGACCAAGGAATATTTTCAAACTGGAACCCTTGTTTTATTTTCTCTCAGAGGGCCTTCCTATAAGTTGTCCTATCAGGCCTTTGATGAAATATGAATTACTGGTCTGTCTGGGTCCTCATGGCCCAAGCTGGCTGAAGACATCTACAGGCCTGCCGGGTTCTCACAGCCCAGGCAGATGGAAGACATTCACAGACCCTCCTGGCACGAGCTGGTAGGCACTATTATATTATATTATATTATATTATATTATATTATATTATATTATATTATATTATAATGAGCAAATATATGGTAGAGAAATGGGGGAGAAGGAGAAACAGAAGGGTTCGTGTGCAGTGAAGGGAGGCACTAATGCATGAATGGGCATATCTAGCCACATCTGTCACAACTAAGTAAGACTGTTCATGGCTTCCCTGTCCCCAAGCAGGCTATGTAGTATCCTCCAGTACTAAAGGAGCTAGCCAATATGGAGGGAGCTTCCTGGTCAGTACCGAGTTGATTTTTCCCTGTTTTGTGCTCAGTGTGTGTGGTATCTTCAACACTAGAGTCTTAGCATGAAGTTCTGTGGGCAACTGAGAGCAATGACAATAGCCCATATTGTTTTGGGGTTCTTAGGGACACATCAGTTTAGAAACTTAGGGGAGGTATCCCACACTTGACACTGGACTTTTTATTTGGCAACATAGAGCTTCTAGAGTGAACATAATCCCCTAAGTAGGTAACTTCAATTAGCTATGTATCCCAGGCTAGCCTCAAACTCACAATTCTCTTGCCCAACCTCCCAAGTGAAAGGATTGGAGGCAAATGCTAACACACTAGGACAGCCATTTCTTTTATGAAGTATTATAAACAATCTTCTATTTGTATTTTAAACATATTTTAATGATTCTTTGGGAATTTCACATCATGCCCCCCAATCCTGCTCATTTCCTAGTCCCTCCATAACTACCCCTTAACTCCTTAGCATTCCCCCAAAGAAAATTTAAAAAATAATAAAAACAAAACAAACAAAAGAAAAAACCACTTCACTTCACTGTCTCTCCCACTGTTCCAGCACCTCTTCATTTGTCTTAGTGGTGTTGGGAGCTGCAGTATGTCTCACGGTGTACCCTTTTGTCTTCAGCTGTAGAAGGACCACAGACCCAGATATGGCCTCTGGGAGCAGCTCAGGCCTGGACATTACTATGGTCCTAGTGGCAGTGTAGGACACCCAGATCAGTATGACCCTGGCAGCAACATGGTTCTAGACACCGACATTGTCTCAGGTGGTTGAACAGACCCTGGGTATCCACATGGCCCTTTGTGGTAACAGAAGCTTTGTACATAAACTCAGACACTGGCTGCTGTAGGGCCATGAACCCAGACATGCACCTTGGCAACAGCTCAGACCTGGATACCACCATGTCACCAAATCACCAACATGGCCACGGGTGATGGCACAGACTTTGGACATCTTTGTGGCCTTTGGTGACAACACAAGCCACAGGCATCATCACAGACCCTAACTTTGTATCTCTCCACCCATAGATTAGTGGAGCTCTCCGAATTCATCAGAGAAGTTTCTTTGTGTGGTACACACACAGTAGTTGACACAGACACTCACAACTACTCAAAGTGCAGATTGTCTCAGTGCAATGCTCGGCCACAAATGGGGTGTCTATGCCCTCCGTGAATGAAGGGAAAAAGAAACTTTTCATGATAAGCCTACACTAAAGCAAGTCACTACCCAAACTGCCCTACAGAGGATACTCAAGGGAATTCTACATATGGAAGAGAAACACATCTGTGGGGCTCCAGGAAAGAATAAACTATGCTTAAATAATAAAAAGCATGAGGATTAGAAATGGATCAAATATTATAAGAGCAGCAAAGTGACAGGAGTTAATAAATACTTTTCCATAAAACTCTGGATGTTAAGTCTCTATTTTTCAATGAAAAGACATAGACAAGCAGCAGGGTCTGCATCAATATCCATGGCTCCTGTTACCACTGAAGGCTGTGCAGATACACAGGGTCTAGGCTGATACTTGAGGACATTGGTGCTTGAGGGTCATGTGCCACCAGCGCCATACAGACTTCACTGACACCTGGTGGCCATGGTGTCATTCAGGCCCAAACTACAGGTCAAGGGCCATGTCTGTGTCCATGGTTTATACGGCTGGGGTCTGGGCTGATATCCATTGCCCATGCTGCCATAGAGCCCCATGTGAACCATGAGTTGAATCATGTGTTGAAATACAAGGGCTGTGTGAGCTGCCCCTGCCCCTCACTAGCCCAGAGAGAGCTATCCCTCACACCAGTGAGTTGACCCTGTCCTTGCCCCCTCCACCCAGCCCTGCCCCTCATAGGGGGGCTGCCCCCACCCCTGATCTTGGGAAAGCTGACCCCACACCTCACCTGATGGGGGTGGTCCCAGAAGCCCAGACTGAATGATTCAGTTACAACCCAGGCCCACATCCAGGGCTTTGAGTTAGCACTCCCCAGCATCTACCCCATCTAGGACCTAATGGGGTGTGTAAAGGGACTGGGGCTGCAGAACCTCCATGACTGGAGCAACAGCAGAATATCAGAAAGGAGTTTTGGTGAGGCTCCGGCACTGATGGTGTACCAGAGCCAGACGTCGTGAGCCAGAGCAATAACACACCACACAATCAACATTTGCAAGAAAAGCTGTTTAGACAAAAGAGTACACAGCATGGCACACAGGGCACTGAGACCAATGGAGAGGAGATGGGGAGGTGGGGAAGATGGAGGAGCAAAGTGGGCTTTGTCTGCTTGGTTGGTTGGTTGGTTTTTAATTTTTATTTTATGTGCATGTATGCCTGTGTGTGTGTGCCCGATCCCCTGGAATGGGAATTATACACAGTTGTGAGCTGTCATGGGAGTGCTGGGGATTGAACCCAGGGCCTCTAGAAGAACAGTCAGTGCTCTTAACTGCTGAGCCATCTCTCCAGCTCTACAAAGTAATTTTTGTTTGTTTGCTTGCTTGCTTTATTTGTTTTTAACTTAATATTATTTCTATTTTCTACTTTTTTTTTCAACTTCAGAGAGCTTGGAAAAATTCATGAAAGACGAAGAACTCATCCGACTTTGGGTGCAAAGAAAGGTGGAGAAGCACAAGTGCAGCTGGATCCCCAGAATCCTGAGCACCAGGAGAGCTTCCTCCAGCCCCAGTGCTCTCCAACAGCACTGAACATGCTAGTCACAGAGATGCTCCACTGCGGTAAGTCCCTACTGCCTGCCCTCGGGTCCCTGTGTGAGCGTGGCCATCCAGCAGAGAAGCAGAGATGTTCATGGGTACTTCTGCTGCGTCAACAGACCATCAGAGCACCTGATGGTCCAAAAGACCAGCGTTCTGCATGGCTGGTGAAACCCCTGAGCTAGCCTCTTGCTTTCTCCTGGTTGGCTCCCCCTATGCCTACGTGGAGAGGAATGGTTGCATGGAATCAGAGGACCGAGAGTCAGCAAGCATTAAGACGCCACCCTCAGTGTCCTCAGAAGGAGCCACTCATCTTCCCTGGATGCCCACTCTTGCATCTGCTTGTCCTGTGAGGCTCCAGTGTGCGCTGGCATTGGGAGAAGGAATCACTGGAGTTCACGCAGCACACTGTGCACAGAACACCTCCCCCATGTGGGATGCAGAACTGGATATTTTGCCTCATTCACTTGAACTTTAACAATGCATACAATTTGTTTGGTATCCACTATTTAATTTTAAGAAGCGTATTTTACTAGCATTTTGTTTGAGGAAAAATAGTGCAGAGGTTAAATCTATGTTGTATTTGTTTCTGGGGTGTTTGTTTTAAGGTAACTACTGGCTACTTCTGGCTCAGTTTTTATATGCCAGAGACAGAGAATTTATAGCTGTTATTTTTGTAATTTGAGTAGCTTGAGAGAGAGAGAGAGAGAGAGAGAGAGAGAGAGAGAGAGAGAGAGAGAGATCAAATAAGGATGTGGAATGAAGGCCCAGTCTGTAGGCTGATAGGGTACTGATCTGTTGTCTGAAGTACACTTTCACTTGCTGAACCTGAAAAAAGAGAAAGAAAGAAAGAAAGAAAGAAAGAAAGAAAGAAAGAAAGAAAGAAGGAAAGAAAGAAAGAAAAGAAAAAGAAAAAAGGAAGCCAGCCTGGTGGCTCATGCCTTCAATCCCAGCACTTGAGAGGTAGAGGCAGGCAAATCTCTATAAATTAAAAGCCAGCCTGACCTACAGAGAAAATTCCAGGACAGCAAAATCTACAAAGAGAAACCCTGTCTCCATTCCCCTCCCCAAAAGGCAGTAAATGTGCCGGTGGAAAATACAGGGATAGAAAACGTTTTTCAATAGAAAACAATGTGTCCGACTAGAAAGCGCAGAGCCTGAGAGCAGCACCAAGCGGTTTACTTCGAGGAACAATACACAGATTTACAGATGGGTTTGTACTGGACGCTGTAAAAATTCCGAGACACTGTCCTTGCCAGTGAAGACACTCATGCCACATCTCACTGAAGAAGCTCATCAAGAAAAAAGACCCAAAGGAAGTCTTCAGCCATGGTGAAAAGCAAAGGACTGATGTTGGACCACGAGCCCCCACAGCCGAGGATCACTCCTTCATCCAAGTTTTCACTGCCTATGGTTTTGGTACTCATAGCCAGCTCTGAGCTAAAATATTTACATTAAAAATCCAGAAATAAACAGTTCATAGGCTTTAGATGATGGACCGTTGTAAGTAACATGATGAAATCTCCTGCTGTCCTGGTCCACCCTGTCCTGGACATGACTCATCCTCCTGTCCAGCACATCCACTCTTGTATACATTTCCCACCCATTAGTCATTGGGTAATAACGCTGTTGGTTAGCAGACACGCTGCTGCAGGCTCACTGCGCCTGCACTCAAATAACCCTTATCTTATGCAACGATGGCCCCAACATGCAACACAGTGTTTGAGATGTGCCAAAAGGAAGTCGTAAAGGCGTGCTGCACTTTTACATGGGTCTTGTGGGCTTTATTACAGGTATGTGTGTGGAAAGAAAAGCATAGAATGCATATACAGCATTTGAATCCAGGTGGCTCTTTTGCTTTTTTTCTGGAGCTGAGGGCCAAAACCAGAATGCTGGGCTTGTTCAACAAGCACTCTACCACTGAGCTAAATCCCCACACCTACCTGTAGCATTTGATACTATCCAGTCTGGGACATCCACTAGAATCTTGGAAAGCAGACCATGTAGATAAGAGTGGAGAGCACTTAAGATTGAGTCCATTTTACCATACAGACCTTGAAGTTCAGCTTTAAAAGAAATGCAATGTCCTTGAGATAAGTCAAGGTTTGAGAAACAACTGGACACCAAGGCATAAAACAGATTAGCCCAGGGATGACTAGACTCACAGGGGTCTAGTTTGCTCCTTCAACTGCAACAAATGGAAAACAATGCAAGTCAGTGTTGATGGAATATACTATGCCCAAGAAGAGAATATTGGCATGACATAGTTGTCATATATCAATAATGACTTCCACCTGAAACTTCCAAGAATTTGGGATAGTTGAACTAGGTGACCCCGGGAATTAAAGAGCATTCTCTTGGAACACAGTTCAGTTTTGGATCACAATGTTTACTTCAATTAAATTGGTACCATAAGTGTGCTTGGCAGCAACATTCATAATAGCATATTCCATGTTGGTTCATTGTGCTAAATGGAACTTGGGAGGTTGGGAATTTGATTGTGGATGGCACCAGGTACACGACTTTCCTGAAGACTCACCACTAGAGGGAGGCCTTTTCCAAGAAACTGATTGAACTTGGCAAGTGGCCCAAAAATACAATGAAAGGGTATTTGGATGGATTATGGGATTTACTAAACAGACTCAGTATCCTTCTTGTCGATAATTCAGGGTAAGAAAACCTATGCCAATTAGGAAGAAAAATCACCAGGTTGCTAACCTTGGCATCTGCCGCTTACACAACAGTAGCCAGATGTGTTCCAGGCTCAGGCACGACACCAGCCAGCCTCAACCATGGCACGAGGCAGGATGAGAGATGAACATGGTACTTCATGCTACCCCTCAGTCAGAGGGTGTTAGAAAGGAGTGCCCTGGGTGCCCTAGGTTTGAGGACATTAAGGATCCATATTGGATTATTCCCCAGGTAAGCTGTGCTCCCCAGGAACACCTGAGTTAGTATATATCCTCAGGGCATGAAGGAGAATCATGCCCTAGATTAGAAGTAATCTAGAATTTGTTAAGCAATGGTTCCTACAGATCACTATCTATGGAAATGAATGGGGGATAAGAAAATAGCATTTTTGTTGGGAAAGTTAGGAAACTGTCATTATTTTAATAACTAATGTGTTCCCTCTACAACAGGATTGCTGGAAGACAGAATTTGTAAGCTGTTTTGGTCTGTTTCCTGTTCTTATAATGGAATAGACTGGGAGGTTACTAAAGAACAGAAAGTTGTGTCTCCCAGTTGTATAGGCTGTGACAGTCAAGATCAAGACACTCGTGATTACTGAAGACTTCGTGTGCTGACATGAAACAAGACAGCACACGCTCAGCGCTCATCTCTCTTCCTCTCTTTAGGAAGCCACTAGCCCATAATAAGGGCCCCACCCTCATTACCTCATCTAATTTCGATTATCTCCCAAAAGCCCTACCTCCAAATATCACCAATCTATTGAGAATTAAGTTTCCAACTTATGAAATTCTAGGGAATACATTCAACTCATGACATAAACTAAGTCATAATATTAGTAAAATAAGGCAGAGGTTTGAAATGTTCATCTTAATAAAAAGTTATTTTGAAATAAACTGTAATCTCTGACACTTTTCACAGGTATGTGTTAGTCAAAGAAGAAAGCAAATTTAACTTTAGGAATGATGTATGCAACTCAATGTCACTGTCAAGGATTATTTTAAAAAATGGGAGTGGCAATGGAAGAAAAAGGAAAGCAGAGAAATGCAACAGGAAGAAGCAAAAATCCTAGACAGGAACATAGATAGTCATGTCTCCACGGGATTGATGGAAGAAACTCCAGCTCCCTGTTAGATGAGACGCCCATGCAGTCACATAGACTTTCTTTATTACTATGTGCTTTGTCTTGTTGAGGTTATAATTTAATTTAAAATGTCTATTTTTGTGAAACAAATATTATATAAATTATCTAGTTAAGAATTAATTTTGGAGACAAGATGCTTATGTAATGCCTGCACTTAGGAGGCTGGGGAAGGATGGGGAAGGATTGTCAAAGTTTGAGATCAGTCTGGGTTACATAACAAGTTCCAGGACAGCCTGAATTTTAATGTCAAACTGAAAACAAAGTCTAAGTGTTGTGGTTTGAGTGTGAAATGTCCTCCACAGGCTCATGTGTGTGGACACGTGGTCCCCAATAGATGGTGCTGTTCTAGACATTTTTAAACTGTGGTAGTTGAGTAAGAACGACCCCATAGATGCATATATTTGAATGCTTAGTCATCAGGGAATGGGACTTTTTGAAAAAGAGTACAAGATGTGGCTACGTCACTAGAAGTGGACTTGGAGGTTTCAAAAATGGCCAGTGCCCCCCCCCCGAATCAGGATGTAGTTCTCAGCTATTTCTCCAGCTCCATGCTGTCATGCCTGCTGCTGTGCTCCCCACCATGATGATGGACTAAGTAAGCCCCCAGTCAAGTTCTTTCCTTTATAAGAGTTGTTGTGGACATAGAGTCTCTTCACAGCAATGGAACAGTCACTAAGACAGCATGCTTTTCAGAGGTGGAATCTTAATGGAAGAAGAATCACTGGGAGGCAGGTTTGGTAGCCAAGTCTCACGAAGCCCTTGTGATCCAAACACCCTTGAAATGCCCACCAGTTCTCAGTGCTGTCACGCCAAGGACTCAACTTCAGCCTGAATTTCAGAAAGAAAAATCCACACCTAATGACAACATCTCTGTCGCCTGGTGTCTTAGTTAGGGTTTCTATTGCTGTGAAGAGGTGCCACAACCATGACAACTCTTATTTTAAAAAATAAGGTGGCTTACAGGTCAGGAATTTAATACATTATCATCACGGTGGGACATGGTGTTGTACAGGCAGACATGGTGCTGGAGAAGGAGCTGAGAACTCTACATCTTGATCCAAAGGCAACAGGAAGTGAACTGAGACACTGGGCATGGTTTGAACATACATGAGACCTCAAAGCCCCCCCCCCCCACAGTGGCATGCTTCTTCCAACAAAGCCACACCTCCTAATAGCGCCACTTCCTATCAAGAGGCTAGTTACAAACCACCACACCTGACACATCATGGTGCTAAGTAAAGCTGGTGCTGGTTGAAGCGTCATGTCAGCTTGACTGCTGTCCCTGCCTGGGACACCACCTCCCTGCTGTTCCTGTGCAATCGCTTCACAGCTGCCAGAGCGCCACTTTTCTCTTTTACTTCTTAAATCTCAAGTAGTATTTATTTATTATTGACTCCTTTATGTTGGTGCTGGTGATCAAACTCATACATGCTAAATACTTAGTATAACTCTGAGCTACGCTCTCCAGCCCCTATTTTTAATTTATTTTTAATTTTATCTGTTGTATCTTTCTTTCAAAAAATCCTTGGATTTTAGTTATTATTAAATAATTTTTATTTATTCTTCAACAATTTCATAGGTGTATATGACATACTTTGATTACTCCATCTTCCTCCCTCTGGAACTCTTCTTTGTCTCAATATGTCTCATAAACATAAACATATATATTCATATATATCTGAGGATGGATAGATAGATGATAGATAGATAGATAGATAGATAGATAGATAGATAGATAGATAGATAGATAGATAGCAGATCCATCTGAGTTTAGAGCTGATGGTGTGTGAGGTTATTGACTAGAGCATGGGTCTGTTGGTCAGGCTACATTCTTGCAGAAAGATGGCTCCCCTTCCCAATAGCCACTTACTTCCAATAGCTCCTCAGCGAGGAATGGAGCCTTGTGAGCCTCCTGCATTCAAGCTAGAAGACTGAGGGGCCCTGCCTTGTATGGGTAAAGCACAGATACTGTGAATTCATGAGTGCTATGGCCATGTCATATCCAAAGACAGTGTTTCACAGAAGTCTTTCCCACCCTCTGGCTCCAGCATGCTTTCTGCTGCCTTTCCATCTCAGTCCCTGAGCCTTTCATAGAAGGATGTAGTCATCACTTTGCTGTTTACATAAAGTACCACAACCAAAGCACTCAAACAGTCAAGCCTGTGAGGGACATTTCTCATTCGGACCACCACAGGCCGGGATAGAGAAGTCCTGCTCAGAGGCGAACACTCAACAGCCCTAAGTCGTAAGTCTCTGCATTAACCTTTGCCTGGTGAGAAAAGAAGCTTCTCTGCTCAAGATTTTGCAACAAGGTGGAATGCTAAAGGTCTGAACTTCAGTGTTGGCCATCAAGAAAGTCTGCTGCTTCCAACCTCGCTCCTTGGGGTAGACGGCTATAGCACTGTATCGGAACTCCTGAGTAACCTGTCCATGGTTGTAACAGTTAACAGAAGTCCTAAAAACTTCTGGAGCTGGGGGGAGTCCAGCCAGAGTACTGGCATCAGAGCCCCAACAAGAATCCTGGCATCAAAGAGGAACTTGTCTGCCAGGAAGGTATTTCACATAGTTCTGACTCACAGCCAAGTCTGCCTATTTTGCTTTATTATGGCAACGCTCACAGGTGATCACGTAGCTGCTCTTGAGATACGCTGATCTGCTTACAAATGGGAAATATATGAATTTCCTGGCTTTCCTTTAGTTACAGATGCTTCTTGTCCCCTGCCCCCATTCTTCCTCTTTTTAAAACTAAAACTTGGGTCAGTACCCTGAAGACAGACTTGGGGGGCACTGGGCCCTTTACCAGTTCCTCTTCTCAATGAGCCACTTTGGTTAAACCTCATGGTTCTCCCTTTTGCCGTTGCATGTCTCTTTGAGTGGTGTGTGGGGAGGGTGGCTGAGCCTCGTCCTGCAGTACGACTGGATTTGGATTTTATCATAAAACACCGAGGACTTTACCTGTGAACATCATTTTCACCTGTGTATGTCAGTCCCTAGCTCCAAGTTTCTTTCTGTCAGATGTCGCTTCCTGGAGGATTAGGACCTACACTAAAGACCTAGTTTAACTTGATTTTCTCTGCAGAATTATTCTGAGCTCTTCAGAGTGGGCACTACCCCTTGTCCTTCTCTGGAAACACAATCAGCTATAATGGCTGCTATGGTCCAGTGTGAAGCCTAAAATCCTGAGCTCACTAAGTCTGGACAATACGGCTCCTATGGAAGTTGGCAGGCCCAGCCCTCACCTCTCATCCTGCCCCTTGCATTCCAGGCCCTACGCGTAAGCTCATTTCTTATGCCTTCAGGACTTCATTGTCTGTCTTCTTGAAAACGTCCATTTATCTTATCTGTTCTTCACCCTCAGGCTCAGATTAGCTACCACATCCTCTCAGATATCCGCCAGGCATTCTTCCATCAGTTTCAGATCAGTCTGTCATCCTCTTATGCAAACATCTGGTAAAGAACCGAATCTCAGTGTTTACAACACTGCCTTCCTCACTAGACTATGAGCTGCCCAAGTGTGAAGCCTGCATCTGGTTGCTGGCTACAGCGCCCACCTTGGCAGGGAGCCTGGAACACAATGGTCCCTTGGTAAATATTTACAGAGTGTAAGAATGCTGGATGGCCATTGAGGACTCCGAACAGATGCAATGAAGACATGCAGCAGGTCTCAAACCACCTAAAGACCACCGCTCCAGAGGTGGCAGGAGCCCTCCGTGGGGCTGCTTCTTGGTTTCTCACTGGCTACACTTTGAAGCAGACTACTGGGGGCTCTGAGCTAGAGACACTCTCAGAGATCACAGAGCAACAAATTTCGGTTGCTTGAGCCACCCGATTCACAACACTTTGCTGTGGCAACTCTCGTTAATGAATGGCTACCTTATTTGTGCTTGTACTTTAAGGAAAAGAAGAGGAGAGACCACAGTGTGACAGACAGGAAAGAGAACTTAATACTTTTACTGTTGGAATCAAAACCAGTAAGTACTCAGGCCTCTTAGCTTCTCTCTAAAAAGAAGTGCTTAGGTTGATGTGGAAATAATGCTTCTGCTTCATGGAGCCTGAAAGTGAATGTTGGTCCGCCATGTGGTCCTGCCCCTTGTCAAGTGAGAGGGCCAGGGCAAGTTACCTAACGTCTTCAACAAGATTTGTCTGCCTGTGAAATGGATAACAGGAATATCCATTCTGAAAAGTAGCTGGGAGAACTCCATGAACACATTTAGAAAGCCCAGTGCCGAGCAAAGAGGGTCAAGACTGTGATGGGAACACCCACTGAAACAGCTTACCTGAGCTAACGGAAGCTCACCAGCTCCATCCGGACAGGGAAGAAAACAGCATAGGACCAAACTAGACCCTCTGAATGTGAGTGACAGTTGCGTGGCTGGGGCAGACTGTGGGGCCACTGGCTGTAGCACCAAGATTTGTCCCTGCTGTTTGTACTGACTTTTTGGAAACCATTCTCTTTGGATAGGTACTTTGCTCAGCCTGGACATAGTGGGGAGGGCCTTGGTACTTCTTCGGAGCAATTTGCCTTGCCCTCTCTGGGGAGTGGATGCAGGGTAAGGTGGGGGAAATGGGAGGAAGGGAGGGAGTGGGAACTGGGATTTGTATGTAAAATGAAAAAAGATAGTTTTCTTTCTTAAAAAAAAAAAAGAAAAAGAATAAATAAATAAATGCCCAGTGCCTGGCAGGTGTTGGCATTCCCAGCTCCGAACATCCACTTGGAGCCCGATATTGGAGCGCAGTGAGCAGTCAGTTGCAGTTAGCTTTTGGAAGCCTGCCTTGTGTGCACTTATGATACCCAAACATGTGAAAGCCAGAGGCTTAGTCACAGTGGCCACCCACTCCTTTTTGTACACATAAATAGTGCTGATTTCATTTGGTTAACTTGGATATTAACACAGTAACCCTTCCCTGATTCACCAGTATCTTATCAAAATGATTCTTGACAACGTTTGGTTCATGGACACTTTGCAGCTCGGTTCTTCCACAGCTGGTGCCAAGGAAGGCATACCTACGTCTAGATATGCGCTGCAAACATGGCTGCTTTGTCAAAGTAGCTTTCCATAGAATAACCCTTTCCATGCCAAGTCTTCACATCTACCCAGTGAAAGGTTTCAGCCACCCGGCATTTCCCTACCTCCTCTTTATGATCAGAAGGAGGAAGACAGACAGGAAAAGGTAATGCCCATCAGGTTTTCTCAACCCTGTTCTAATTCATTTCTCATCCCTATCTGCCTGTGGCCCTGGCACTCCTCATTCTAGAAGACAGAGATGCAAAGCTGCCAAATAAGACGATAGCCACCGAATCTCTCAGAGCACACTACAGTCCTTTGCCAGGACTTGCTAAGTCCCTTTCCACACCGACGAAGGAGCACACAGTCCCTGCAATCCCTTGGGGACCCCTTCCCAAATTCTTCAAGCTCAAGAAAGCAACTCACAACCATAGGAGGATGGAAAACACCACCTCTTTCCTGATGCTGATAATATTCCCAGAGCCTCCTTGATCCTCACTCAGAAGTGTGTCTCAGTTTCCCCATTGGCCGATGACCAGGATTCAGGAATAGCAATGATAATTTTGAAAGATGGGGTGTCCATGTTCGTGTGTGTGTGTGTGTGTGTGTGTGGTGTTTCAGTGTCTGTGTCCATGTGTGTGTAGTGTATATGTCTGTCTGTTAGGGTCTGTCTGTGAACGTACCTATATTTACACTAGTCTACATATCAGTAATGGAAATCCATTAGCCTTCAGTGTTGACTTATGACTTAGTATCAAATTTTCTGGTTCAAGAGCCGGTGATGTCAGAGTAGCCTTTCTTTTTGATGTTTCAGTATGGAGGAGGAGTAGTTTCCCATGGTCTGGCCATGGGGAAAGCTGGGGGTTGTTCTGCTTTCGGTTCAAATAATGGTACCCAGCAGCTCTTTCCAGTCACCGGCCGGTGTTAAATGATATGGGTCCCTGGTCCTCTGAGACATGAAGTTGTTGCCTGGATCAAGGAGAGGAAATGAAGTCTGGACACTGGGAATATCCTCAAGTATTTACATAACTTTGAGAGCATGCCGTGCTTTCTGCGGTAGGGATTTACCACTAAGTCTTGGCATGCAAACAACAGCAGTATAACGTTGGGCTGGGGACTTCTGGAGCCTCTCTAACCAACAAATAAGTTCCCTGGAACTGGTGTTATCATATAACAAATTTATGGCTCTTGTGGAATATTCTTTCCCACTTGCAAAGAGTAGTTTGACTACTTTTTTACCCTCCTTCTTCTTACTTTCTAAAATCTGTAAGATATTTAACGATCAACATTTAAAAATAAAATGTTTTACAAAGGATGGGGTGGAACCTGAAGGCCCACCGCTATCCACCCCAGTCAAGTGACAATTGGTCTTGGACAGATACTAAAAAAGAAACATTAACAAAATCCAATACAGAACAAAATTAGTGACTCTCTTGTACCCATCTGTTCTGTTGCTATGAAGAGACACCATGACCAAGACACCTCTTGTAAAGGAAAGCATTTAACTGGAGCTTGCTTACAGTTTCAGAGGTTCAGTCATTATCACCACAATGGTGCATGGCAGCGTGCAGGCGGACATGGTGCAGGAGAACTACCTGAGGGGCCTGCATCTGGATCCACAATCGGAGAGACAGACACTGCGGTACTCTTCTCTCTCTCGGGTGGCTCCACACCCTCTTAGCGGTTCTCCTTGGCAGGACTCTCTTGACTCAACATCTCCAACATAATCTGGTCTTCACATTCATAGCTTCACACAGAGGCCTCTCTGGGCCTCCATGCGGGGACACACACACCTGGCCTCAGAGGGAGATTTCTCAAGCCTTTTTGGACCCTTGACTAGGCAGCCAGAACCATATGGTCAAATCTGCCAAGTTCTGCAGCTTGCTGGGCCTGAAACTTGGCCCCCTTGTTAAATTACGTTAGCATCAGCTTTCTGTTGTTGCCTGTTTCCTTTACTGCGTAATCTTTTCTTTAATTTCTGTTCACAGGTTGGAAACTTAGCTGGGTGTGGTCTTGCTCTGAGGTCACCACTCCTTTTATTCCATTTAGCATCAGGCCTTTCTTTAAACTTTTTATCTCCTCAAGCACTGGACTCAGCTCCACTACACTTCCTGGCGCTCCTTTACTGCTCAAGCACTGGACTCAGCTCCACTACACTTCCTGGTGCTCCTTTACTGCTCAAGCACTGGACTCAGCTCCACTACACTTCCTGGCGCTCCTTTACTACTCAAGCACTGGACTCTGTTACACTTCCTGGCGCTCCTTTACTGCTCACACTGCACGTGTTGTATTCCTCTTCGCCTAGCTTGCTCGTTTTCTTCATGGCTCCGTGTAAGAGTGACCGCTAAGAACCATACAACACCATCAATACTGGGCTGTCTTGAAATCTCCTCTGCCAGTGACGTTAATCCAAACTCTTCAATTTAGTCTCAGGCAGTTCTTTTAGACAAGGGCAGAAAGCAACCACATTCTTTGCCCAAATATCACAAGAAAGTTCTCTAGGCCACATACTAATATTCTTCCCCTCTGAAACCACTTGAGTGTTTCTAAACAATCCTCATCTACATTGTTCTCAGCACAGTCCTCCGTGTTCCTAAAAGTATGGTCCATTAAGGCCCCACTAAAGCATTCAACTGTTTCCTAATCCAAATTCCACATCCTGCCAACAAGCAGCATGGTCAGGCCCGTCGCAGCAACACCCTGATCCTTGGTACCGAGTTCTGGAGAAGTAGCTAGGAGCTCTGTCTTACTCTACATGCAGAGGAGAGAGAGAGAGAGAGAGAGAGAGAGAGAGAGAGAGAGAGAGAGAGAGAGAGAGAGGCTTGCCTGGGCTTTTGAAACCAGAGTTTCCTCCCAGCAGATCACATCCCCCAATCTCCCAATTCTTTCGAATGGTGCTACTCCCTGGGGACCAGGCATTCATATCTATGAGCAAGCTCTGTGGAGCCATTCTTATTCAAACAATCACACTATTGTTTCAACAAAAGAGCAATGTTGGAGGCTGGGCACAAGAACAGGAGCTCTTGTTCTTGCAGAAGACTGGGGTTCAATTCCCAGCACCCATATGGTGGCTCACAACACCTGTGACTCTAGTTTCAGGGAATTGAACATCCCCTTCTAACCTCAACAGGCATCAGCCACACACATGGTACACATACATACTTGCAGACAAAAGACTCACACACATAAAATAAGTCTAATTGTTTAAAAATGAGTAATGTTGTGTGTAGCAGCATGAGTGGGAGACACTACTCTAACGATCCCTGTATCATCCAGTAATTTCCCATGAGCTCTTCATTCTAGGGGGCTGCTGTTGCTATGAGACTCTTTAGCCTGGCTCAAGCCCACTGGGGACCACTGATGTTCTCACTCCAGCATGCTGTTCTTGTTGCTTCAACTGCCACCTTGGTTGTGACAGCCTCAAGGCCTCTTCCATCAGCCACACTTCACTGCTGAAGGTGCCATAGGTCACACAGTCATCATTTCTAGTACGTTTACACCCCAGGAAAGGAAATAGCTTGGTCGTGGTATTTGATCTTAATGAGTTCTTGACTTCAGTTTGCAGAATTTGAGAATATTTTTTCTTTATGTTCATGAAGGAAATTGGTCCATAGTTTGGGTTCTGTTGTTTGTTTGCTTTCTTATTGTGTCTTTATTTAATAACTTTGGTGTCAGGCCCAGCTGGCTGTAGTTGGTTGATTTATAGAGCTTACCTTCCTCTTATAGGTAGTAAAACAGTTTGAGGCACAGTAGCATTAGGTCTTCTTTAATGGTTAGGCATAGACAATTAAGCATAATGGTTAACCAACATCCTTGGCAATGACTTGTGATATTCGGGGATGGGGAATTCAACAAGGTGTAATCTATTCCTGACACTGAAGGATTTGCTGATGGCATAGGATATCGAGTTGGGGCATTGTCCCACCCACTATACGATGACTCCAGTTACATTTCTTTTATATATGTGTGTACTTTAGGAAACTCCTACAGTAGCAGGTTTCCA
Organism: Microtus ochrogaster; assembly: GCF_000317375.1. NCBI lineage: Eukaryota > Metazoa > Chordata > Mammalia > Rodentia > Cricetidae > Microtus > Microtus ochrogaster. The sequence continues at coordinate 40,167,309 of NC_022011.1, forward strand.
TATGACTTTTCCAAAGGCCTTTGGTGTCAGTTGTCCCTCCCCAGATTCCTCCTTTACTCTGCCTTCTCTTCCCCTCCCCATTCAGTCCTCCTATTCCAGTCCCTTTATCTCTTTACACCACTGTACACTATTTCCCCTTCCTTGGAAGATCCCCTTCTCCCCCGGTCCCTTACTAGCTACCTAACCTCTGTAGTTGTTCCCAATGAAATTCTCAAGGCTAAAGCTTAAAAGCTAACATCTGCATATAAAGAAAACATGTGATCTTTGTGTGTTGCTGTCCGCGTTCCCTCACTCAGGATGATTCAAGCTCAATCCATTTCCTGGCAAATTTCCTGGCTTCATTTTTTTTTAGCAACTAAACAATGTAAATGTACCACATTTTTATTATTCATTCTTCAGCTAATGGCTATCCAATGATAAATCCCTATTTCTGAAGACATAACTTATTTATGTCATTGAATATGTATAAACCAAGCTAGTGCCCAACTAAAGGCCTCACCCCTACCAACAAGTGTTCATGGTACTGGAAGGTACTTTGTAGGCTACTGGAGGGAATGATTGCCCCCATAGGCTCATTTATTTGAATGTTTTGTCATCAGGGAATGGCACTATGTAAGAAGTATTAGACAATGTGGCCTTGTTGAAGTAGGTGTGACTTTATTGGAGGAAGTGTATCACTGGGGGTGATCTTTAAGGTTTCAAAAGCCCATGCCAGGCCCAGCTCTCTTTCTCCCTCTGCTTGTGGATCAGGATGTCACTCTCAGATACTTCTCCAGCACCATGTCTGTCTGCCACCATGTTCCCCACCGTAATGATAATGGACTAAACCTCTGAAACTGTAAGCAAAGCCCCCAACTAAATGCTTTCTTCTGTAGAAGTTGTCTTAATCATGCTGTCTCTTCACAGCAGAAGAACAATGACTAAGACATCATATTTCAAAAATGCTTTCTCTTCCGTGAATGGTAGTTAACAGGGACCCACGACTGGACTGTGTCCATGGATGGTAG
>NC_022011.1:40169017-40179796 GCF_000317375.1 Microtus ochrogaster
ATGGTAGGTAGTTAACAGGGACCCACGACTGGACTGTGCACAAAGAGTGAGAGACTTCGGAGCGGTCAGCCCTAAACAAGACGTCTTTATCAAATCCCTCCCCTTGAGGCTTAGGAAATTATATAGAATGGAGGCAGAAAAATTGTAAGAGCCGGAAGTGGTGACTGACTCCAAGGAAACGGTGTCTTCCAAACACAAGTAGGCTGATACACATGAACTCACAGGGGCTATGACAGCATGCACAAGTACAGAGCAGACAAAATTTCAGCACACAGAAGGAGAAGTGGACACCAACTCCCACCACTAACCACAAAGATATCTTTACAGTTGATATCTGCGGGAGAAAGAGAAATCAGTTTTCCGCAAAGCCACGTCACTGGGTGTATTGACAACACTCCAGGGCAGGCTCCGTATCCAGGAGCAGTTGAACAGCACAAAAGGGACTCCATGCTTAGCTGTGCAGCTTTGCTTTGTTGGCTTTATTTGTCCGGGTTATTGTTTCCTCCTTTTGCTTTTATTTTGAAGTAGAGAGAACATAGAGTTGGGGTCAGGAGGTGGATAATTATATATTATAATTATATAATATATATTATAATTATATATACAAACACATAAAGGCAAAAATAAATGAGTGAGTGGACTCATGGGGAGGGGAGAAGAGGAAGTGGGAGAGGAGAGGGCTGGGGAAAGGGACAGTTAGACCTTATTAAAATGTCTTACAATTCTGTTCTTTAGAGTTATTCTGAGAAAATCAAAAGCCAGGCATGGTGGCACACACTGCAACCTCCACACATAAGAGATGGAATCAGAAGACTAATAAATTTCAGGCCAGTCTCAGCTTGCATAGCAAGACTTCGTCAAAAACAATGACAATGAGATGGATCAGGTTGTAAAGGCACTTGCCACCAACTCTGAAACCTGAGTTTATCCCAGAACCCACAAGGTGGAAGGAAAGAACTAACTCCTTTGAATTGTTCCTTGACCTACACACATACACACACACACACACACACACACACACACACACAATTAAATATCATTTTAGAAAATTTAAAAAGAAACCAAAGAGCAAGGCAGAAACTAGTACAAAACATTTGCAATCCTATAACTTACACCAGTGATAAGGACACAATTCAATAAGTCACCAAAGCTGCAGAAAGACACAGCATATAGAGAGAGACATAACCTGGCATGGTGGCTCCAGGTCCCAGGGGATCCAGTACCCTCTTCTGACCTCCTCAGGCACTATATTCACATACACACATTTGTGCAAATGTAAACACATACCCATAGTTAAAAATAATAAAATCAGGGCTAAAGAGATGGTGCACTGTCAGATTACAATTCTTAGCACCTACATGGTGGCTAACAACAGTCTGTCACTCGAGTTCCAAGGGATCCAATGTACACAGGCATATGTGTAGGCAAAACACTAATATACATTTTTTTAAATCTCAAAGAATAGTGTACTGTTTAAAAATAATAATAAAATAAATCTCCCTTTGAAGAGTGCACTAATCAAGTACTGCCTGATAAAAAATGTCCAGAATTCTCACCCACTCTTGAGGGATAAAGCACAGCACAGCCATCTGGGAAAACTATTTAGCAGTCTCTTACAGGGTTACGCACACACCTACCACATAACCCCGCAGTTCTCCTCCAAATATTTATTTAACAGAAACTAAGTTATATATCCACAAAGACCTTGTATCAGATGTTCATAGTTGATGTGTATATAATAGCCCAAACAAGAAAGGTCTAAACGTCCATCACCAAGTACAAGAATAAACAAATTACTGTATGTTTACACAATGGAGCACTGCCCAGGGTTTTAAAAGAAAAAACTACTGATAAACAAAGCATGATAATTTTATGAGACGGAACATTGGGCAAGAGAAGTAAGAAACAAAGCGTGTTCATAATGTAATGTCATCCCTACAAAAGTTAAAGCCAGGCTACTTGGCCCATGTGCTAGTAGCCACCTCATGGGTTAAATACAGCTTACACCAAGCAGTGAAGACCTGAGCAGCTTAGTGGGTGTGAACGAGGTTGCAGCTATTGTGATGATTTGTTAAATTGTCAATTTGTCATGATCTAGAATCACCTGGGGAGAAATTTTCAGTGGGCATGTTTGGGGGAGGTGGTTGTCTTACATTAACTGAAGTGGGAAGAGCCAGTGTGAAAGTGGGCAGCACAGTTCCCAGTTTAGGACCCTGGACTGTGTATGGGCAGAGGAAGCATGGACGCATTCACTCTTCTCTGATCTTGGCTGTGGTTGTGTTGTGGCTTCCCTGTGACCTGCAACTGTGAGCTGAAATAAATCCTTTCTCCTCCAAGTTGCTCACGGCCACTACACAGCAAAAGAGACGAAATCAGGGCGATTATGTTCTGTAAAATAAGTCCCTGTGCTTCAAATCTGTGATAGTTGACGTGTTTTCTGCACTTCTGCTAGCAGAGTCATGCTCACACGTGGCTGGGACCCATTCCATAGTGAGACCCTCTGCCCCCCCCCCTTTATTTGCTAGTGATTTGGCTGTCACTTTGAATGGCAGCTACAAGCCCTGCCACAAGCATGTAAGAACTTTTCCTTGGAACGGTTGATTGAGGAACATAGTTCAGTGTTTTTCCAAATATGCAGGACTCTCACCTCTGAGCTCTGGTCTGGCTGTGTGACAAGAATGGCTAGATTCCAAAGAATAAACAAAGGCTACCCATCAAGGATGCTCACCCAAGGAGACCCACAGAGCCAGCTTATGTCAGAAGCCTGTGGGCTCAGTGTCTCTGGTCCACCAGGTTCCTCAAAGGTTTACAGAATTGTCTGGGAGTTGGAAAAAATATGTATTTTCTAAAATACTAAAACAAAATGAAACAAAGTTATAAATACTTACAAAATGGAATGTTAATCCACTACAAATAGCCTTACATGTATAAATAATATATATGCATATGAAGAGTATACACATATAAATTATACATATGCAAACTAAATTGATACACTGGTAAATTTTAATATGATTAGTGAAGAAGGAAGGATGGGTCATCCAAAAGAGATTTGCCCTAGTAGCAAGATGTCAGGAATAAAAAAACTGCCTTGATTACATCGCAGCCTTATCTCTGTTAAAAAATACTTCCATGTGTTCTCTTTTCCTCTGTCTTTCTTTCTCAATTTAATTTTATTCATGTCACTGAAGTGGTGCTTTATTTCTATAACCATATAGAAAGTCGGTCTCCATGGTTGTAGTAACCAGAAGCCCAAATTCTTGAGTAGAGAATTTTCACCACACACCAAGCATCTGGCCCAGGTCATACCCACCTCTCTCTTGAGTCAGTAGCATACAAGGATCCCCTCTTTCTTACCTGGCTGCCCTGAATATCATCCCACAGTTTGCAAATGCAACTGACAATGTCCTGGGTCTCATTATCTCATTATCAGCATCCCAGATCCTGGAAAATTCCTAGGGCATAAGTCATTTGAATCTGTGCTCCATCTTTTTGTTCCTGCTTGACCTTTGGTGTGGAATGGAAGGAATATTCTTTCATAATGGAGCAATGTGGGCTTTGAGATCAGCCAGACCTACGTCATTTATGTTTATCCTGGGAAAGTTCTCAGAGCTTGCTCATCGTTTAACACGGGGTAGAAATGGCACTGGGTTTGGTGTTCTGGTCCAGATTCTGCCAGTTACAGGCCTTCCTTACGACCTCACAGATGTCTTTGCTCTCTGGGTCCCATTTCCTTCACCTGTGAGTGGAAGAACCCAGTCTTGCAGAGCATTCACCCAAACCTTGAGATGTGTGTACAGCAAGGTTAGCACAATGCCTGGCATGCAGGGAGTGCTCAGAACAGTCAAGCAGAACGACTAATGGTTACCAGAGGCTGGAAGGGGAGAAAAGGAAGAGGGACTGCCTAGTGGATACTGGCTTCCTTGCGGAATGATAAAAATGTTCTGGGGCTAGATATCGGTGACGATTGCACAATATTATTAATGTCCTGGATGGCACACCATTACACACTGCTAAATGATTAAAGGGGGTGGGAGTGTAGTTCAGGGATAGAGCATTTGTCTATCACGCATGAGGCCTTATGTTTGATCCTCATACCTCAAAAACAAGATTAAAACAGTCAGTTTATATTACATGTATTTTACCACAATAAAAGATGAACCACTACCATATCTGCATTCACAACCCCAGGGGTAAGGAAGAGGAGTAGGAGGTGGTTAGAACCAGCCAGGAATTTCTCCTATGAGAGCAAGAACTGAGAAGCAAGACAAAAGTGGGCACCTGAGTGTGCCATGGTGAAGGCAGAGCCTGCGTCAGCAGAGGAGGGGAGAGCAGAGCAGAGGAAAGAAACGGCAGGCAGCACCCTGCAGACGCCAGGGGACCAGCTGTACTCAGCCAACTTCGTCATGGTCACTTGGTGTGCACAGTGCAAGTCACAGATGTGGAGGGAGATAGCAGGCCTGGAAGAAATGAGTCATGGGAGAGGAAAGAAACGTCACCCACCCACCGAGGGAAGCACAACCGCAGGCCAGCATGATATGGAACCCAGAGCTCCATCTGAGCCTGCACAGAACCCTCTGCAGTGAGCTAACACTTCCGAGGCCTGCCACACCTCAGCTCCCTCTGTTCTCCCACTGCCCGCTGTGATTCAGCTTCTGGATGACCTGGGTGAGGCTCAGGTGGGGCAAGTCCATACCTGGGAATGTAACCACTGCCCATCAGACCATCACCAACCCTTGACACTTCAGAGATGTCTGGCTTTGAGCAAGTTGTCTGGGTTTTTTTTTCTTTCCTTTTCTTTTTTAATGTGTGTGGGCGTGTTCATGTATGTGAATATGGTCATCTGTGCCTTGTGATGCACATGTGGAGGTCAAAGGGCAACCTCAGGGGTGGTCCTCACCTTCCACCTTGTTTGAGACGGGAATGTTGTTGTTCGATACTGTCTCTGTCAAGCTTACCCACCTGAGAGTGTCCACAGGTTCTTCCGTCTCCATCTCTCCCTCCCATCCCACCATAGACTCCTGAAATCATGGATGTGTCTAGCTTTCTTTGAGTTCTGGGGGGCTGAGCTTGGGTCCTAAGCCTTATATGGCAAATACCTTAATCATGGAACAATCTCCCCAGCCCCAAGTTATCTGAATTTTCCAAACCTCAATTTGGTCCTCATGAAAAACTCTGCTCACAGTGCTGTCAGGACGGGTCCACATGACTAGTGGTGGAGCACACGTGACTGGCAGTGGAGCACACGTGACTGGCAGTGCAGCCCACATGGCCAGCACTGGATCACACGTGGCAGACAGTGGAGCACACGTGACTGGCAATGGAGCCCACATGGCTGGAAGTGGAGCATTCGTGGCAGGCAGTGGAAATCCTCCACAGGGCAGACTCCCTATAAACGTAATCTCTTCCCTCCCCCAGGAGATCCATTTTCTCTTTCCACTAGCCACCAGAGCAAAAGAGACATGGAAGTAGATATTGAATAAAGGAAGGCTCCATCTTACATGATAAGTGAGTGGAAACAGCACAAATGGTCATCAACAGGTGACTACATGCATACACACAAAATATTTACACAGCCAAACAGATACCTAAGATAATAAGAAGCCAGACACACAAAAAGAACACACCATGTGACAATATTCGAATGAAGTTTGTAAGCAGTCAAAATTAACCTGGTGGTAGGAGTTACAATAGCAGTTAGCTTTAGTATTCCTGACCACAGAAGAGCATAAAAGAGACCTCCAGAATGCTGCAAAGGTCTACATCTTGATGTCCTTGTTGGCCAGATGAGTAAAAACTCATCATGGTGTGTACTTAGGCTCTGTGTAGGGTGTTATACTACAAGGGCCAGGGATGGGAAGTGGGGACCTGCCATGGAAGTCTGTACGGTCATATGACCAGGTTGTCCCCAAACCTTCAGTTGTGCAAACGACTCACAAATATGTTTATTCAAAAGCATAAACAAAGAGAGACAAAGAAATACTGAGCCAAGTGGGGAGGAGGAATCAGCTTCAAATAAAACCAGTGCAGTGGGTATAAGAGAGTAGAGAGGAAATACCTCCTTGCATTCCCAAACTAAAAGCAACTTAATTTTACCTTTTCTTTTTCTAATGTTGCTTGTGGCTGGTAAGATGGCTCAGTAAGTACAGGTTTACTGAGAATGCATGGTGACCTGTGTCCATCCCCAAGTCCCAGGATGGAAGGAGAAAATCAGGTCCTGAAAGTTGTCCTCTGACCTCCACATGACCTTAGTATGCACACACTGACACTCACTCATACCTGCACATACACACTAATAAAGATTAAATATATAGATTTAGTGTGTGTATTTGTGATTGTGTGTGAGAGTGCTCACATACCACAGTGCGTGTGTGGTTAGAAGGCAATCACAGGGGTCAGTCCTCACCTTTCATCTCATTTTTAAGGAAGGTCTCTCTTGTTAGACACTGCTACACAGATAACTCTGAGCTAGCTGGCTCATGAGCTTCTGTGTGGTGGGGGGAGGAGGGGAGTCTCATGTCTGCACTCCAGGAATGCTGGGATTACAGACACGCACCACACTGTCTGTCTGCAGACACGAACCACACTGTCTGTCTGCAGACACGCACCACTCTGTCTGTCTGCAGACATGAACCACTCTGTCTGTCTGCAGACACGCACCACTTTGTCTGCAGACACACACCACACTGTCTGTCTGCAGACACACACCACACTGTCTGTCTGTCTGCAGACACGCACCACTCTGTCTGCAGACATGACATGCACCACACTGCTTCTCTCTGCCTTGCTCTCACATGCATTCTGAACAGCTGAACTCAGATCATCAGTTTGCACAGCCGCCTTTTATCCACTGAGCAACCTCCCTGCCCTGAGTCCTAGTTCTCGCTGGCACTCACACCGGCTGCTTTTGTTAAGTCTCTTTTTATCGGAAGAGTGTGGTTGAGTAGGAAGGTGAGAACATCTAATACGTTGACACTTCCCATGATCCTGACTAAAATACGGGCAACAAGCACTTCCCAGCCTTCTGCGCTGAGCCGCAGTTCCACTGAGATGTCCATAGTAAATTATGGTACCATCTGATGGCCTCTGTAGGATTCCAAGGTTGGAAACAGAGACATATAAGCTTATCTCCAGCAATCATATATGAAATAAACATGACCAAAACGGGAAGTGAGGTGCAGGCGCCACAGAGAATCCATTTTCTAGTGAGGACAATGAAAGTAACCACCAGCTAGCTCTCCAGACCCAACAGTAACTTTGGCAACATGGATGTAATCTGAGATGGCCGCATCCAGGCCAGAGGCCACTGTTCTTAGGCAAGAAGCTCCCAAGCCTGGCTCTGGTCCTGTCAATGTCTGTGCACTTTGCAAGCCTATAATACATCCTTTCCTCTTCTGAAAGGCTAGCATGGCTTCTGTTGTTTGTACTGACTGCCCTGAATGAAAGCAAAAGAGCAGTTCTCCAGGGAAGCAACCCGGACAAGGTACAATGGTGTATAATACATACAGGGAAAAAAAATCTTTATGTGGGCAGTTGGTCTCACACCGCTGTTGGCATTGGCTAGGCTGAAATCTAGACACAGGAAGGAGGCTCACAGAGATAGTGTTGGCAAGCCATGAAGCAAGCATATTTTTGTTGTTGTTGGTTTTTCAGAAACAGGTTTTTGTTCAAAAACTTTACAACTGACTAGAACAAGCCCACCTACACCACCAATAGTAATCCTTGCTAAAATCAGCTGGTTCTAGATATGACTGTCTTCACAATGGTCCCTGCAGCCCAGCCCCCATCAACCCAAAACCCCAAGAGGGGTGCCAACGTGCCTCCTTTCACTTTGACTGAGACCTCTTGTTTAAACCAACATGTTTGGTTTGAGGAAACTTTTATCCAGGCCAGAGCAACGGCTCAGGCTCCAAGCATAACTACTTGAACTCAGTGTCTGGTGAGCTGTCATGATGACAGGAGACAACTGACTCCCACCAACTGTGGATGCACACTGGCGCACACAATAAATTAGTGTGAATTGCTTCAAATGTATGCAGAGCTGAACACTAAGCAAGTCAAGGCAGTCGCACTCCAGAGAGCAATCCCCTTGTAGGCCACCCCATCACAGCCTAACCTAGCTGCCTCTATCTCTTTGTTGGAGTGTAGCTACTGTTCTTCTTTAAAAAAAGAATGCAGGGGTGTTCTTCTTGAACACGGGGCACAGGACAGACACACACGGCGGAACAAACACAGACACGACACGGCGGCTCCCACGTGGGTCCACTTTAATGGGGGAGGGGAACACAAGAGGAAGGGGGGCGTGCAGGACACAGGAGGGAAGGCAAACGAGAGAGAGAGCCTCGTGTGGACCTGCCTTTTTAACGGGGAGCGCAAGGGTGTCTGGGGTGTGCACAGGTATCCGTAGTCCAGGAGGAGTCTGGGAGTTGTAGTTTCCAAAGGAACAACATACCACCCTTTTTGTTTTGTTAAAAAAAATTGGGGGGGCCTTAGAGGGTAGGGAATAGGGGCGTAGCCTGGTCTTTCATGACTGCTTCCTGCTGGCTTTGGGCGTTGAGGGGTCCAGGGTGTATCTGATGATCTTGGCGGTGTCCTGGTGGTTCTCCTGGCCGCTGACATTCCGAGATGGTCGGTTTCTGTTGGTTCTGTCCAATCTGCTGGCATCCTGAGATGGTTGATTGAAGAAGTCACATTTGTCTGGCTTTTCCTGAGCAGCTGGGTCACCGTTAAGATGCTGGAAGGCAAAAGCAGCATTAGTAGAAAAAAGGAAAAAAATTGAAGAGGAGAGGAGGTCTGGAAGAGTTGAGGGGAAATTTGGGGATAGGGGGTGAAAGGAGGTCTGGAAGAGTTGAGGGGAAATTTGGGGATAGGGGGTGGGGAAAGAGTTTTTAGGAGGTCTGGGGTTAAGAATAATAAGAAAATTAAATGATACTTTTCCGTTGACGATCCGTTTGTGTTTTATCTGCTTAGGAGGGGCGGGCTGGCGTCCTGGAGCTTAAAGAAAGTGTCTTAAAAGAAATAGATTTTAACCGTATATTCCTTAACATTTCAGGGGCCACTGCTGCAGTCAGCGGCTGGCCTGTTATGTCAAAGAACTTTGTTGAGAATCTGCTTACCACCTGAGCCCTTGACTCCGCATTTGATGATGGTACCTGTAACGACAGCTGGATGGTTATTTATGAATTTAAAGAAGGGAAGGTGTGTTAACACAGTGACGGGTGGGACCATTGTCTTAAGAGAACAAGGTCCCGTCCGAGTTACCGTGTATGAAGGATTATCTTGAGCTGTGGAGATAAACGGTTTGAGATGTGACAGGTGAATCCAATGGGGAATTCCTTCAAGCTTGGCAGCCAGTCAAGGTGGAGTTCTTGTGACGTCTTGGCGAGAGCTTCCTTTAAAGAGCGGTTAGTTCGTTCTACCTTACCTGATGACTGAGGATGATACGGTATGTGAAAATTCCAGGGGATTCCGAGCGCTTTAGACAGATTTTGAGAAATCTGAGAAGTGAACTCTGGACCGTTATCTGACTGAAGAGAAGTTGGAAGTCCAAACCTAGGAATGATCTCTCGGAGAAGAATATCAGAGACTGGGCTCTCTTGTTAGAGGTGGGAAAGGCTTCAACCCACCCAGACATTGTGTCCACCAAAACCAAGAGATATTTAATTTTCCTGACTGTGGGCATATGAGTAAAATCCAGCTGCCAGTCGGTTCCCGGAAGGGAGCCTCTGGCTTGGCGGCAGTCTCCGCTGTGGCTGCGACGCGCTCCCTGTGGCCGGCGACGCGCTCCCTGTGGCCCGCGAGCGTGTTAGGGGCAGGGTAAATTTTGGGGAAAGACGGCAGATGGGGGTGGAGCTTAAAGGCGCTCTGGAGGGCCAAGGGGGCTGGGTTTGGAGGGAATCAAAGCATGAGGCTTTAGAGATTCCAGGAGTTGACCGAGGGGGGAGTTTGGAGAAATTGGCTTTGAATTTTAAGTTCCCATGGTTAATCAGTAAATCCGCCTGCAGAAAACGAGCAGGGGCGGCTCGAGTCCAGGCATCCCTGAGCCCCGAGAAGCCGCGCTATTGGCAAAATCGACCCGAGCCTAGCTGCCGACAGGGAAATCCTGGCTAGGAGGGGAAGATTAAGCGTTTTGGGGCTGACCGTTCAGCCAAGAAGAGGTGCCCGTCCCGTGACGAGCCCGCACGTGAAAGAAAGAGGAAAAAGGAGGAAAAAAAGGTAGAAGAGGCCAGGAACACCAAATTCCTGGCGGGAAGTTGGGGACACCGAATCCCCAACTTGCAGGTGGAGCTATGGTCAACCAAGGAAGGAAGGGGGTAGAGAAAAAACGGGGGGTAAACTACGAATCGGTTGGCTGTGGAGATGGCTGTGGGCAGGTCCCCGGTTGTAGACTTCGTTCCCGGGAAGGAGGTCGTCCGGCACTCCGGGAGGCGCGCCAAAGGCCCGAAGGCCCGGGACAGGAAGTCCCCGAGTCAGCACCAATTGTTCTTCTTAAAAAAAAAGAATGCAGGGGTGTTCTTCTTGAACACGGGGCACAGGACAGACACACATGGCGGAACAAACACAGACACGACACGGCGGCTCCCACGTGGGTCCACTTTAATGGGGGAGGGGAACAAAAGAGGACGGGGGGGCATGCAGGACACAGGAGGGAAGGTGAACGAGAGAGAGAGCCTCATGTGGCCCTGCCTTTTTAACGGGGAGCGCAAGGGTGTCTGGGGTGTGCACAGGTATCCGTAGTCCAGGAGGAGTCTGGGAGTTGTAGTTTCCAAAGGAACAACA
>NC_022011.1:40180151-40193194 GCF_000317375.1 Microtus ochrogaster
TAGTCCAGGAGGAGTCTGGGAGTTGTAGTTTCCAAAGGAACAACAGCTACGAAGTCTTTCTGATCCATTCTTCTGCCCAACCCACCAGAGACTGTTTCCAAAGCAGTGGTCTGGTTGTGCCTCCCCTACTACAGGCCCATGCTGGCTCTTCTACACCTCACAGCCGTCACAGTTTGGTTGTAAGCAACAGACATCAACATTGATACAAATAAAAGATAAAAGCTGCTGAAACAAGCCACACTGTGGAGGGAAAAGCTGAAGCAGTTTTTTGAGATGAGATCTCTCTACATAGCCCCCTTGCTGTCCTGGAACTCCTTGTAGACCAGGCTGGCCTAGAACTCTGAGGCCTGCCTGCCTCTGCCTCCCCAGTGCTGGGATTAAAGGCTGTGCCCCCACCACACTCAGTTTAAAAGCTGAAGTTTTGAGATTAGGAAATGCAACTGCCCTGGTTCTTCAAAGCAGGAGCCAACGATCTTCTGGGAACTTAGCTTTAGCTTCAGGGATGAGTCAGTCACAATCTCAGTCTCAATGGCACACACTCCTGGGGCCAACAGTAAAGGTGAGGTGTCTGGCTGTCTGGCATGGATCAAACACCTGCCTTTGGCCAGAATACACTCCTGATATAATTGTTAAAACTGGTATTAAAGCATGCATGTAGCACACTCGGGAGGCAGAAGCAGGCAGAGTTCTATGAGTTCAAGGCCAGTCTAATCTACATAGCTAGTTCCAGGCCATCCAGGGCTACATTATGAAGCCTTGGTGGGGGGGGGGGTTAATAAGAAAGAGACAGAAATGGCATGCCGATGCAGATGGAGGAAACCTCACAGGGCCCAAATAAAGAAATACAGGCAATTAATGACTGCTGAGAGAATCAGTCTTCATCAGGAATGAGCCTATAAATGACTATCCAATAGCAAATGGTCACCCCTAAAAGTGTGTGTGTGTGTGTGTGTGTGTGTGTGTGTGTAAAACACTAAATTGACTTAGCAGGTTTTATCTATAAATTTATCCATATATATGTAACAATAATAGCTAAAGAGGCATGAATTTGAGGGGAGTGAGCATATATGACACTGGAGGGTTGGAAAGAAGAAAGGGAGGGGAAAATGAAGTGATTACAGTTTAATTAACTTTTTAAAAGACTGACATTAGAAAGGACCAGAAATGGGCAAATAACCAGGTATTGAAAGGGGAAAACAGATACTTGGTAAGCAAAAACAAGACAGCAGTGCTCGCTGGTCATTTTTGGCACCCAAAGGATCCGTATGTTAGAAAGAGTTGGGAAGTGGGGTGGCAGTGATTAAATTCTTGATGTGCAGCAGGGCCAGGAAGAAATGCTGAGAGTGGCCCCCAACTGGACAACTAGGAAGAGGCTTTCTGAAGGATAGGACCCAGCCCCGAAGACCTCCAGCCGAACCCTAGTCCCTCTCTTTCCATGGCCACAGTTCTGGAAGTATGCTAGGTCCAAAGAGTGGAGCACAAAGGCTTTTCCTGACCTTCACCACCATAGAATCTATGCAGTAAGGTAAAGAGAACCAGGATAAGACTAGAGAGAAAAGGTGCCAGCAGCCAGATCTCCACTGTGATACCTGTTGTCTGCTCCCTCTCCGTTGAAATATGAGCTTTGAAGAACAGAAGCCTTCTCAGAACTGGCCCCTCACAGTTATGTCTCCATTAAAGTACCGTGTGCACGGTCAGCACTGGCCATGAGCAAGGAGCCAGCACAGCACATAAAGTGGAAGCCACCTTCCCACCAAACCTGAGCCTCTCATGTTGACCAGAGGCCAGAGCCAAACAGGAGGGAGACGAACTGGCTTCCAAGCCTGGTTCTGGGTCCTATGGGACTGGCATGTCACTTGGCCATTCTGCAGTTCTGAGGTTATACCACCCACTCCGAACTGTCCCAATGACAACAAATGAGAATCAGGTATGAAAAGTTGGCACAGAGTAATGTGCTCTTCTTCCCAGGTGTCCATGGTCTTGCCTGCCTCTTCCGTAAGAGGATGCCATTTTCGTCAGCTAACGAGAGCTACGTGGACATCTCCAGAGCTTGGGAGTTAATATTCTAGGTGAACAGACTGACAAATGTCAATTTGGGCCCAAAGATAGAGATGAAGCATAAAGGAAAAGGCAGGCGTGCTAGGACAGATTCCAGGGTCACCCCTGGAAAGTCTCATGCCACGCCTCAGGCACACCTGGCCTGAGGGTAGGGCTGCATCTCAGGCATACCTGGCCTGTGGGTAGGGCCGCGTCTCAGGCACACCTGGTCTGTGGGTAGGGCTGCATCTCAGGCACATTGTGGCCTGAGGGTAGGACCGCATCTCAGGCACACCTAACCTGAGGGTAGGGCTGTGTCTCATGCACAGCTGGCCTGAGGGTAGGGCAGCACCTCGTGCACACCTGGCCTGTGGGTGGGGCCACATCTCAGGCACACCTGGCCTGTGGTAGGGCCACATCTCACGCACAGCTGGTCTATGGGCAGGGCCACGTCTCAGGCACACCTGGCCTGAGGGTAGGAAAGCCTCATCAAGGTTTTCTTACAAATGTGACTTAAAGAGATACAGAGCAGGCAACTTTGGAAAGATAATTTTATTAGCTTCATGAACAACAGCTGCCACAAGACCTGGATGGGGACAGAGCTGTGGTGGTCTCCCACCATCCCCTCCACACCTCTGGAAAGGGTCTAAGTGTGGCTCCTAAGAACATCTTACTTGCCCTTCAGCGTAGAAACGGAAGTGGGCAAGGCAGTCCTTGCTGGACACTGGGGCCTTGTGTTCTGTGTCCATCCCACTGAACAGGAGAATTAACCAGTCCACATTCTAGACATTCAGATCTGGACTGGTCTGGCCCATGTTATGGATCATTGACCAGGAACATGACCTCCTGAGTTACCAATCAGATAGTCAACATTCTGGAGGGGATCCAGATTCTAGGAAGAAAATTAAGAAACCTTTCACCTTTCAAGGGATTTTGTTAGGAGTTCTACATCGTAAAGTTGTTTGTTTGCTTTCTTGTTTGTTTGCTTGTTTGTTTGTTTGTTTGAAGACAGAGCCTCACTGTGTAACTGTGGCTAGCCTAGAACTCACTATGTAAACCAGACTGGCCTCAAACTCACAGAGATTCAATTGCCTCTGCCTCTCAAGTGCTAGGATTAAGGTGTGTGAGACCACACCATGCTCTATAATATAAAGTTTGAAGTGTATATTCCAAATCAACAAGAAATCTAACCTTCTGGGTTGTCAACAAGGAGCCAAGTTCTGAGAAGCCAGTTAAAAACTACTCCTATAGTTTTTAAGGGTTAGCAAAGAATTCAGCATCCCAGAATGGCAAAATCACAATATTCTAGACAAGGGTGAGATCCAAAGTTCTAATTGTCAGCTCTCTCAGTGCTGTGCCAAGCCAGGAAACAAACTCTGAAGTCCATCTACCTCACCTCAGCATCCTAGAAGGACAAGCACAAAGCTCTTCCTTCCAGAAGGCTGCCTCCATGCCCCTTACAGCTCGGAGGACGGTCTCTGCCCCTCACAGCTCGGAGGACGGTCTTTCGACAGCAGGTCCCTTGTCTCCGGGCGACTCTGGCACACTGAAGGAAACATAGGGGCAGGTCTTGGTGTTGAGGCAGATCAGTTTCTTCAGTGAGGCTGTGTTGACAAGGTTGAAGCCCACATCACCACCGAATGTGCTGGGCTTCCAATACTCTGGAGAACAAATGGGATTCCCTAGGAGACCCTTGAGGGAAAAGGGAGCCCCAATCTCTATCATGCTCTCCCCAAAGATGGAGTTGGGCTGGCACTTTTCCAGAAGCAACCCCGGGTAGAACTCTAAGGCATCGATGTCACCATACAGCTCCTCCAACTCAGCTGCCATCTCCTTCTCTCCTGCAGAACAAGAACATACCATCAGAGTCACAGTTTTGTTAAGATCGACCTGGGGATGGAACCTTGTAGATTCAGTTTTTCTCTAGGGACAACAGAGACCCCAGGAGAACAATTTCGTCCACTGGGAAAATGTCCTAAAATGTGGCTCTGCGGGCATCAGCGAACAATTAGGAAAGAAAGAGCAGATGGGCACTTTGACTCGGACTATGTGGTGACAAAGGGTCTAGAGGCCTAGATCGGTCCCCAAACAGTTCATGACCTTCAACTCATTCCATTCTCTGGACTTAATTCTTGGGCCAACACAACATGGAGAAAACAGCCTGTATTGATTCTCTCAAGGAAGATTTCAAGCTCTCTAGACAGGACAAACCCACGCCTTCAGCACCTACGATCCTAGTTCCGTGCCAACCTCCCTTCACCACATGGCATCTCCCAAGACAAGCCCCTTGCCGGTCACATCTATGGCTGTCCTCCCAGAGGAGACCTACCTTCTTCGCCTCTGTGCCTTTGTTTCCCCCCTTGCCAAACCTGAAGTTCTTCTCTTTCTATTTCCAACCTGGAAAATTCCTATTTATCCCTCAAACCCACCAGGAAGTCATCGTCTCCCCATTTGGGTGCTGCCACATCTCTGCCTTCCCTCACAATGTCCAGTGTAGTGCTGGCCATCTGCACCGTTCCAGTCTGTCCTTGTTATCTCCCTCACTTCCTTGGCATGTCTCAAAGATAGATAGAGACTGTGTCCAGGAAGCAGTGGCTGCCACCTACCTGTGAGCTCCTGGAAGGAGGTGTAGGGTTTCATACCAAACCTCTTCCGGTATTCATTGAAGGGCTGTAGGCGCATCTCTCGGGACTCTTTGATGACATCCATGGCCACATGAAGAACGTGGTGGTTAAAGTTCCTACCCCCACCAATCTGCCAAGAGATTGGCACAGCTGTCAGTCTAGGAACCAGGCCAGACTGTCCTGTGTAAGGTCCTAAAAGGAGAACTCCAGGTCTTTCTGAACCAGGACAGAGAATGGGGTGCAGCCCAGTGGTCATGACACTGTGGTTTGGCTCTATCTCCGCCTGCTCCCCCAACACTGAAGTGTGCAGCACTCCACTCTCTAGTGACTGGAGCTCTTTGGAGTCACACCAAGAAGTAGTGTCGCTTTTGTTGAAAGAGAAAAAAGGTCTAGATGAAAAGAAGGACTCTGGATCCCCAGGACTTGTGGATCAGCCTGCTTAGCACACTTGGCAAGCTCCAGGCCAAGTAAGAGATCCTGTCTGAAAAGTCAAGTGAACAGTTCCTGAGGAGTGACACCCACAGCTGACTTCTGACACACACACACACACGCACACACTCACACACACACACACACAACCCCACAAAAAGTCATAATAGTTACAGGGCACCAGTTTAAAGGAAGCTCTACTTCTGAGATCTGTTTTGATTGAACAAGTATAATTGAGCCGGAAAGAAAAACAGTTGAATTGAAATCATACAACTCAGAGCAAAGCAAACTTGGAACAGCAAGCAGAGAGTAGTTCCAACCCCAGTTCTGGCCATGCCAAGCTATGTGGCTGGGATGGTGCCCCTACCCAAAGATGCACTATTTAACCTGCAGAACCCACAAATGTGACCTTAGCTGAAAATGTAATAGTCTCACCTTGCTGGTGGCTTGGCTTCACACACTTTCCATCACCCACAGGCAACTACAATCTGATAATATTTAATGGAAAATTCCAGAAATAAACAATTCCTAAGTTTTAAATCGCATGCTATTCTGGGTAGCGTGATGAAATCTAATGAGGAGTCTCTTGATCCTGCCCAGAATATGAATCATGCCTTCATTCACCATGTCTATACTGCACAAGACCCCTGGCTTGTCAATCATCTGGCATCTGTCAGTCATCAGGTCAACTGTCATGATATCGAAGTGCTGTGCACAGGTAACCCCTACACAGTAAACTAAGCATCATATACCTGTGTCGTTCACCTCACCCCATGTCCTCACATAGACACAATATCAGCTCACATTATCCTGAGGGGCGAGTACTGCACACCACTGAGAGAGAAAATTCACACTATATACTTTTACTACAGAAAAGTATTATGCATATATTCAATGTTTCTATTATTACTATGTCTCTTATTGTACCTAATTTGTAAGTTAAACTTTACCACCACAGTTCATATGTATAGGAAAAAAAGTATGTATGTGGTTCGGTACTCTACCATTTCAGACATCCATTTGGGAAGAAGTCTTAGATGCATTCCCTATGAATAGGAGAACTATATAGCCTTTACTGGTATAGACGAAATAAAGTCATGCTTGATTAGGGGAGATCCTAATCCAAGAAGTGATGCCTTGTTTGTTTGTTTGTTTTCAAGTTTCGAAACAGGGTCTCATGTAACCCACGCTGACCTAGAACTAGCCCAGGAGCTGAAATGACCTCGTGGTCCTACTTCTATTTCCAGAGTGCTGGAATTACAGTGCACCTCTGTGCCCAGCCCAGAGACACAGAGAGGACACCGTGTGACGAGAGGAAGAGGCAGACAGTTGACTGACACTTCTTCTACAAGTCAAGAACTATCCAAGGACTGTGGGAATCCAGTGAGAAAGGCTAAAAACAGATTCCTCTCTAGAGCCCTCTGCCACTCCCCAGTGAAGGACATGTCTCTATTATCTTAAGCCATCCACTCTGAAGCATTTTGTTGGGAAACCCTGGCATGAAAACACAAGGACAGATTATGCTTGGGTTTCCTCATATGCAAACATGGGGAGTGTGGAAGCATCCACCTGATATATTGTAGTAAAATAAAGCGTTGTCACAATGCTGGTCACATGGCAACATCACACAGTGGCCATCGTGATGTTCATTGGAGAAAGGCCTGCTTTGTCCTGCCTCTGCTCCTTTTTAATACCCTCAGAATCAACAGCTGCTATCTTCTCCCAGTTTCAAAACCCAGACCTTCCACACACTTAGCAGTCACACAGCCCCACACAAAGGCTTCTGACCCATCTCACACCCGTGCCCCCACAGAGAGCAGAGGGTACTCAGGGGGCAGCAAATGCTAATTGCAGTCAAATTACCAAGAGGAAATGTAAACCCACTAAGTGTCACAGCTTCCTGTGGGGTAGGGGGCAGTGAAGACAGAGAAGCAAAGGACTCAAGACAGGCGAAAAATGAGGAGCTTCCAGCTATAGGGAAGGAGTGATTTCAGAGGGGCTGACTAAGAATCTCAACAGAATGCATTCGTCTGCCAGGGCCATGACAGTGGTGTCTCAATTAACTGAAGCTTAGTCTCCGTGTGAAGTCTAGTGTGTCTGGCGCTTGGTCCCTTCTGAAGCCAGCCTCTTTGGTTTATAGATAGCCACTGCCTCCCTGTGTCTGCACGTGGCTCTCCTTCTGGATGAGTCTGTCTTAATCTCCTTATCTTACAACAATCCCAGTCACATTGGATTAGTGCCCACCCCAATTTCCTAGCTCATCTTAAATGTCTCTTTAAAGACAGTATTTCCAAGTGTTATTCTGAGGTCTTGAGGGTTAGGATCATGGCATATTAATTTGGGGTAGGACACAATTCAGCTGATAAGAAATACAGAACTCAAAAGGCATTTCATACAGGCACAGTCATGTATATTACCAGACCCTAACAGGGTCCTCATGTCCTTCAGATTCCAAGCCCTCAAGCCTTTGCACATGCTGTCCTCTCCATCTGGAATACAATCATCCCTGTCACCATCACCACCCTCGCCAGGGAAAATCCCTGCCCGTCTTTACCATCTCTACTTTGCCATCGCCCTAACACCCAACTTTGGGTTACAGAGTTGACAGAGTGCCATGGCTTTCTGAAATATGGTCATCAACATCTTATCATTCTGAGGACATTAGCAGGCACCTGTCATGGTGCTAGCTCGAATGATGTTAGCTGTCATTGGACTGTCTTCCTTTTATGGTGACCATGCCAAAAGGATAGGGTCCAAGAACCATGTCAATCTTGTTCATCACCACATCCCAAGCATCTGAAGTAGTGTCTGTGTTGTGGTCTCAACCTGAAACATATCCCATAGGTTTGTATTTTAAACACTTGCTCCCCAAATGGTGACACTATTGGGAACACCGTGGAGCCTTTAGAAGGTGTGGCCAAGCTGAAGAAAATAGGTCACTATGAGCCAGACTTTAAAGGCTACAGCTCAGCGCCTGGTTCCCATCTCATTACTTCCCGGTCTGCTGTGACATGAACACCTCTGCCTTGAGCTTCTGCTGCCACTGACAGGGTCACTCTGCCATGGCTTCCTCGTTGTGACACTGCCAAAATAACCCTCCTTCCCTGGAGTTTTTTTGGTAAGGTATTTGAGACATAATAATATGAAAGTGACTAATGAACCCTGGTACTGTCACCTGAATGAGAGAATTCCTAAAGAGATATTTATGAACACCTGTAGAAGTGACACTATGAGCTGGGTGTTGGTGTCACACACCTTTAATCCCAGCACTTGGGAGGCAGAGGCAGGCAGATCTCTGTGAGTTCGAGGCCAGCCTGGTCTACAGAGTGAGTTCCAGAATAGTCAGGGTGGTTATGCAGAGAAAACCCTGTCTCAAAAAAAAAAAAAAAAAAGTAAGTAACACTATGCTCATCCCACAGATGAGAAAACTGGGTTTTGGATCAAGTCTGTTGGCTCCCAGAGCCCACCCTCTGTTTCTCTGAAGCTTACCCGGCCAGCCCTCTGGCGGGAGAAGGCGTCCACCAGTGCCTCGACACCATAATCCACCAGCATGGAGGTGTTAAACAGAAACTGCTCATAGCTGTACTCTTGCGAGCCCACTTTGAAGGAGTCGGGCATGAGTGGGTGCCAGTGATAGAGATGGTTGAACTCCACGGCGATGCGGTTTTGGTACTGGAACTGGGCTCGGAACAGCAGCTCCGGATCAAACTTGAGCTGCAGGAAGTAGCCACTCAAGTGTTGCACATACTCCTCAATGATAATTTTGATGGTTTCCCCTGTGTGAGGAAGATGGGGAACGGGGTCAGCAGAGCTTCATGTGTGGGAAACCAGGAAGCTCATGAAAAGAGCTTGTTTTTACCCCACCTCGCCTCGCCCCCGCACCCCCACTCCCACGCTCACTGTGGCTGAGGCTCATTCATTGCCCTGGTCACTTCTGCTTTCTGTCCTTCTCAAGGGATGTGAAAACACTATCTCAGATTTGACTGAGCTCCCCAGACAGGGGCATTGCTGCTCCAGAAGGAGGCCCTGGGCCCAGTAAGGGAGAAATCCAGGGGCTAGAGGTAGATGAAAAGAGATGAAGAACACTGGCTGCTCTTCTAGGGGACCCAGGTTCAACTCCCAGCACTGACATGGTAGCTCACAACCATCTGTAACCCCATCTTCAAGAGATCTGATGTTCTCTTCTGACCGCCTCGGGAACCAGGCATGCATATGGTACACAGATATACATGAAGACAAAATCACCAAAATACGTAGAATAAATATTTTTTAAAAAATCAAAAAAAAAAACCTGTCTTCCCTGCAGACTGTGACAGGGTCTGGAGAAGTCATGGTGGCACAAGCCCCTAAACTAAAACCCAGGACTTAAGGAGCCAAAGCAGGAGAGTTGCAAAGTTGATGCCTGAATGACCTATGTTTAAAAAAAAAATTGTCTCTAAAAAAGAAAAAGCTGAGAAACCCTGGAAGATATAAAAACATAGTGCTGTGTTAGTGAGGAGTGTCATTTCATGCAAACCCTTAGTGAGGGCGCAGGCTTCAGAGACACCACCTGACAGCTACTGCAGAGAAAGCCGCACTGTCGGGAGCGCAGCCTTGGGCATTCAATTATACATACCACAGTTCTCATGTGTCGTTATGTACATTACAGTCTCAGGGACAGAGATTTCCTTGACCCCTTGGGAACCAGCTATACACAATGGAAACAGCCGAGAAAGAAGTAAGTTGGACACACCCGGACAACAGAATAATCGGCCAGCAGATAGTTACAGGAAACTAGTGCCTGGCCCAGGCCAGCACACGAGCTGGCTTTTTAGTAAAATGACCCGGAGCTGAAGGATTTGGTTAGCAGCCATGGCTTCATATGTCTCCAGCTTCTTCATATGTGAGCATCTGAGCTCGGCTCACCCTTCTTACCTGCAAACTGTGGGCTCTATAAATTCCCACGTGATTCCCATGTGACCACGTGTCAGGCCACGGGAAGAGTAGACAACAGGCAAAGTTTATGCTGTTGGCATGGGACAGGCAATTTCAACCATGTGAACACAGGTTAGCCACAGTCCTGACTTTGATCACAGTTTCTTCACCAGCCGTGGTGCTGGGCAACCTCTAACCAGAGACCTGGTCTCTCTGGTAAAGGTCTGTGAGATACAGACTTCAAAAGAAAGCTCAGCTGGTCCACCCTCAGAGTACTCTCATCCCCGGTGCCTGACTCTTCCTGAAGCCAGTGAATTCGCCGCTGTAATTGGGACCAGCCATGCCCAGTAAAGCCCAGAGATGGGTGACTCACACAGAGTAGTCAGGACAGAGGTGACAGGGTCCAAGCTCCCAGGCAGGAAGCCATCTGACATTTTAGGTTATGGACCCACCCCTGTAGTAGACACAAAAATATCTGTCCCTGAGTCACCGAGCATCTCCCGAACTCCACAAAAGCTGATGGACTGAGAGAGGGGAAGTTGGGAAGTTCCTGAGGGTGGGGTAAACTGGCGTTTGATCTTGGTGTGCTGAGAATCTTAGTGCCAAACTGGGTGGTAGCCCAAGCGGGGAGCTGGGTACAGCACAGGGAGAAAAAAACTGGGATTCGAGGTAACCAAACAAATATGCCCAGAAAATTCTGACTAAGTGTCATAGCAAATCCTTCCAGCAACACATTCAGGATCTGAAGCTGCAGCCTGGAGGCCCCTACTGAGGTCCCAGACACCAGCAACCGTCCCTCTCACCAATGTGACCACACTGACTGTCTTTTTCTGCTTTTCACTGTTAATTTGTTTTACTTTTATTTGGGTTACTGAATATGGGTGGCCAAACCTGGCTTGGGGCTCAGGCTATGAATTCCCCAGTTCAGTAACTCTAGAGTCCCAACGTCTCAGCTCCTCGGGCATGCTCACCTATAAGGATGAGGCGAGTGGTCTGGAAGAGCTGCTCGTCATCCCAGGTGGGGTGCTCCTCCTTCAGCAGGTCGCACACGCGATTGTGCTCACGTAGCCAGATCGTGGACATGACCATCAGCCCTGGGAGCAACCCAAACACCTCCTGGCCCACAGCCATCTGCCTCTCGGGCGGGACACCCGGTGGGTAGCGCATCAACACGGACGTCTGTTCCACCGACGGTGGGTACACCTCTCCGTCCTGCACCTGTGGGATGGGGCCGCCTGGCAACCTAGGGCCGGGCAGAGCAGCCGCAGCTGACTCCAGCCCTCCTCCAAGAGCCCTCTCCACATCCGGGGCCCTGTGTTGCAGCTCTACTTCCTCAACCCTGACCCGCCTGCCTGGTTCTCCCTAAGTACCTGCCCTAGGCCAACTCTTGCTCTTAGACATCCTTCTAGGTACACAGCAGTGTGCGCACCCACTTACAACACAAAACAACAACAACAAAAACTTCAACTCTAGCATCACAGGCTAGCTACGTGAGCTTGCAGCTCTGCCAGCCACCCTCCGCTCTCAGCAGAGGTCAGAAACCTACATACTACAGACGCCTGCTCCCTCCTTTAACCCAGCCGTTCCTTCGCACCCTTGGATCTTCCTGCCTCCACGATTCTCATAGCTAAACCCTACAGAGAGCTGACTCTAGCCCCGTCTTGGCTTCTGCAGTTCTGCTGCTACAACTCCAACTTCTCCTCAAGGCCCCCCAACGGTAGCAGCTGGTTGGTGGCAGTTATACAATAGTAACTAGGTAGGTGGTCTCTTCTTCATCCATTCATGAAATATACACACTGCCAAGGTATATGCCAAGTACTATTCTCAGCTATAAAGACACCCCAGTGAATTTTCATTCCATTCGTTCAGATTTCCATAATCCAATATAGTCGCCACTAGCCACCCATGGCCCCTGGCACTCCAAATTTGACTATTTTGTTTCATTTAGATTTTACTTGACTTCTCTTTTAAATTTTTCTTTTTTAAGATTTATTTTTGTATGTGTGTTTGTATGCCTCATGTGTGGGGATGCCCACAAAATCCAGAAGAGGGCATCAATCCCTTAGAGCTGGAGTTACCGACAGTTCTGAGCCTCTTGTGGGTCCTAGGAAGCAAGCCCAGATCCTGTGGCAGAGTGGCAAGCTTTTAGCTGCTGAGCCATTTCTCCAGTCCCGTAATTTTAAATTTTAAAGTGGATGTTTCAGCTATTGGGTATATGAATCTACTTATTGAATTATAATTTTTATGAAATCTAGAGAGAGATCAGCTACCTCCAATGAAAACCTTTTTAACTTTTATTACATTTATTTATTTATGTGTTCACGAGGCAAGAGCAAAGTGATGCCGAAGTGAACCTGCTTAGGTCAGAAGACAGCTTGTAGGAACAGGTTCTCTCCTTTCTCCACATGGGTCACAGGGATCAAACACTGGCTCTCAGGTTTGGTGCCAAATGCCTTTACCAGCTGAGTCATCTTACCAGCCCAAGTAGAGTATATTATTAAAATTCATCTTATCAGGCTGGAGAGATGGCTCAGCGGTTGGGAGCATTGCCTGCTCTTCCAAAGGTCCTGAGTTCAGTTCCCAGCTACCACATAGTGGCTCACAACCATCTGTGGTGAGGTCTGGTGCCCTCTTCTGGCCTGCAGGCATACACGCAGACAGGATATTGTATACATAATAAATAAATATTTAAAGAAAAAAATCCATCTTATCTGTTTTTCACTTTTAATGTGGCCACTAGGAAATTCGAATTACACATGAGGTTCACACTACTGTTTGACAGCTCTGGTTACCCAATCAATCTTGCTACAGCTGATACCACAGTCAGTATTTATGTGTGTGACCCCTGATGGACTGTGGTTCCCATACCCTAACATTCATGTGTGTGACCCCTGATGGACTGTGGTTCCCCATACCCTGACATTCATGTACATGACCCCTGATGGACTGTGGGCCCCCATACCCTAACATTCATGTACATGACCCCTGATGAATTTTGGGCCCCCATACCCGACATTCATGTGTGTGACCCCCTGACTG
>NC_022011.1:40193344-40202927 GCF_000317375.1 Microtus ochrogaster
CGACATTCATGTGTGTGACCCCCTGACTGACTGTGGGCCCCCATACCCTAACATTCATGTACATGACCCCTGATGAATTTTGGGCCCCCATACCCTGACATTCATGTACATGACCCCTGATGGACTATGGTTTCTTGATGACTGGGCCTATAGCTAAGACGGACACTGCTCATCACTGCACAAGTCCCATCATGGTGCCCATTCCACAAAGTAAGTCAGCAAAATGAGTGAAAGCATCTCTGGGAGACTATGGAAGGTTATGGGAGGCCAAGGGAGGCCATGGGGAGTCATTGGAAGCATGGGAGGCCATAGGAGCCATGGAAAGCCATAGGGGGATATGGAAATCCATTGGGGGCCATGGAAAGCCATGGGGATTGTGGGAGGCTCTGGGAGGCCATGGGGAGGCCATGGGAGGCCGTGGGGAGGCCATGGGAGGCCATGCCTGTTCTTTATTTGCTTTTTGCCCTGTTAGCTTCTCCCAGCCTTTGATCTCTGCCCCACTCCCCATCCCCAAGTCAACGCTACCTGGTACTTGAGTTTCCCATCCTTGAAGAGACGCAGGTGATACTGCCGTTCCAAATTATCTCCATAAATGTGGCCAAGGTCTATCTGAGGACGGAGAAAGGTTCACTCAGATCACCTGGATTCTGGTCATAGCCTGCAAGTATCATTGAGGTCCCGCCTGCACACTCACTCCGTGGCCCAAGGCCTTGGTAAAGCCAGGGCCCATCTTCCCAGAGGTCTTGAAGAACTGGTGAGTGAAGTGTTGTGCAAAAAAGGCAAACAAGATGTTGGTTCCCTGGGGGGCTGGGATGAACTTCCTTCTCAGCAGCAGTCGCTGGGCCAGGAGCTGAACATCCGGCAACTGCTTCTTCCCTGGTTAGGGGGGTGGAAAAGAACAGTAGACACCTAGGTCCCACTTGTCTGCCTGCCCTGGGGACCACTGAGCTCCCAGAAGTCCCCAGGCAAACTATCCCAAGCAGGAAGGTCAGAGCATCCTCCTAGGACCTGTCCTCTCTCCCCACAGGTAGCCTGAACCTGCTCTACTGAAAGACCTTGACGTATTTGCCAAGGAAATGACTGACATTTGGAATTTGTTTTAAAATTTCCTACCAAGAGCCAGGTATGGTGGTGGACGTCAGCACTCGGGAGGCTAAGGCAAAAGCATCTTCAATTAAAGGCCTGCATGGGGTATGCAGGGAGACTGTATCCTGAAATCATACAGGGGTCCAGGCAGATGGCTCAGCAGATAAAAATGCCTGCCACAGAAGCCTAACCACCTGAGTTCACACCCCCAAGCCCCGAATCATCAGTCACACGTGGTGTTAAAGTTCCTCATGCTGTTGGCTCTATCCCCAGAGAGAGAAGCATCTGCAGAAGGGATCTTGGCATTTCTGTGAAAACCATAGGGAGGTGCCTCCTGCTGGCAACCAGGAGTCCTGGGTCTTCCTGGATTTGCTCTACGTCTTTGGCCAAGTAGCTCTCCCTGAGCCTCAGTTTCCCTGGCTGAGCCATGTGTGAAGGAGGGACTGGACCTGGACGAATTGAACGACTGTCTAACTTGACTGCTGAGGCATCACTGAGACCACAGAGCTATGGAAGGGGATGGCAGTCAGAAGGATGGGGTTGGACATAGGGAGGGACTTCATTGTTAGGGGTTCACGAGGTGGGAGTAGGAAGGAAGGAGGGTGGATGCAGAGTTCACACACATCTCAGGAGACTTCTTTCCAGCCAGGCTTCTTGTGTTCTCTCTGCTCTTGTCCTCCCCAAGATCTTAGCATACAGACTCCACCTTCACTTAAGTCATCTGAGTCTTTAAAGGCAACTCAGATCTTGGGGTCCCCCTCCCTGCCACTTGTATTTTATTTTTGGTTCTGAAAAGCCTCTTTCCTGGAATTGATTGCTGAACCTGGGGAGGCTGGGTGGAGAGGAAGTGAAGGGATGGACAGTTGGCCTGATGTGACCATTTCCTGGTGGCCTTTTCTGGCCTCAGTTTCCCTACCTGCACAGTGGGTGTGATGAACGGGCTCTTCCCTCCCTTCTGCAGAAATGGAAGGCCAGTGGCAGATCCTCTTTTCCTAGCATCTAGAAGCTCACACAGATTGGTGGAAAGGGGAGGCTCATCTGGGAGAATCTGCCTCTGACTTTCCTTGTCACCCTAGACAAGAACCTTAGCTGCCTTCTCTGTTCCCCTCCTTGGTCCTAAACATGTCAACTGTCTTGCCTTGATCCACCCATTTATGGAATCAGTAACGGCTCTTCTGCCTGCTTTGCCCTGAAGAGGAGAACTCAGGTCAGCTCCTGACCGCTGCCCCTTACCTTTGGTCCCCATGGGTGTGGGGCAGTCTTTGGGTACGGAGGGCAGAACTCGAGTGTAGTAGCTCACATTGGAGAAGGACTCCCAGCTGATATAGTCATGTGCTAAGTTGTAGGTCGGAGGGCTGGGGATAAGGTTGGACCGTACTGCAGATCAAAAACAATGGTGACAAGGCTATCCCCCTCCCACTCCACCTCCCTGCCTCCTCCCATGCAGGGCCTTGGAAGTTTCTCCACCCACTGTTTGTATCAGCTGCCAAGAATCCCACGAACTGGGGTGATTCCTTGTTCCCCAGATTAGAGGGACCCAGCCCCATACCCACCTGTGAGTATCAGTCGCATGAGTGTTTCCCTGATGAAGGAGGCATTCACAAACTCCCAGAACCAGCGCCCATGTGTCAGCAGGAAGTGGGTGAATGAGGGGCTGGGCCGCAGGAAATTTCGCAGCCAGGTCCAGAGCTCAGCTGCAGGGACAGTGGGGGTCACTGAGTCCATCCTTTCTGATAAGACCAGAGCTACCCACGGTGAGAGGATAGGGACCAAACAGGAATCTATAGGCAGCACCCTTAGGAGTGATGACACACGAAAGAGCCAGGACCCAAAATGAGGACGGGGGACAGGGAACATGGAGAAGAAGTACCACCGAGTGGATGAACCAAGAAAAGAGCCCCATGGAAGCCATGTTTGAGCAGGGTCAAAGCCAAACAGGCAAAGGAAGCCATGGCCAGAAAGGAAGGCAGGTGTAGGGTAGAGAGGAAGATCCAGAGGAGCAGGAGAGAGGGGCCTGAGGCCTAGCTCACGGATGGTGCAGTTGGGGCCCGAGTAGCCCGTCTGAGTACAGTCACACTGGTAGCGGTCGAGACCGAAGCGAACACAGACACCCTGGTTCTGACACGGATAGTAACAACAGGGATTGACTGTGGATGAGAAACAAGAATTAGGGATACCCTCAAGTAACCCCCGATCCCACCCAATCCCTGAGTGTGGAGAAAGGGCACAGAGGCAACTCTGTCCCAAATGACATCTGAACTCTCTCTGACCAACCCCACTCCAGCACCAAAGACATAAACTCCCATCCCCTGCCCTGGACCTCCAGACTAGCCCATGCTCAGGGCCCAGGGGAAAGGCCCCCTCCCTCCCTGTTGCCAGGGGTCAGGGGAAGAGTGCAGGCCCAAGCAGTTGATACTGAGCCTGGGAAGTTGGGAAGCAGCTGATAAGACAACATACTGTGAGCTTCTGAGAGCTCACTTCCTGCCCCATCAGAGCCAAGTGGCAAGGGTATGTGTGGGGGCTTCAGAAAGGAGACAAGAGTGTGGGAGGGTTTCTCTCAGATGAGCCTCCCCCTCCCCACCAATCTGTGTGAGCTTCTAGATGCTAGGAAAAGAGGATCTGCCACTGGCCTTCCATTTCTGCAGAAGGGAGGGAAGAGCCCGTTCATCATACCCACTGTGCAGGTAGGGAAACTGAGGCCAGAAAAGGCCACCAGGAAATGGTCACATCAGGCCAACTGTCCATCCCTTCACTTCCTCTCCACCCAGCCTCCCCAGGTTCAGCAATCAATTCCAGGAAAGAGGCTTTTCAGAACCAAGGATAAAGTACAAGTGGCAGGGAGGGGGACCCCAAGATCTGAGTTGCCTTTAAAGACTCAGATGACTTAAGTGAAGGTGGAGTCTGTATGCTAAGATCTTGGGGAGGACAAGAGCAGAGAGAACACAAGAATCCTGGCTGGAAAGAAGTCTCCTGAGATGTGTGTGAACTCTGCATCCACCCTCCTTCCTTCCTACTCCCACCTCGTGAACCCCTAACAATGAAGTCCCTCCCTATGTCCAACCCCATCCTTCTGACTGCCATCCCCTTCCATAGCTCTGTGGTCTCAGTGATGCCTCAGCAGTCAAGTTAGACAGTCGTTCAATTCGTCCAGGTCCAGTCCCTCCTTCACACATGGCTCAGCCAGGGAAACTGAGGCTCAGGGAGAGCTACTTGGCCAAAGACGTAGAGCAAAGCCAGGCAGACCCAGGACTCCTGGTTGCCAGCAGAAGGCACCTCCCTATGGTTTTCACAGAAATGCCAAGATCCCTTCTGCAGATGCTTCTCTCTCTCTGGGCATGGATTGCATGAGAAACTTTGGCACCATGTGTGACTGATGATTAGCGGTTAGAGGGTGGAAAAAAGTCAGAGCAGCCTGGCGTGAACGAGCCACTCATCAAAGAGATCCACATCAGAGAACCTCCCCCGAGCAGGGCCTAGCCCTCCAGCCTGTGTCCACAGCTCACAGCCGCCATGGTGCAGTACTCTCCGGGCACCAGGAACCTCCAGGTGCCCCCAGAGCCACCATCACCACACACACACCCCAGCAAAACTAGTACAGGCCATGCAAATAGTTTTGCTTAAGCCCCGGTGACTTTGATAAACCCCACAATGACATTCTTGTGATCTCTGGCAGGAGTTTGGAAGAGAGAGGCCAAGGGGAAGAGGAAGAAACAAAAAGGCCTTACCAAGCTGCCACAAGCAGACCTGGTAAGCAAGACTCAGGTACTGCAGACCTGACAGGACCCCAGCTCTCCACATCCTTGGATGTTCCCAAGCTAGTCACAGCCCCCAGAAAAACCAAAGGGGCCTGAATCCACCTCCAGCCTGACAGGGCTGAAGCTTTTCCCATCATCATTTGCTCGAGTGCAGCTCACGTGCCACGTGCCACGAGCAGAGTGGGGCTCTGCCATAGCGCTCTCCCGCCTAGCGTGTCTTACCCCTCAGAAGAAACAGGGGACAGGCCCAGGCCTCCTCTGGGCTTCAGTTTTCGACTTCTACCTCCGCAGGAGTCTCAAAAGGTCCTGAAGCTCAAAGGGGCTGAGCAACCCCCCTCCTGCCACCACCCTTACCTAGGCTATACTTCTCACATCTCCCAGCGCTCCCCAAAGAAGCCTGCTCTGCCTCCTGCCCAAGCTTCACCAAGTCCCCACTGTTAAGTCCTCCTTGCCCTTCCTGCTGTCTCTTCTCTACCCTGAGGGAGGGGCACACCTTCCCAGACATCTACCTCCCTACTGGGTTGGGCTCACAGCCTGGGTTTGGCCTAGTGCAGGCTGGACAACCACTGGAGACCAGAGCTTAACAAGTGTGTGTAGAACTAATAAAATGGCCTGATGAGCCTCGCCGTTCCCTGCTGGGCAGAGACATTTTTCCTCCTGCTGCAGCAGGGTTTGCTCCAACTAACCAGAGACTCCTGCAGCACCATGTCCTGCCTCAAGCCAAAAGAGGTCCCTCCCTCCCAAACAGACTGTGGCCCTTTTCCCTCACTCCTCCCCACTCTCTTTCCATTAACACCAAGTTCCCCTCGGCAGGAAAAGTCCTCTTGAGCAGGGACAACAGTGTGTGCAGAAAGGAGACCGGGTGCCACTTTGCCATGGCAACTGTGGCAGTCATGCTGGGAGAAACTGGGGCCGTCACTGACCAAGTCCATGACCTCACACCCCCAGGGTGTATTTGTCTTCCAGACCCAGTAGGAAGATGGGCGAGACTCCTATTGCGCAATGAGGAAATCGAGGATCAGAGAAGGCAAGAGGCTTACACTCAAGCCCCATCGCCTCCAGGCAGCAGAACCAAAAGGTTCATCTCCTTCCCTTTCCCTGCCCAACTCCTCCTAGGGATGTCTGGGACTTGATTTTGGGGAGAGGCACGGCAGAGTCACAATGATCCATAGGCCATGGATGTTGCTGCTTCTTCAAAGTGACCTTTGCAAGTCCCAAGTGAATATGGAAGCCTAGGGTCTCTGCCTCCTGCTATGAGCAGACCGCCAGTCATTCAACAGGAGGTTGTCCTCTCAGTATGACTTCATACTTGCAGGATTCCATGGCAACCCAGTCCTCCGCCTACCAGAGGGGACCACTCTACCGAGACCACCCATCTTTCTTCATGGAGTTAAGGAGCCATCAGAGAGAACTGGGAGGGGCAGGCACCCACTCTGATTTACTTCAAGTGACCCACACTCAAGCACAAATCAGCCACCAAAGAAGAACACAGAAAAGATGAACTCAGAACTGATGCTGTTCCTGGCTGTAGGGCCGTGTCTGCCCATCTGTCTCATAAGCAGATAGAGTGGGTATCTCAGAGGATGCGTCCCTGACTCCCTGCCCGCCCCATACTCTAGAGGAAGCCAAGCTGTTCCTCTAGATTATTCCCCTCATTCTCCTGCCCTCAACACAACTCTGCAACTGTTGTCACTCAGTGCCTGACACTGTGCCTGCAAGACACAGAGACCTGAAGGCCGAAGCAGTCAACCCGTGTCCCCACAGATAACCACAACCAGGATCTCCCGGCTCTAAAACCCATCCATGGATTTGAGTACGATATCCTCCAGCCCAAAAGCCGGGACTCTGGACTTAAAGGCAAGCAGGGCAGGGGACAGGTATGGCTGGGAACACCAAGCCCTCCCGGATGTGGAGGCAGCATCAGATAGAAAAGGCTGTGCCCAAAGCCTCTAAGAATAATATTTATAGAAGCTGGGGGTGGAGGAGCTGGCAGCCACGGGGAAAGCAAGCCTGAGTAGGCAGATCCAGGCCCTGTGCCTCCAAGGCAGGCCCAAGCAGCAGCCTGCAGCAAGAAAGAAAGGCCCCTTGGGGTCCCCAGACCAGCTGGGACCGAAGACAGGAGCAGCCAAGGAAAACAGAGGGAGGCTTTGGCATGTACTAAAGTCTCACTCCACATGCAGGAGTTAGCTGGCCTCAAGCTCCTCAACCTGGCTCACAGCTCTACTCACCAGGTCATACCCTCTCCTTAGGTAGGCATGGGGCACCTAAATGGTCCTGGCATTATAGTGCAGGCCTTTTTTCTTTCTTTTTTTTTTTTTTTTTTTTTTTTTACAGGGTTTCTCTGTGTAACAGTCATAGTTGTCCTGGAACTCACTTTGTAGACCAGGCTAGCCTCGAACTCACAGAGATCAACCTGCATCTGCCTCCCGAGTGCTGGTATTAAAGGCATGTGCCACCAACACCCAGCAAAATGTTGGTGACTTTTTTGTTTGTTTGTTTTTGGATTTTGTTGTTGTTGTTTGTTTTTTGAGACAGGGTTTCTCTGTAGGTTTGGAGCCTGTCCTAGAACTTGCTCTGTAGACCAAGCTGGCCTCGAACTCACATAGATCCACCTGCATCTGCCTTCTGAGTGCTGGGATTAAAGGCGCACGCCACCACCTCCCTAAAGCACACGCCTTTAATCCCAGCACTCAGGAGGCAGAAACAGATGGATCTCTGTGAGTTTAAGGCCAGCCTGGTTTACACAGTGAGTTCCAGGACAGCCAGGGCTACATTAGACCCACACACACATCTGTGTGCACGCATACATGCACATATACATGTACACACTAATGCACACACATACACACACACACACACATACATGCACATGCTGTGGAAAGGAAGCATTTGAAGACTGTGGGTCCCCAGCACTGTCTTGAGCTCCAAACAAGGGCACTATCTTTCCCCAATCCATGGCAGAGGCCTCCTTCCCACAAACTGTCTGCAGCCTTGCACTCCAGACAGGTGCCCAAGCAGTTTGAGCCTCTATTTACAGCACACTTGGGATCAGACAGGCACCCACCTTTCCTGTCCTATCCTTAAACCTTGCAGGGGTCTGTGTCAGGCTTCTTGGTCTCCAGGCTTACCCCAGAATTGTTCCTTATTGTCACATCCCCCCAGGGACCCTGTATTCACAAGCTCTCCTGTCCAACACCTGCCTGCTGTACCGCTCCCTACGGCTTTCTGTCAGAAAGACCCTCACAGAACGCCAGCAGAAGCAGTCTCCCCCTCCCACCACCTCCTTTCCTTCAAAGTCTTATTGAAATAAATGCCACCTCCTTCAGAAAACCCCCCTATTCCTCCCATGTGGACAGATCTTCCCTCCTTGACGTCCTTTGCTTCTCTCATCCTTAGCCATTGCCCTCGCTTGCCTCCTTACGTAACTATCCCTTGGCATCTGTCTCCTCCATCAGACTGTGAGCTCCAGTGTGCCCTGGACACCTACATCACTCCACATCAGACTGTGAGCTCCAGGGTGCCCTGGACACCTACAACACTCCACATCAGACTGTGAGCTCCAGTGTGCCCTGGACACCTACAACACTCCACATCAGACTGTGAGCTCCAGTGTCGCCCTGGACACCTACATCACTCCACATCAGACTGTGAGCTCCACTGGGCTCTGTGTCACCAGGGTCCCAGCCAAAAGCTGGCACAGAAGAAGCCTGTGGAATGCAAAAATTCCACTATAGCACATGCACTGTGGGCATATGCAGAAGAGATTCTATGGCTCAAATCACGGCTCAGGTACTCTGTGCAGCTCAGGTCACCAGGTCATGCCTGCTCCGTAGCCAAAGAGAGCCAAAACCAGGGACTGGAGGTTGAGCACTGTGGATTTCCCAGCAGACCCTTGCCCTCCAAGCTAAACTCCAACCCCTCCTTCCCAGGCATCATAAGCAAGGAAGACAGGTGAGCCGGCACCAGGTACTCAGGGGCCCAGATGAGGTCAGATGAGAGCTGGACTCATCCTGACATTGATAGTTCAGGCCCAGGACCAGCATAGCCAGCTCACTGCAATCCCCAACAAGACACCCCACTTCCTGAGTTCTCTTCTATGAAATAGGTCTAACACATCTGCCCTGCAGGCCTCTGTGAACACCAAAGAAAAATCCACCAGAGTTGAACTCGGTAAGCTGCAGTGTGGGGTCAGAAACGTGCCCTCCCAAAACCCAGGCTTGTAGGGAGCTGGCTATCTCCATCCTTGCTCAGGTTTCCCTAATTCTCCTCACACAAACAAACCCTCTCCCCCAGGAAGCTTGTCCTGACTCCCCATCCACTCAGATTCTGCTCTTCCCTCCTCGGAGCTCCAACTCCCAGGAGCATCCAGCAGAAAGTCGAAACTCCTACTTCCTCCCTTCCCTGCATCCAAACTAAGGAGAGAGAGGAAGAAAAGGTAGGAGGGGGGAGGGGAGAGGGACTGAGGTGGAGGGTGAATTTTTTCTTTCCTGGAACCTGGTACTGGCCTGGAGGCGGAATCAAGGACAGAACTTCAGGGGACCTGACTTTTGGTCCCCTTCACAAACAAACTAGAAGGGTCTCTGGGCCATTGCAGATATTGGGAAGTTCTGGATTAGGCTAGTTCTGAGTTCACACTACTGAGCCTCAGTTTCCTCATCAGTGTGTGTCCACCTCCCTATTCCCAGGATGCTGGCGTCCCACCCCAGCCCCTCTCTCTACCAATGGGGGGGGGGGGGGGGGGG
>NC_022011.1:40203027-40227113 GCF_000317375.1 Microtus ochrogaster
GGGGGGGGGGGGAGGTTGAGCGTTAGAGGCTGAAAAATGGGAACTCATTGTCCAGTCTGCCTTTCCCTTGGCACCTGCCGCTTCCTCCCCGAAAGAGCCCCCACAGGAAACTGCCTGCTTTTGTGGGAGAAGGGGTTTGGAGGCTGATTGGAAAGTCAGGAACAGGTGAAGTTAAAGAACCGTCCCTACTCCCCCTGCCGGCTCCGATCTCAGTTGGCTCGGTGCCAGAGAGACCCTAGGTAGGATCTAGCCTCGGCTACACCCCTGGAGTTCTCCAGGGAGCCCCATCTCACAAACTCAACACCGCACTCCCAGCACCGCGAGCAGAAAGGGGAAGTGGGGCCTTCTGGAAGGGAGAAGAGAGAGATGGACCAAGTCAACAGCACAGGACTCGGGATCAACATGGGCATTGGAGAAGGGTTGCCTACCCGGTGAGAGCACCCCAGGATCTGTGAGGAGGACCGGGGGTGGCAGCAGCAGCAGGAGCAGCAACAGCGGGAACTGGAGCGAGAGACTCCTTCCTGCAGAGGAGACACAAGTTGAGCCTGGCATTCAAGGCTCCGCCTGCAGGCCACCGGATTCCCGGGTGCGTGGGGGCACCGGGGTCGGACTCACGGCTCATGGCTCTGGGAGTTGATGGATGTTAAAGCGGACGGCTGGCTCTGGAGTGCAACTCCAGCACAGCCCCAGCCCTGGCGGGTCCCCTCCCACCCATCCCCATGGCTCCACCCCCACTCCTCCCTCCAGTTGTCACCTCGACACCCCGCCTGCTCGCTGACTTCTGCTAGGGCCTTGGCCAAGACAAAGTTTTATTAATTACTGCGCAGTGACCCATGAGACTGTCACTCAAGATCCTTGAGGTGCACAACCTTTTGAAAATGTTAGAAATGTTTCCTTTGGTATATAGGAAACTGAGAATCGCTGAGGATAGGCATTACAGAGGACAGGGCTTAGGGACAGAACAAATGCTGGAAGAGGTGGATTTGAACCCCTTTGCAGATGACAAGGAAAAAGGAAGTAAGAAGCCCAGCGCCCCCAGCCCTTTCTGCACACGGGGTCCTGCACGGAGCCAGCAGGACCACCTCCCTCCCTGCCTGGATTCTGCCTGCCAGAGATGAAGGACTGTAGCTTAGATTCTGATTGCACAATCTGCCATCTGGGTCACCCTAGATGAGGTACACACTCATCCTTGCTGGTCCTCCGTGTACTTATCCGTGGGCATATAAGACCACCCTAGACACTACACAGATCTCATATGCAGTGGTTGCTCTGTGGTCAGAAGACAAAACTCCAGGGGTGGCCCAGTGTCATCCCCCAGCTGGGTGGCTGTCAGCCAGCCTTAGAGAATCTCAGCTTTTGACTCTTTTTCACAGCTTGAGAAACTGAGCCTAGAAGAAAGAGATATAGGAGCAAGGTCCCAGGTCCTATCATTTGTAAGCTCCTTCCCTCAGTTTTCCCAGCACACCTAGCTACCCTGTGCCCAGACCCAATGTGAAGGCCTGGTGGAAGGGCCCATGGAGCCTTGTGCTGACTGTCAGGCATCTCTGGGTACAGGGAAGAAACCACACCAGGTGGGAAAGGTGAGATCTGCCAGGATGCCCTTCCAAAGAACTGTTCCCATGCTCTACTGGGACAAAAGCCAACTGCTCTAGGGAGACAGAGCAAGCCGGGGCAGACCAGGGGAGGGACTGGAGCCCCAGGACACTGAGATGAGCTTCAGCCTTCTCTGCATCCCAGAGGCAGGGCCCCTGCTAACCACCCAGCAGGACAAGGAGCCCTGAGTCAAGTGAGTGTCAGCAAAAACAATGAGGTCTGGGAGGGAAGTTGAGGTTCCTTCGCCCAGAGGAAAGGGGACCTTCTGGTGATCCAGAAATGAAAGAAGAGCTAGCATGAGCCTCAGTCCTGTACTCCCAGGCCCGCCCTCACCCTGGGCCTAGACCCAGGGAGTAACCACACCTGTAGCCCAGACCGCCATCTCCCTTAGTGAAGACAACAAACACTAACTAGCTCAACCTTGGCGTCGGAGGGAGGAGACTTAGCCTGGAATCAGGAAATTAAGGTAAAGTCTCCCTTCTTTGCTCTGATCATTGAGGAGCCTCTAGGGACTGCTTCGCATTTGAACACCAGGGTAATCAGACCAGGGGTTAATGAGGACGGGTCTCTCACCACTAGAGAGCAAATGAGCCCTTACTATTACCTTGCTCTATGACCAATCATGGAATTCAAAGGTGGATACAGCGAAGCAGACACAATGGGAGTGTGGAATTGCTGAAGGACGGATGCAGTGGAGAATCCAGAGGCCAAAAGACCAGCTGGGGTTGCCAATCCAGGCCTCCAGGGATGGAGACAAGAGAATGGTGGTTGAAGTGCCAGTTCTCAGCAGTCGACACTGGAGTATGGGCTAGAGAGGTGGAGCCTGTTTAGATCCTGCCAGGGCTAACACTCGGGATGCGCAGTCAGCTAGAACAAGTAGAGCTTGAATTTGGTCCACTACAAAGGAAGATGCAGGTGCATCCCCAGCTTGGGGGACATCCAGACTAGCCCTCGTCCTTATTCTGCTAGAAGGACCACAGTCAGGGCCGCCTTTCCTGGCCCTCTGCTCCAAAGCCAATGTCCTCAATGTGGACGGTGTGGACGGTGGCTGATCTGTGGCATGCCCTTCATTCTCTCCCGGAGGAAGCTCTTCCCTGCATTGTCCTCTCTCGCCCCTGAGTTGCCACTATCTTGGTCACTGTGGCCTCCCTACACCCAAGCACAAGGTGTGACTGACTGAAAATGGCACAAGAGGCTGGATACTTGGATTAGGATAAGGGTTGCAGACCGTGTGAATGTTCCAGAAAAAGGACGCAGAGGCGGCTTGGCAGTTAGGAGCACTGGTTGCTCCTACAGAAGATCTAGGTTCAGTTCCTAGTACCCACATGGTGGCTCACAACCATCTGTAACTCCAGTCCCAGGGAAGCTAACACCCTCTTCTGTCCTCTGTAGACACCATAATTTAAAACAAAAAAATTTAAATAATTATATAGGAAAAAAAATCATGTGCCTAAGGAGGCCACAGTCATGTTTGCCAATGTGCCATCTGCTGGAGCAACCCCCCAATGGTTGTTACTACCTCAGTTCCCACTGAGCCTACCAGTTAACACCCCTGACAGTCCCATAGGTTCAGCTCCACCACAGGCCAGAGCTCTTCCGAGCCAAGGCAACAAGAACCGCTTTCCTACCCAGTGACAAGACTTTGTCT
The DNA here is from genome assembly GCF_000317375.1 of Microtus ochrogaster. Taxonomy (NCBI): domain Eukaryota; kingdom Metazoa; phylum Chordata; class Mammalia; order Rodentia; family Cricetidae; genus Microtus; species Microtus ochrogaster. Next base: position 40,206,269 of record NC_022011.1, read on the forward strand.
CTCCGAGGGCCCCACCTCCTGCCCCACACCAGCCACATGCCCTCCTGTCTACCTAGGGCCCACATCTGAATGTCACTGGGGAGGTCTCACCCAGCTGGGTCCCACCCAGCATTTGGAAATCCCAAGCTGACTCTCACCTGAATCATTCCTGAGCCCAGCCCCACCCCGCCCCACCTCACAGACAGGTTCACAGAACAGAAAGTTCTATAGTCAGCTTCAGATCTCTTCAAATCTTGGTCCCAAACCCCAGTCTCCACTCTTACTACCTGAAGCCTTCAACTGACTTTTGTGGGCCTCAGTTTCCCCACCAGAAAACGGGTTTACTCATTCCATTTCTGCATCAGCTGCTCTGAGGACAGCAAGAGCCGGTCCATGTGGGCATCCAGCCTTCAGGGACCTCAGCATTGGCTTCCCACTGTCCCTTCTTTTCTTCCCTATCTGAGCAGGGTTACCTCCATGCCCTGTACCTGCTCAGTGCCAGGTTTCCGTTAAGCATTGAAATAATGAAAATAACACTAATGTTTTTATGTATGCACTATGTATCTATAATCTATTTTTTAGATTACAGATTCCCAGTAGCCCTGTGAAGCCAATATTGTCATCTCTATTTACAGAGAAAGAAGGTTGAAGCCCAGGACTGTCATGGTTTGCTCAAGATTCACTAAGAGGAAGCAGAAACCCTTTGGGGCAGTGGAAAATTGGGTGGGGGCACCAGTTAAATTACACAACCCAGTCTACCTGAGAAGCCAAGGACTGAAAGCCACAAAATCCACTTGTTTGTCTTTCTTGCTTAAATCTTTAAAAACAACCCTGAGAGGAAGGAGATGGTGCAAAAGGAGAAGCAGAGGCCCAAGGAGTCCCCTAGATCTTGCATGAGCTGAGGAGGGAGAGGGGGGACAACAGCCCATGCTGGAGCACTTTGTAAGCTGAGAGCTTGACTCTCACAGCATCCATGACGGGCTTTGCTTCTCCTTCTATAAGCGGGGAAACAAGCTGACGCGCTAGAAGTTGTACATTCTAGGTTCCGATCTGTCGCTGTGGTCCTCGATCATGGGTAGCTCACGAGCACTGTAGAGGGAATGATGGACGGCATGTTCCAGCTTCCGGTGTCAGGATTACATTTAGTTGCATATGGCATAAAGCACCACACATGAGAGATTCCATCAAAAGAGAGGATGGGAGGGAGTTCTTCCTCAAACGACAGGAAGTACTTAGGTGGAGATGCCAGTCATGAGGACGCATGTCATGAGGAGTGGGCTCTTCAGTCAGACCTTCTGATGGCTATATCTGTGTGTCACCCCCCAGGCCCTTTACTCCAAGTGTGGAAAGGCTGAGGAAAGAGCAGACAGCCCCACAGACACACATATACTGCTCTTCTGCCAGACTGTGTACATGGCCTCCTTTAACTGCAAAGGAGCTTGGGAAATGGAGTTTTATAATAGGCAAACAAAGAGCAAGACATGTGGAATGGAATGGCCAGGTACAGTGTCAGCCAAGAGCCAAAACTGCTTCCCGTGTGCGCTGTGACTCCTCTGGAGAATGAAGGCACAATTACATGCTGAAGTTCTGAGGTGAGCAACAGTTTCCAGTCAAGGGAAGAAGTCCAGAAATAGCAAGACCACAGTGAGGCATAACCAAGGGCTCCCAGAGAAAATCCAGTTCAGCTGCCTACAGGTACCAGAATTCAATCCCTCCTCTGTAACCCTCTGGCCTGTTCTAAAATGGGCCAATTGTTATGATTTTGCTGGCCTTCCCTGTCAGTACCCTGTCCCTTTAAGAGATGAGCTCTGCCCACTCCTGATCTTCCCCTTCCCACCAGGCAAGCTGACCTCTGCACCCTTCCCTTTTCTTGCTCTCTCTCAGCCCTCTGTTCTTCTGAAGAGGCAGCTTTCTGTCTCTCTCCCCACCCCTTTTTCTCTCTCATCTCCGCCCCCATCTCTCTATTTCTCTTTCTCTCTTCCCCCCTACCCCCCACCTTCCCATACCCTCCCAACACCCACTAAACTCTCCATCCTCAAGCTCTCTCTGCATGGCGTATTTGTCTGACCCTTACCCACGGGACCTGCCAGGGTCACTCACCGTAAATCTTTCATCAATCACGTAAGAAACAGCTGTGCACCAATGCAAGGGCACCACATCCTTGGCAAACAACACCACGGCTTAGAGACTGAGAGCGCAAGAATTTATACTTCAAACAACTCCTCCATCCCCAGGCCAAAGCCGTAAGTCCAACTCTCTAGAGCCTTGCAGATAGAAGCCGACTGCTGACCCACACCAGGCAAGGAACGTGTTCCTGCTTTAAAGCTTTGTTGATCGCTCAGTACCACTTTTCCATATACAGCCTGGAAACATTCTCACTTACGTCAGCTTCTCATTTGATCTGTGCAGCAAGCCTTCAAGTAGGGGTTTCACCTCTGAATAGGGAGCCCCTGAAGAAACCAGGATGGTTTCCAATGCAAGAGACAGACATCCAAGGTCACTTTGACAAAGAAGTTGAAAATCAGAGGACAGATATGGCTACATCCAAATTCCTATTCATTCCCTCTCCCTCCCAGGACTTGAGTACCTCCAGGTTCACACTACTCCCTGGCCCAGTCCTATTTGACAGGATAATGTCTTTCTCCTAACAGTCCCAAGAGAGGTTCCTGAGACTCTTGATTATTCTGCCTTAGCTCCAGTAGCCAGTTTTGAACCAATTGCTATCACCAGGAAGACAGAATGTCCTGAGTATTCTGGCTGACCCGTATTAGACTGTGCACCTACATGGCAGAACGGGAACAGGATGCTTCCTCAAGAAACCTGGTGCAGCCAACAGATCTGCTGGGGTGATGATGTCTTGAACGGTAAAGAACTAGTGTTGCAAGCAGGAAGAACTAGGTTCAGCTCTCCCGGGCCCACATAGAGCCTGATCCTGCAGCACCGCCTCTCATTCCCACACTTGGCAGAGACAGGAGGATCCCTGGTGCTCAGAGCCAGCCAGACTAGCTTAATCTATGAGCTCCACACTCAGTGTGAGACTTACCTCAAAAAATAAGGTAGAACCGGGACAGCAGCAGTGCACACCTTTAATCCTAACACGAGGGAGGCAGAGGCAGGTGGCTCTCTGTGAGTTCAAGACCAGCCTGGTCTACAGTGAGAGTTCCAGGACAGCGAGGGCTACACAGAGAAACCCTGCCTCGAAAAACAAAACAAAACAAACAAAAAATCAGAGCAAAACAAAATGGTAGAAAGCAATTGAGGATGAAGGCCAGCATCAAAGTCAGTCTTCACATACATATACACACGGAGACATGCAAGCATCTACACACAATTGTGTGATTAAGTTAAATTAAAAGAGGAAGGAAGAGAGGCAGGTAGGAACAGCTGCAGACCCTCTCTCCCTCTAGGTAACAAGGAAGGCACAGGAGTGCGCTGAGGCAAGGGGGCTTTGCCTGCCGCCCCGAGAGCTGGAGGTGAAGGAAGGTTAACAGCCTTTGGCCTTGGGCCTGGATGGAGAGACAGGTGACATGGGGGGGACCCAACTGCGACAGTATCCAGGGCCTTTTCTTCTCTGCCCTCAGGAGACAGGAAAAGGTTGGCCAGGCGTGCCGGGGTCAGGCTTTCTTCTACCTCCTGCTCTGATTGGGGCAGGAAGGGATCTTTGCATCTGGAGAGTAGCCAAGGCCCACAGGACAACCAGACACTGTCCAGAGACAGTGTTACGGGTTCCCTCGTTAGGCTTCTTAGTCTCAGTGATGAAAAATGGACTCAGAAGGAGGCTTGAGCTTTACTAGAGTGTAAGAGAGAAACAACAGGGCAGGTAAGCTGTAAATCTTGACAGCTGCCAGGGAGGAGGGAGGTGGAGGAGAGGGAGAGAGAGAGATCCCTTTAACAACAGGCAGCCGCAAACAGCCTGGTGGCAAAGAGGAAGAGGGGCAGGCAGCTTCAGAGAGCCAATGAAAAAGGCCTGTGTCTGGAAAACACGTTCAGCTTTTGGCCAGTACCTAAGAAACAAGGGAAAGTTACACATTGAGTTAGGGTGCAGATAGTGGGCAGGGCCATGCAGGGCTCCAGACGGTGCCTGGTGAAAGCTAGGCCAGCAGCTGCCTTGAGGGAGGGGCTTCTGGGAAGAGAAAGTATATTATCTCATTAAGATAATTAATTGTATCCTCCCCTTAGCATGTCTCCTCCCGATGACTCAGATTTCAAGAGGTGAGACTCTTGGCCAAGTGATTGACAGTCCTAGCTGGTTAAAAGAAACAGATAATCCCATGGAATGTTTTGGGTCTCTTCCAAGGGCCAGAAGTAGAATTTAGATTTTATTTTGACTGGAGGAAGGAGGAAGAAGCTATGCCTTAATGGGCCTCAACAAAGCCAGATACCTCTGCCTTTTCATACGGTAATTTAAATCCTGAGAAATGATAATGGGGCTATCAACAAGGAAACAGAGGTTCCCTCCATCTGAACAGGTAATCTTAAACCAGTTAGGAAGCAGACCAGGGACCAAAATCCTCTATACTAGTAGCATTTCTTGCCTCAAAACCAGGACAGAATCAAAAACATTTCAGGCTTTAGCTGGGACGTAAACCCCCTAACTGCCTGTCCTGCTTATACCTCCTATCTCCATCAACATGGTCTCTCTCCTAGTGTCTATTGCTGTTGTGATGAAGCACCAGGACCAAAGGAAGTTCACCAGGAACTCCTCAAACAGGGCAGGAACGTAGAGGCAGCAGCTGATGCAGAGAAGCCATGTACTGCTTACTGGCTTGCTCAACCTGCTTTCTTATAGCATCAAGGACTACAGACCCACCACAGTGGGCTGGGCCCTCCCCCATTAATCACTAAGAAAATGCTCTACAGGCTTACCTACAGCCTGATCTTATGGAGGCATTTTTTCAATTGAGGTTCCCACCACTCAGATGACTTCAGCTTGTGTCAAGTTGCTATAAAACTAGCCAGCACAGTCTCCAAGCATGTGTTTTAGAGGTGGGAGCTGAGCCTCACCGAAACAATCACTTTGCAAGTAACACAGTCATAAAATGGTAAGTCTGGGGTTCAACCCAACTTTGGAACGACTCCCGGGCTTGCACGCCCTCTTGAGTAGTTTATTCACCAGGGTTACTGACATTTCGTGAGGGACTGGCCTGCACAGGGCAGGAAGCTAACAGTGAACTAATAGTAATCTCAGTGTGACAATAGTCCAGATTCAATGTAGGGCCCAGCCATGACAAGCTCAATAGAGGCCTGAGTCTCAGTAGTTTACTCTGGTTCCAAGAAAGACCACAAACTGAGACCACCCAGGCACCACCCAGGAACAGACCACCCCAAGAAAATGCCTAATGTTCCAATCATTGTAGAAAGGACCACCTGCCAGCACACGCACATTGCTTTGCACCTGGATGCCCCTAAACAAATGTCAGCCAATCAGGAGTCCTGAACCTTAGAAATCCCTCACCCCAACCTCTGCTATTATAAAAACCCTACCCCAACTGAGCTGGGGTCTCTCCAATAGTGCCAATACATTGGACAGAGGGAGAATCCGAGTTCGAACTTAAATAAGAATAAAGGCTCTTTGCTTTTACATACAGGACTTGGTCTCCTAGTTGGTTTTTGTGGAACTCTGTGATCTGGGCATAACACTCACACCCCTGCAGACTCAACTTCTACTCCTCTCCTACCACCCTGTGCAAATCTGGTTCCTTTCCATGGGTCCTGCCACACATGTGTTAAATCGATGAATGAACTAGTCTGGGGCAATGTACTCAGATACAAACCCCGGCAGGACCATTCACTAGCTGGAAGCCATTGAGAAAGTTACTTGGCCTCTCTGGGCCTTGGTTTCCACGTCCGTAAGATGCATTCTTTATGATGTTTGAGTTTTTTTGGTTTTTTTAAAATATTTATTTATTTATTATGTATACAATATTCTGTCTGTGTGTATGCCTGCAGGCCAGAAGAGGGCACCAGACCCCATTACAGATGGTTGTGAGCCACCATGTGGTTGCTGGGAATTGAACTCAGGACCTTTGGAAGAGCAGGCAATGCTCTTACCCTCTGAGCCATCTCTCTAGCCCCTGATGTTTGAGTTTTTATGAAACACTCAGGATGCTGCCTGGAGCCTAATAAGTATTACATCAGTATTTGTTAAGTTAGCAGGACTGCGTGTGTGTGTGTGTGTGTGTGTGTGTGTGTGTGTGTGTGTGTGTGTGTGTGTGTGTGTGTGTGTGTGTGTGTATGTGTGTGTGTGTGCAGGGTGAGTCACTGAGGTACTGGAAAAGGAAGCACAGCCAAACAGTCAAAACCACAGGACCACAAGAAAGAACTAGGTGGTAAATGAACATTGAACACTAGTCAACCCCATGCCCACACACTCATTCTGAGAAAGAGACTGTAACGCCTGCGGTTAGGGACAGTTCGCTAGTCAGGCAAGGGGCTGGAGATTGAAACACAAGAGATGTGGGTCATCCATGAAGGGAGAATGCCGAATACCATTTATTCAAGCTTAGAAAAACCTTATATACCTAGCTGCTGCACAATGGAAATCCCTCCAGGCAGGTGAATTACCAGGCTCAAGAAGACATAAACCATGGCCCTATAGCTAACAGCCAGGAGGGCAGAGGGAGCACAGGAACAAACAGGATGTTTGCCAGAAACTGCAAGCTATCCTCAATATGAGCCCTGGGTTAGATCTGTGGGCCCTGCCGGTCCCTCTTTTTTATAAATTACATGACTAGGCCTGTCTTGGGTGGCATTGGACGTCAGGCAATACCCCTTACCCGTCATGGGAAAGCGTCCAGGTCCAAACACATTTCCTGTCTTAGGTTGGGGCAGCCCCCCAAAGACCTTTCCCGCATTGGCTCACTAGTCACCCTTCACCATGTTCAGTCAGATTTGCACTGAAGGATCCTCCAGGGCAATAGGCTAAGAGGACTTGCTGAGTGGCGACATTGATCTGAGCTTCCTCTGGCTCTGGTGCCATGAAAACATGAAGACGATGCTTCAGCACATATAAGCACTCCTAAGGAGGCTGTGCCTGCCCAATCCTTAATGGTTTGCCCGCAAATTGGAGCCCTTTAAGTACGGTCTCAGCACTGGTGGGAGGAACCCTGGTATTGTTAACTAGAATAATCTCATGAATCAATTTGTAAATTGTGCACTCCAGGGTCCGTGAATAGCAGCATTAAACATTTCACTGTATCTGTTAAGTTGTAACCGTAGCAGTGGTCTTGAACCAAAACCAACTGCAAATGTAACTGTAATATTCCTTTGTAAATATAGCTATTCATATCATTTTGGTGGCCAAGGCATTTACAACCTGCCCATGAGGTATCCACTGTGCTAGCAGTAGTAACTAACTGACTAACGGCAACTCCAGCAGCAGTAGCCACTGTGGCAGCCACAGAAATGGCAGCCTTTCTGACTGCTATAATGCCAAACTCTCTTCTTGCTCAATGCAGGATGAATTGATCATCATGGGATGTGTTGACAGGTAGAGGAACCATCCTTGGCACTCGAACCACCACATTCAGCTCCTCAGGACCCCAGCAACTCCTCAGTTGACAAACCTGCTTAGAGCATTTTAAAACCCCAGAAATATTAGCAGGATGAATGACAACCAAAAAGAAAGGGGCAATGACACAAACCCCTGCCTGGAAAGTACAATTATTTGCTGAATGGGATTTAAGAGTCCAGGGGGAGGTGGTAATGCACTCGGCCCAAAGTATGGAAAGACTCCAATCAAAACTCAAGGGCCCAGGTCAGCAGCTACTGACTGGAGCTACATGAATTATGCTAACAGAAGTATATCCAAAGGCACAGCTGGTTTACCTGTGCTAAAATTGGTAGATAAGAAATGGGGCCACACAGGGATATCCACTCCCACCAGCATCAGAAACAGAGGATTCTTCATCAGTGTCCATCTGATCTCTTGACTCTGTCCTGTCCTCAGGCTCCCGGAAAGGAAAATCCACAGCACGCACCAGGCACTCAGGTACCCAACTGGACTGACAGCATCCTGTGGGAAAACACAAACCACCCCCTCCCCCACACCAGTACAGGATCTGGACCACACCAAGTGCCACCTGCTACATTCTTCCATTTGACATGAGGCATCCCAAAGAAACTGGCCACCAATGCCAGTCAGCAGCAGTACAAGATCGAGCATCAACAGTCAAAAAATTTTAATAAAAGATAAATGGTCTCTGGAGGTGGAACCATATTCCCCCTTTTTTCTTTTGTGCAAATAGGATTCCAAAGGTACAAGAATTTTGCTTACATATTGACTGTCAGTAAAAAGGTTAAATGGAATATAATCATATTTCTCTAGGGCCATTTGTACAGTGATCAATTCAGCCACCTGAGCAGATTTAGCATCAACAGGCTGAATACCAAAATCAGGAGGGAGGCTACCACAGCCTGTCCAATGGAAGGTCCATCAGTAAACACATTCTGAGCCCCTGCCAGAGGTTGCAAAGAAATAACTTTAGGGAAGCATACCAAATGGCTTTTGGAAAAGGTGACCAACTTATCAGAAGAATAATGATTATCAAACCTGCAGGAATTAGTGCATAAAAACAAGGCCCAGTCTTCAGCAAAATTTTGCAGCCAAGTTATTTCTATCTGGGTATATGGTGTAATAACCTTACCAGGTAACATTCCAAAGTTTTGCAAATTAAGTTTATATCCTTTCTGAATAACACATAGCACAGCAGAGGGATAGAAGATAACAATTTTTGCAGGTGGCACATGTTCATGTACCCATAGGATGGGTCCTTGCTGCCAAAAAACTCTAGTAGGACTATGCTGAGAGGGGAAAATTATCAACAGCAGAGGCTGACTGTACTGTAGTCAATATAATGAATACGAACAGAGGCAAGCTTTGCTTCAATTAAAGTAATACATTGCCTTGCCCGAGGTGTCAATTTATGGAAGGAGGTTGGATCTGGATTTCCCTGCAGAATGTCAAAAAGTAGTTTTAAGGCTCCCATAGAAATTCCCAAACTAAGCTGGGCGGTGGTGGCACATGCCTTTAATCCCAGCACTCGGAGGCAGAGGCAGGCTGATCTCTGTGAATTCTAGACAAGCCTGGTCTACAAGAGCTAGTTCCAGGACAGGCTCCAAAACCACAGAGAAACCCTGTCTCAAAAAACCAAAAAAAAAAAAAAAATCCCAAACTGGGCCGCACCCAATTGAGGTCTCCAAGTATCTAAGCGAAGAGTAACTTTCTGTGGTTTCACTTCTGTCTGCAGCAGCTGATGCCCTAAGTTTCAATATAGAAACTGTTGTTGTACCTTTTCAGAAGCAATCATCGATCCTGCATGTGCTAAGCATTCCTGCAAGTTAGCAAAAGCCTCAAGAACTATACCTGGGTCCCATCCAGCTAAGAGGATGTCATCCATATAATGGATGATATATAGTTGAGAATACTTATAATGTATTGGGGCAATAACCCAGGCCACAAACATTTGAGAGATGGTAGGACTATTGGCCATGCCTTGGGGTAGTTTTACCCATCGGTAGTATCTATACGGTTCTTTGAAATTTACAGATGGTACACTGAAGGCAAGTTTATCAGAATCTTTTGGATGCAGTGGAATGGTGAAAAATAATCTTTCAGGTCAATAAGTAAAAGATAGCATCCTACAGGAATACCCACAGGATGAGACTATCCAGATTGAGTTGTACCTCCTATTTCCATAGTCATTTACTGCTCTTAGATCTTACAGCAGCCTCCATTTACCAGACTCTTCTTAATACCAAAGATAGGAGTATTCCATGGAGAAGTGCATGGTACTATGCATCCTGCCTCTAGCTGTTCCTGAACCAGGGTATGAGCAGCCTGTAATTTTTCCTTACTTAGGGGCCATTGCTCTATCCACACAGGTTTTTCAGTTTCCCATTTTATGGGAGTATTTTATGGCTGCTCTGCAATGGCCCCTAAGAAAAAGTTCCCAACCCTGCACATTGTCAGGTGACTGTTGCATTATTTTCTTGTCTGCTAAATTTTGCATGTCTCCCTGAAGATTTTTGTCCAACCCCCACCTAGGGACAAACCCCTGGTCTGTTAACATGAACTGCACAGGTTCAGTGGTCAGAACTGCTCCCATAGCTTGCAAATATTTCTTTCATAAAAATTGAAAGGAAGGTGTTCTAGGACAAATGGTCTTAAAAATGTCCTTATGGCCTTCTTCATCCCTCCAGTCTAAATATTGGGTACTGCACTCTGAAGAATTGGCCATTCCTACCCCTTGTAATGCCAGAGAGGCCAGGCCACAGGCCAATGTTTTTTTAGCAATCATAAAAGAATCAGCGCCTGTATCTGTAAGACCTTGGAATTTTTCCCATTAATAGTTAACGTAAGTGTGGGGTGGTTCTCTAAACTAGAAACTCAAAAAGCTCTAGGGAGTCCTGTGGAGCCAAACCCCTTATCCCCTCATTCTTGTTTAAAAAAATGGGTTAGTAGAGCAAAACATGGGTAAAAGCATTAGTTGAGCTATTCTTGTTCCTTGAGGAATGACAAGGACTCCCACCCCAGCTCCAATCATTTTAACTTCTCCAGTATAATCATACTCTATAATTCCTGGTAAAATTTTAATTCTTTTAAGTGCTGAGCTACTTCCCAAGACTATTCCTACCAACCCCTCTGGAATAGGTCCATTATACTCCAATTCCCAAAGCCTGCACACCCATCTGTGGGGTTGATACTGCCCAGGCAGAGGTACAGAGGTCCAGACATGCACTTCCTGGGGTGCCTTGGACAAAGTCGTGGACAGTAAGGCATTTCTTTGAGGAATGAATCTGATGGGAGCAGCTTGCCTGCTGACTGCCCCATGCACTTTCATTTGTGGGCCTGGGGCAGGCCCCTCCTCCTGTTTCCCGACATGGGAAGGGGATTTCCTTGAATGTCAGTTTTAGAGCAGCAGCCATTAGCCCAATGGGCCCCCTTTTGACATTTTGAGCAAACATGGATTTTCCTTGTGTTGACTACCTGCCCCTTTACCCGCAGGGCAGTTCCTTTTGAAATGTCCCATTTGCCCACATTGAAAACAAGTCTTCGATCTAGCTCCACCTTGACTCCCCCTAAGAGCAGAAGCAATTGCTTGTCCCATCACATGAGTGCCATCAATGTCCCTGCATAACCAGATATAGTCATTTAAACTCCTATTTCTATGGGAACATGTAGCCTCCTGGCAAAATTTGTTAGCATTTTCGTAGGCTAATTGCTTTATGGCAGGCTTAGCTGTATCCACATCCCCAAAAATGTGACCCCCCCAGCTGTAACAGGCGGTCAACAAACTCAGGATAAGTTGTTCCCCTTATATTAGGTAGAGCTTTCCATGCTTTGGCAGCCACGGCAGTTATATATGCTGAGCATAAACAGCAGGGTCATAATTAACTGTGCTGCTAAGCCCATGTACTGTCCTGTGCCAGTTAACATGTCAAGGTTACACTGGGGGAAACCTGCAGCGGCATTATGCCACATGGTATCTGTGCAATTTTTCAACCTCTTTTTTAACAGTACAATCTCCCTTTCTAAAATCTCTTCTTCCTCTTCTATATACCTTTTAGTACTTCTAACTTCCCCCTCCTCAAAGCTCTTAATAGACTTCACAGATTCTTCATCCTGAATCTCCTCAAAGGTTTTGATCAAATTCTCTAATTGTTCTTTTACTTAAAAGTAAAGTAAAAACATTCTTTTTTTTTTCACTGAAAAGAATGTCTTTGACTAAGCGCCATAGTGAAAATGTTGCTATAGGAAATTCTTCTGGCCCTTACTCTTTTAACACTTTTTGAAGGTCAGCTTTTATCTGCTCCCAATCAGAAATATTAAAGCTTCCTGCTTGTAGAAGCCAGGGACTAAACTCTAAAACTGTCTTAATGAACTCTTGTGCTGTCTTAGTTTTAATAGTGGTGCCTTGCTTCTCTAAAAGAACTATCAATTGGCCCATCAATGTTGGAACAGAATTACTAGCACCCATCTTCAATTCATCCTCACCATCAATATCTTACCTGCTGGCCAGTCTTCTGAGGGTGATATCTCTGGGGTCCCTATTCCCAGTCTTGCTGGTGGCCTCCAAGTGTAACACCTGTGCTGTGGGATGGCCTGTAAGTCAGGCAAGGAGCTGGAGATTGAAACACAAGAGACATGGGTCATTCATAAAGAGAGAATGCCAAATGCCATTTATTCAGGCTTAGGAAAAAAAATCTTATATACCTAACTGCTGCACAATGGAAATCCCCCCAAGCAGGTGGGAAATTACCAGGCTCAAGAAAAAGTAAACAATGGCCCTATAGCTAACCGCCAGGGTGGCAGAGGGAGCACAGGAACAAACAGGATGTTTTACCAGAAACTGCAAGCTATCCTCAATATGAGCCTCGGGAGAAGGGATAGACCTGTGGGCCCTACAAGAGACAGACTGGATATGTGGGTACCTCAGGACCTCAAAACTTGGAGCCCTTCCTATAGACAGTAGTTTCTCTGTCCTGCAGCTGCTTCAAAATAACCACTTTGAGGCTCATCTTAATTGTAAATATTCAGCCAATGCTAACTAGCTCTTGTATTTTAAGTTAATCCATATTCCTTATTTATGTTCTACCACATGGTAGTATCTTTATTAGCACGGTACGTTCATCACTTTACATCTGACTGGTGATTTCTGACTCCTTTCTTCTCCTTCCTACATCCTTGTTTGGTTTCCCCACCTGGCTACTAGCCAATCCGCATTTTATTAAACCAATTTAAGTGACAAGGCTTTAAATTGTACAGGAGGATTAGTTCACAGCATTTCCCCCCTTTTGTCTAATTAAAAAGAAAGATTTTAACTTTAACATAGTAAGATTATACACAACAAAAACAGTTACCAAGTAAGAATTACAATAATATATCTACTCTATTAGTATTTGGCAAAATTAGAGAAAATACTTAATTATCTATCTTATCTTGGTGAATCTAAAGTTTCGTATTTTATATACTTTCTATCATAACTATGAAAACTATAATCATAACTATTTAGTCTTCAGCTCTATCAGTGACTCCAGAAGATAAAATGTTACCTAAGAATAGGACATCAGGCTATCTGAATAATAACCCAAAGTTCTTCTATCTCCCAAAGTTACTGTCTCTGTAATATTGGGGCATCCATCTTTGGCCTACAGGTCTAGCATATCTGACAGACTTTCCTGTGAAGCAGGGAATTTTGAAGGACTGTCATACCTTGTCTTGGCAAAGCTTGGCAGTTTCCTTTTCTACATCCTGCTGGTCCAGTTTGGTCAGCAATTGAGGCAAGAGCAGTTTCTTTGCCCACATGGTTAGCACTTGCCATAAAGAAAACATACTCCATATGGAGTTTCTTTGATGCCCATTATCTTCTCTGAAGTAGATCGGTGCTGCCAGAAACAGACATGTCTCATTGTTATGAAAAGCCTTAGTTCTTAAAACATTTCAAATGTCATATTCTGTAGGTCTTTGAAGGGTTTGAAGATTGCCTATCTGAAATATATCTCTCTACATATCTAGAAAACCTAACTAACATGACTATAAGTTTGTTATTATAGATGACTATAAATCTGTATTTTAATCATATTTTTAAATATATGTAATTTATAAATAAAAATATTACATATATTTTTAAATAAGCTGCATAAACAGAGACTTAAACAAGAGTAGAAATATACATATAATATAACAAAATTAACTTCAAATTTGTATCAATAAGCCAAAATACATATCAATGTATAAGTTGAGACTGCTCATTCATTTCCCAGCTGCCCAGACCTGAATAATCACACAGAAACTATATTAATTACAGCAATGTTTGGCCTATTAGCTCAGGTTTCTTATTAACTAACTTTTTTCTTACTATTACATCTGAAATTAATCCATTTCTATTGATCTATGTATCACCACGAGGCTGTGGCCTATCAGTAAGGTTCTCACATTCTAGCATCTTTCTCCTTCAGCCACTACATTGTGTCTCCCTGACTCTGCATATATGTGTGTGTGTGTGTGTGTGTGTGTGTGTGTGTGTGTGTGCGTGTGTGTGTGTATGTATTTCTTGCTTGGCTTTATTCTGCTAACTCATTGAACAAAGCAGCTTCTTTATTAACTAATGGTAATAAAGCATATTCATAACATACAGAGGGAACCACAACATCTCCCATTTTCTGTCTAAATAAAAAGGAAGGTTTTACCTTTAACATAGTAAAATTACATATAACAAAACAGGTATCAAGCAAGAACTACATTTACATTATTTAGTCTATTTGAATCTGGAAAGTTTCATATCTAATTTATCTTTTATCATAACTAATGAAAATTATAACAGTCTTCAGCTCTTCAAAGACCCCTGAAAGATATATTGTCTAAGTAAACAGGAAGTGCATTGCAAGCAACTTCCAAAGTTCTAGAATGGACAGAGACATCTTGTTGCCTGAACAGTCACCTAAAGTTCTTCTGTAACATTGGGATACCCATCTTCAACCTACAGGCCCATAGTATCCAGCAGACTTTTTCATGAAGCAGGAAATTTGAAGCTCTGTTCTGCCTTGTAATGGCAAAGTTCATCAGTTGCTTTCATCTATGTTCTGCAAGATGTCTGATAGTTTCTTCTGTGAAGCAGGAACCCTGAAGGACCATTCTGTCTTTTGGAAAGCTCAGTAGTCACTTTTCTGTGGGTCCTGCAGGTCCAGCTCATACAGCATACCAAAAAGCAGTCCACACAAGAGCAGTTTCTTGCCCAAATGGCTAGCCTTGCCACATTGAAGGTAAATTCCATAACAAGTTTTACAATGGCCATCAACCTTTCTGAAGTAAGTGGTGATGTCAGAAGCAGATATGTCTCACTGTGAAAAAAAAGTCTAAGTTCTTAAAACATTTTGAATGTCATATTCCATAGGTCTTTGAAGTGTTGAAGGTATCTATCTAACTGAAATATATCTTTGTATATCTATATTTTTGGTTGTGAGCCTAGCCTTTAATGGCTGAGCCATCCCTCCAGGCCATCTTTGTATATCTAGAAGACTTAACATAATTAAAAGTTTAAATATTATAGATGACAATTAACCTATATTTCTTAACTATATATTACATTTTTAATGAGCTGCACAAACAATACCTTAAACAAGAGCAGAAATACATATACACAGTGTAACAAAATTGACCTTATATTATGTCAATAGACCAAGATCCATACCATTGCAAAGTATTCATCTCTATATCATATCTCCCACCCCTTTTTAAGAAAGAGATTGACTGTGACCATTTAACCATTTATAATCAACCCTCTTTAAAAAAAAAAACTTTTATAAACAATTATTTTGGGAATTTGGGCATAGTTTTCTCCAAACTACTTAGAATTTTTTTTTTAAAAAAAAGGGTGCTCCTGGTCAGAAAATAATTACAGATATGCAATAATGACAGATTCAGACAGAAATAAACTTCTGAATGTGCCATAGTATATTTTTAAAATGTACATAGTCTTGGGAGAGAGAAGAAAGAGAGTATAGACAGTTATAATATAAATGAGTACAGACAGTTGGTCATAGATTAAAGGAGTAAAGAGTAAAAATAAGCCACGCGAAGATGGAAAGGGGTTCCCTTTTCTAAAGTAACATATCCTTAGACTCAAATTTTGAAGTCAAGATACCTTTAAAATATGTGTTAGTTTTGCTTATTGGCCCATACAACAAAATGTCTCTCTGTACTTAGCTCATTCATAGCCAAAAAATACAAAGAAAACACAATAATATGCGTAATCCAAATTCTTTGTGTATTTTCCATCTTTGCTTTTGCTGCTAATGCTGAATTAGGAAGCCTTCTCTGAAAGGAGCTGCACCTCTGCTCACCACCAGCAAATAGTGCCTATCTGAAAAAAATGTGACTCCCAGAAACTCCAATTGACTCCCAATTTTGTGGGTCTAGAAGTGTTTTTTGTTCCTTAAGCTTTTATTTAAGGTCTTATGTGGATCCATGCCCCAGCTGGTGGGCACCATTTTGTAAGCCACCCATTTCCTGGCCACCCAGACCCAAATAATCACACAGAAACTATATTAATTACAACACTATTTGGCCTATTAGCTCAGTATTCTTACTAATAACTCTTAAATCTTAAATTAACCAATTTCTATTAATCTATGTATCACCATGAGACTGTGGCCTACTGATAAGGTTCTGGCATTCTGGCATTTTTCTCTTTCAGCAGCTACATGGCATCTCCCTGACTCTGCCTACTCTCTCTATATATCTCTGTTCAGATTTCTGCCTGGCTTTATTCTGCTAAGTCATTGATCAAAGCAACTTCTTTATTAACTAATGGTAATAAAATATATTCACAGCATACAGAGGGGAATCCCACATCACCAATGTAAAATATTCTGAGACTAATAGATGATTTTGGATTAAAGTAGATTCAATAATCTATCCTTTTATCTATATCCCCTTTTTTTCTTTTTATAATTAGATCCCTGAATCTAATCTCCTGTGTTCAGCTTTTTTCCTGACTATTACCAAAGCCAGCTTGTAACCAACCCCTCTAAACAATGACAGACATTTATAACCAGAATTTTGGGAATGTGGGTTTAGTCCTCTAGACTACCTTCTGTTGATTAAGAGTGTTACTAATCTTTGTGGGGTCCTAAATAAACTCAGGATTATGGTTAAGTCCTGGCTAGAGTATTCTGTGAAGCTGGATCATCTCACATCTAGAAGCTGTGCTGGATGTAGAACTCAGAGGAAGCTATAACAAAGGCATTCTGAGCTGTTGGATTATCTGGCCCACTTCTCTTCACTGATGCATGGTCTCCTTGTTCTGAAAAGACATAAATATTTAAACATTGACGTTGGGGAATATTATTTTCAGGTGTGTGACTTTTGTTTAAGCTTCATTTGTTAATTCTATGAAGCTATGTTACTGTGCCTGTCTAAAATACCTGATGGTCCTAATAAAGAGATGACCAGCCAGTAGCGAGGCAGGAGCAGGGATAGGCGGGGCTGGAGGCAGAGAGAATAAACAGGAGAAACAAAGACAAGAGAGCAGCAAGAGAACTAGGAGAGGAGGGTGTTAGGGGCCAGTCCCCCAGCTACACAGCAGCCACAGAAAAAGAAGGAAAGAAAGGTATACAGAAATAGCGAAAGAAAAAAGCCGAGAGGCAAAAGGTGGTTGGGATAACATAAGAAAAGTTGGCTAGAAACAAGCCAAGCTAAGGCCGGGCATTCATAACTAAGAATAAGCCTCCGTGGGTGATTTATTTGGGATCTGAGTGGAGAGGCCCCCCCAAAAGTAAAAAGAATAAATATCATATAACATTTTGGCATTCCAACATGAGGATCAAATAACCATCTAGAGCTTGAGAAAGCTGGCGGGGGATGGGAGGGGGAGTATATGGCTCCTTTCAGAGGCAGCGCTCAATGGAAACTAGAAACCACAAGTTCAGTAAGAACGGCTTGTGGCAGTGCAAGTGCCAGCTTCCACACCTAGAAATGTTTAACACAGTTCTCAGTCATGAGCCTCTGACAGGCTGCAAGCGTTGGACCTGGCTTTTACCAAACAACCCGAGTGGGCAGAACCAGCTGCTGGAGAAGGCAGAGGATTCAGGTGTCTCTTAACAGGCTAGCGTTGGCTTGTGCAGTCAAAAAAGGCTAAAGGATATGCAGTAAAAGACGTCCAGATGGAATAAAAACCTCTAAACAGGTTCCAGAGTGCTTTATAATGTGCATAGGCTTAAGAAAGAAAGAAAATGAGGTGGATGTTGGTGGCGCACGCCTTTAATCCCAGCACTCGGGAGGCAGAGGCAGGCGGATCTCTTTGAGTTCAAGACCAGCCTGGGATACAGAGATAGTTTCAGGACAGGCTCCAAAGGTACACATGGAAACCCTGCCTCGAAAAACCAAAAAGAAAAAAGAAAAAGAAAGAAAGAAAGAAAGGAAGGAAGGAAGGAAGGAAGGAAGGAAGGAAGGAAGGAAGGAAGGAAGGAAGACAATATAGGAAGTCATAGAAAGAAAGAAATAGATTAAAAAATTAAAGTCTTTACAGAGACACTAAAAGTAACGTAAAAGAAAAAAATCCACGTAAAGGTGGGAAGCACACAGAGAGTCTGGATCCTCTACAGTATTGTGTTGATTCTAAATATTTTGATTGCTGATGAACAAAGGACAGCAGCTAAGTGGCCCGAATTGATACAGGGACTATTGAAATAAACCAACATAGATACTTTAAGAATGTCTTAACTTTAAAAAAGTTAAAAAAAATGTACTTGTCAAATGGAAATTAAAAATGCTTTAGAGAAGTGGTTTTCTTTTGTTTCCAGAGGAAACAAGAGGCTGTGGATTCATTCCAGGTTGATTTGGATCTGGTATGATCAGGGGGACCTCCTGAAACTTGACAGGTGCTATCTATCCACAAAGGTTATAACTGGTCTTCCCAGGACTTGGCCTTAAAAATACTTCACCTACATTCAGCAGGAAGCAGTCTAGAGAAAACAATGTCCACATTCCCAAGAATGGGTTATGGGTGACTTTTGGTTATTTTGTTGGTCACAAATGTTTGTTATAATTTAGAAGAATATAGGATAAAAAGACAACTATTAATCTCAGATATTTAGCATTAGCACATGGATTTTGGTATATGGGTACAAATTCAAAGTCACTTATGCTACACTGTATATATGTTTTCACTCTTGTTTAAATGATTTTTGTATATTGATACAAATTTAAGGTAATTTTTGTTACAACGCACTGTATATATGTTTCTTTTCTTGTTTAAATGATTTTGTATTATTGATACCAATTTAAGGTTATTTTTGTTACAACATATTCTATATATGTTTTTGCTCTTGTTTAATGTATTGTACCTATGCAGTTCATTTAAAAATGTAAAGTAAAATTCTAGTTTTGAAAGCTATTATTATGAACTATATAGGGGAATCAAGAAACACAGGCCAGTAGTTAGTCTTCTATAACAATCAAATTTGTAGATATGCTAGGTATGTTTTCCATATCATATGGAGATATATTTTAGATAGATAGAGAGTATTTAAACCATTTAAAGACCAACAGAATATGATATTTAAAATGTTTTGCTAATTTAGGGTTTTTTATGACAGTGAGACACATCTGCTCCTGGCAGCACCAATTTACCTCAGAGGTAATGGGCACTGAAGTCTTTCTATGTTAAAGTTAAAACTTTTCACTTTTGTTTAAAAAGGGAAATGTTGGGAAATATTATTTTCAGGTGTGTGACTTTGTTTACACTGCATTTGTTTAACTCTGTGAAGCTGTGTTACTGTGCCTGTGTAAAACACCTGATGGTCTAATAAAGAGATGAATAGCCAATAGCAAGACAGGAGCAAGGATAGGTGGGGCTAGCAGGCAGAGAATATAAATAGAAAGAGAAATGAGGGAAAAAAGAGGAGCCAGAGAACAAGGAAAGGAGGACATCAGGGGCCACCCACCTAGCTACACAGCAAGCCCCAGAGAAAGAAGGAAAGAAAGGTATACAGAAATAGAGAAAGAGAAAAGCCCAGAGGCTAAAGATAGTTGGGATAATTTAAGATAAGGAAAGCTGTCAAGAAATTAGCCAAGCTAAGGTCAGGCATTCCTAACTAAGAATAAACCTCCATGTGTGATGTATTTGGGATCTGGGTGGCAGGCCCCCCAAAAGTGAAAAGAGTGAAACATCACACAATACATTGGGCACCATATGTAGACAATAGTTTCCTTGTCCTGCTGCTGCTTCCAAATAACAACTCTGAGGTTTATATTAATTATAAATGTTCAGCCAATAGCTCACATTTATTACTAATGCACTCATATTTTGAGTTAACCCATATTCCTTATTTATGTTCTGCCATGTGGAAGTACCATTATTAGCATAGCACGTTCATCCCCTTGTGTCTGGCTTGTGACCCCTGACTCTGCCCTTCTCCTTCCCATCATCCTTAGTTTGGTCTTCCCTTCTATACTTCCTTCCTGGCTACTGGCCAATCAGTGTTTTGTTAAACCAATTCAAATGATAAGTTGTTACAGTGTACAAGAAGATTATTTCACAGCACCTCCCCATGCCACCTTCTGGACAGTACACAGGAGGGACCTCACAGCTCTGCTCCATTCCACCCATCCTAGAAATACTCAGCTGGCATCCGAGACAGCTGCTAGACAAGCCTTTGAGGCCAACACCAGTCATCTCGGGGATCTGGCAGGCAATGGGGTGTACATCTAGAACAAAAGACAAAGGGTCGGGGAGGAGTTTGAGGGCTTCCTTGCAAGAACTGTCCAACCTAGATCCTAAGAGGGTCCCACCTCCCAGTGTGGAAGATCATAAGTCAGCATGGGTTCCAGACTCCCTGGAGAGGTCTTAATAACAATGGCATCTCTGGGGTGCCTACCTTTCACCTTCTCCTTTCTCCTGCTGCCCTTAAATTCACCAAGTCTCCTACCCAGTCTCTTCTCACATTCTGTCTCTACCCAAGTCCACCCTTTCCCGACTGATTCTTCACGCCCTCTGAGCTCTGCCCATCCAAGCCTGTATGTTCCTCTTTCACTCTCTAGCCATAGAAGACCATGCCTGCTTGGGCTTCTGACACACAGTGTGTTCTTGGCGTTGTTGTTTAAATTTCATGGGTCTTAGTTTCTCTAAAAGATGGAAAGATTTAATGTCATAGTAGGTGTGAAAATACTAAGCACAAAGTAGGTGCTCAATTAGTACTAACTACATCTTCCCTAAGGGCTAAGACGTTGAGAGGAGATTTTCTGACCTTTGCTTTCTCTCTTCAGCCTTCAAAAGAACCAGCCGATGGCACCTGGAGTCCCAGAACTTGTCAGGCAGAGACAGGTCAACCAGAGCTATACCCTACCACAAAAAAAAAAAAAAAA
>NC_022011.1:40227213-40232206 GCF_000317375.1 Microtus ochrogaster
AAGGAAGAAAGAAAGAAAGAAAGAAAGAAAGAAAGAAAGAAAGAAAGAAAGAAAGAAAGAAAGAAAGAAAGAAAGAAAGAAAGAAAGGCAGACACATAAACAAAAAATCCTCCTACAGGGATTCACCCAAACAGAATTCCCACAGGAGGGGAGAGTGTCTTAGATCTCCTATCAGATGCAGCGGTCTTAGCTGAGAGGTGCCTAAACTACCCCAGGGAGAGGGAAGATTGTTCAGTTGCTAGGAGCACTCTGCTTTTCTAGAGGGCTAACCCTTGGTTTGAAACCCATGTCAGGTGGTTCCCAACCACCTGTAATTCAAGCTCCTGGGAATCTGATGTTCTCTTTTGGCCTCCACAGGCACCTGTATGCATGTACACAAACATACACGCATAAATAAATAAAAATATATCTTTTAAAAATCACCTGTGCATTTGCATTTTGTTACACATTCACACATACAATGCAGGCATTCATAAGATCCCTATTCCCCACTTCCTATACTAAGACATAAACAACAGCTGCAAGCTTCATTGTCAGTAGAAGTGTTGAGTGATTAAAAACCGGAGAAACACTGAGATGGATCACATACAAGCCAAAGCCTCTAGATTCACAGCTTGGCTTCAGTCTCCGTTGGGGACATCCCTGCTTAGGCGCCTCTCTGTCACTGTACTCCTTCATGGCCTACAATCACCTGGATCCAGGTCCCTCCTTACTCTTTTAACTTCCTTTTCAATCCAAGCCAATCTCATTTAACTCATTTCAGCCCATCTCAGCCTTCTGTTACGATTTATGGTGTGGGTGACCCTGTCAGGTCCCATGGCGGGTGGGAGACAGAAAGATATGCCATGCAGAGAGAGCATGGGTATGAAGAGTTTATTTTGTGGGTATTGGGAGGGTATAGAAGGGTAAGGGAGAGAGAGAGAGAGAGAGAGAGAGAGAGAGAGAGAGAGAGAGAGAGAGAGAGAGAGAGAGAGAGAGAGAGAGAGGGGGGGGGGAAGAGGAAGGGAGGAGGAGGCAGAGGATGCCTCTTGAGAAGAAGAAAGGAAGAGAGAATGCAGATCAGCTTGCCTCTGCAGAGCAGGGAGAGTGGGAGTTGGCAGAATCTGTCTCTTAAAGGGACAGGGCACCCAGGCGATAGTGCAGGCCAGCACAGTTATAACACTAACTCCATCTCAAGTCCATCTGTTCAAGTTTATTTCCACCTAATCACTGTAGTTGGATGTTCTTTTGAGACCACCGGCTGCCAAATAATGACACAGAGACTTCTTATAAATTATTAAATCTTGGCCTTTAGCTTAGGCTTGTTCCCAACTAACTCTTAAAACTTAAACTAACCTGTTTTTATTAAGCTATGTTTTGCCACATAGCTTTTTGCCTCTCCCCCATTCTGTATGCCTGACTCTCTCTGTGTGTCTCTGGCATCTCTCTCTGGCATGCCTAGATTCATCCCAAGTTCCTCTCTCTGCCTAGAAGTTCCACCTAACCTCTCCTGCCTACCTGTTGGCTGTTTAGCTCTTTATCAAACCAATCAGTGCCGTGTTACAGCAGCGCAAATGTCCCACAAATCACCCAAACCCAAGCTCAATTAATTCAAGCAAATTTAGTTCCATGCAACTTACCCCATAGATTAAAGCCACAAACTCAACTTATCTCTCTCTACTCCACTAGATATCGAGTTGACAAGGGGTAAACTTGTAATGGTTAATCTTGATTGTGAACCTGGCTGAATTATGATGTCCCTCTGTGTGTCTCTGTGAGCTCGTTCCCAGAGAGGGTTAGCCAAGGGGAAGACCTGCATGAATGCTGAATGTAGATGGCACTATCCCACAGCCATCAACTGCCATGCAATCTCAGCTACCATGAAATGAGCTACTCTGCTTCACCAAGATGGGCCTGTTCCTCTGACACCAGAACCTCAAGTCAGATATACCTTTCTTTCAACCTTTTTTTTTTTAAGAAAATTTAATGTGTATGAATGATTTTCCAGAACGTGTGTCAGTTCAATGAATACCTGGTCCCTTTGGAGGCCAGAAGGGGACATCAGATTCCCTGGAACTGGAATTATAGACAGCGGTGAGCCTCTACATGGGTGCTGGAAATCAAGCCCCGTCCTCTGGGAGGGCAGCCAGTGCTCTTAACTGCTCATGCATTGCTTTGCTCAGCTATCTAGTCAACATCATAAAAAAATTCATCTATCAGTCAAACCAAAACCCAACTCTAGCCATTCAACTAAATAAAAGTTAATCCAACCCACCCTGACATGACATAGCACAGCTCTATTTCACCCAAGGCAGCTACACTCAGTGCCCATCATCCAACTCAACCAGACCCACAATGCTCAGTGCACTGCACTCTCTGCACCTGTGCAGGCTACAATGCTCTTCTGTTGCTGTGGCAGAACAGTGGCCAAGGCCGCCCATAAAACAAAGATCCAGGATAGTCGAGCTCACAGTCCTAGAGGGTTGGAGTCCATGACAGCAAAACAAAGGCATGGTGACAGGGAGAGCTCACAAGGAGGAGATGCACAGCTATGCACGCACGCACGCACACACACACACACACACACACACACACACGAGAGACAGACAGACAGACAAAGACGGAGAGCAACAGAGAGAGACAGAGAGACATAGATGTCTGGGTTAGCATGAGTCTTTTGAAACCTGAAAGCCTGCCCCCAGTGACATTCTTTTCCAACAAGGTCATACCCCCTAATCCTTTTCAAACAGTTCCACTGCTAAGAACCAAGAAGTCAAACATCTGAGCCTAAGGGGCCGTTTCCACTCTGCTCCCACTCCACCCCCGCTACCAGCTTCCCCATCCTCTCCTACTTACAGGAATGTAGAGTTAAAGATTGGGAATTGTTCCTTTGAAATATCCATGGATTTGCTCTTTCCCCAACCCTGACTACATCCTCATAATAAATGTGTACATCCAGCCCTGGCCTTAACATTTACCCCGGCTCTTAAGCAGAACCCCAAGGCCATGCAGCCTCATGCCTGGGAGGGCCCACATTGTTGCCAGAGCTACCCCTCTGAAAATCAGAGAGGCTGACACATAAACCACCTGTCTTAGTGCTTCTCCATTGTTGACACTCAATGCTCCCACTAGTGATGGAGCTCACAGTGAGATCTGTGCCTTGCCATGGACTGCAGGGCACCTGAATCTCATGGTTCACACAAGTGTGTGAGTATTCATGTATGTGCACATACATGTTCAGGTATATGTGCTTATGTCAGTGTAATTGCATGTCACTGAATGTGCCTATATTTGTTGTGAGCAAAGGTGTAAGGATGTATATGGTATACATGTGCTTGCAAGTGTGTGCACACATGGGCACAAGATGTGTTGGTACATTGTGAGGGTGTGAAAGTTTGTGCATGTATGTGTTTCTTCAAGTGTATGCATACATATACATGTGTGTACATGCTTGTGTATACACATATGTGTGCATGAACAGTGTGTGCCTGAGTGTGCATGTGCATCTTTGATGTATGTACACATGTGTCTGTATATATACACATGTTTGTTGTATATATGCCTGTAAGTGCACAGTATATGTATTGTACATATGTATGTATACCTACATATGTGAGTATAGGAGTGTGCATGTGTGAGTTAGGTGTATGTTTGGGTCTCCTTACTTTTTATCCATGTGTATATGTGATGTGGAATTCCCCTCTGCATGCTATGAATACCATTGGTTAATAAAGAAGCTGCTTTGGGCCTGTTGCAAGGCAGAATAGGGCAAGAAGGGAGTTCCAAGCAGATGTAGGAAGAGAGACTAGGCAGAGTGGATGAGAAGCCATGAGCTGACTCAGGAGACAGACGCTGGACGGAAACTTGCTGGGAGGCCACAACTACATGTAGATACACAGATTAATAGAAATGGGTTCATTTAAGATGTAAGAGTTAGCTAGAAGTGTGCATGAGCTAATAAGACAAGCAGTGTTTTAATTGATATAGTTTCTGTGTGGTTACTTTGGGTCTGGGAGGCTGGGAAACGTGGCCTCTGCCTGTAGGGGAATATGGTACAGTAATGGTGTTGGGATATCCGGACTGATGGGAAGACAGGATATACTTAGAGCGCAATAGGACAGCTGGGGGCCGGGGGTAGAGCCACAATAGGACAGCTCTGGGGCCGGAGCTGGGAGGGGACAGCTCAGCCCTGGAGGAAAGGTGTCCTGACTATCGGGAAGCCAGGCTACCTGAAGCTGGGGTGCAGTGGGGGTCCCTGCAAGATAGAGGGATCCTGCTCTCCTCCTGGAGAGCCGCTACAGCTGAATTCTGCTCTGTTCCCAACGTCCTAGCAGAGCTGTCTGCTTCTTCTCCAGCCCAAGATGTTTCTTCTGCTAACACTCTGTTAGGGGAAGCCCCTGCAGAGATGTAACAATCTCCTCTGAAGGGGTGGAGAGGCTTATATAGGGCTTCCTAGGGGCAGAGTTTTCCCAGGGAGAAGGGGGATTGGTTAGTTTTTGCCTGCTCAGGAATTGATCAGTTTAGCTGGTCAGGGGCAGAGATGACTCTGACCTCATGGTCAAATTGTGTGTCTTTTACTGGTTCTTTTTAGCTTTTAGACTCTAATCTCAGGACCAGGGCACATTTCTTCCACTGATTCTGATTCTAGGGGCAAAGTGTGTTTCTTTGACACTAGTTTCAGAGACAGGGCACACATCTTTAGTCCTGGGTTCAGGGATAAAGATGTTTCTTTCCTGACCCAGGTCTCAAATACAGGGTGTGTTTCTTTCACTGGCTCTGGGTTCAGAGACAGGGTGCTCAGTGATTGTTGGTTTTCTGCTCCAGTTGTCCCTTTTACCCTACACCGCCAACATTTATGTATATGTGAATAGGTGGATATGAATGGATGTATGAATCTATATATGCCCATGTGTTTGCATATGTGGCTGTTTCTGTGTACACATGTATATGTGAATGTGCACTTTTATGTGTATGCAAGTATATATACAAGCTTTTTTTTTTTTTTTTTTTTTTT
>NC_022011.1:40232306-40239899 GCF_000317375.1 Microtus ochrogaster
AAGACAGGGTTTCTCTATAGCTTTGGAGCCTGTCCTGGCACTAGCTCTTGTAGACCAGGCTGGCCTCGAACTCACAGACCCCCCTGCCTCTGCCTCCCGAGTGCTGGGATTAAAGGTGTGCGCCACCACCGTCTGGCCAATATACACAAGCTTTTGAAGGTACATATGTGAATAGGCCCATGCACAAAACATGTGTGTCAACATTTCCCAGTGTATATGTGTGTATGTGGGGGGGTTGCATATATACATATATGTGTGATTATATATACATGTGTGTATGAGTATTTGTGCATATATATGTATATGCTTGCCTATATGCATGTTACTGTGTGAATTTATTCTTGTGTATATGTACCCAATTATGTGTACATACATTTGTGGTTTTTGCACATATGTAGGTGAATGTATACACATGTACACAAATATATATTCATATCTTTGTGTGTGATCTGTGTGTGCATATGTATGTTTATGTCTGTACAAGGTGTTGTGTGTATGTTTTAGGTTTGTGTGTGGTCATGCATAAGTGTGTCCAAACATGTGCTGATCCATACATGTTTATGTACGTATCTGCTTACATGTGTGTTCATGTGTATTTGTATGTTCTCTGTGTATATGTGCTGGGTATGTGCTCATGTCTATTTACATTTAGTATGTCCCCATGTGTATGTAGGTGAGCATGTATTCACAAATGTGTGCACTTGCCAATTTGCACACACCCACAGTGTGTGAGCCTATATGTGTGCTTATGCATTTGTAAACACACATGAATTTATCTGTGTGCCTGTATGTTTGTATATATTTATATGTGTGTCCATGTGACTTTACCTGTGTGCACATGTGTTATTCTATCTGTGTGCATGTGCATGTGTGATGTGGGACTCCCCTCTGCATGCTGTGAATATCGTTGGTTAATGAATAAAGCTACATTGGGCCTATTGCAGCCCTAAGGCAAGGCAGGAATCCCAAGCAGATAGAGGAGGAGAAAGTAGGCGGAGCCAGAGAGAAGCCATGTAGCCGCAGCAGGAGACAGATGCTGAACTCTGGACAGAACCTTACCAGTAGCCCACAACCATGTGGCAATACACAGATTAATAGAAATGGATTAATTTAAGATCTAAGAGCTAGTTAGCAATACACTTAAGCTATTGGTCAAACAGTACTGCAAATAATCTAGTTTCTGTGTAATTATTTCGGATCTGTGTGGCCGGGAACGAAAGAGCAGCCTCCACCAACACCTGTGTGTGCAAACATGTGTCTACCCATGTGTACACAGTATGAGCTGCACAAATACTGGCAGGAGTGTTTTCAGTTCTTCCCATAGTATGGCATATGCCACCTAAGAATTCAGGTCTGGAATCTTCACTGCTCCATAGAGGAATTCTATTGGGGCAAATCACTGGCTAGGGAGAGTTTGATTTTTTAAGCGGAATGAAGGGAGAGTGACAGCAAAGGCCAGAGAAGATGGAGTCATTCCTCCCCAAGGAGGCCTCCTAGAGAGCAGAGGGAAACAGCCCAGTCCTGGAACCTTGCAGGGCATAGTCTGCCTCCAACAGCCAGAGTCACCTGCTCTGTCCCTGTCTTGTTGGCCACACGCACGCACGCACGCACGCACGCACGCACGCACCTTGTTCCCCATCCCGTCCCTCTTCCCCCTTTTCTTGCCATTCTCTCCACTCTGTGCTCTTCCTCTCTCCCTCCCTCCCTCTACCTGTGGGTAGGCCTACCTCTGCACCTCTGCCCTGGACCCTTCCTCCTTGCTGTCTCTGTGTTCTCTGGTGTTCCGTGTCTTCCGCTCCTGCCTGTGTCTGTCTGTTTATGGCAGGAGTTGTTCCATGTTGCCCACTTCCCTGGGAAGTATTCTGAGCAGAGATGCCTCCTCAGGGAAGTATTCTGAGCAGAGATGCCTCCTTCCTTCAACCCCCTCCCTGCTCCACCTCTCCACCTCCTCCCCTCCAGCATTCCCCTGCCAGGGAACCAGTCTGGGAAGTCCTTAGAGGCTGCTGCCCTACGCCTGAAGTGTACTGAACCCTGGAGCTAAAGCTTCACCCCTGGCCAGGTGACCAGCACACACAGTGCTGGGAGACACTAGGAGGGGCTGCCCGCTGGCATCCGCAGTCAGTGCAATGAGAAGGAGGAAGCATGGTGTTGAAGACCCCAGACCTGAGGAAGGAGACGTGGGAGCAGGAAACTATGAGAAGAAGCATAGTGCTCACCCCAAAAGCCACGGCAGAGCGTACAGAGATTGTGAGTCCCGCTGTGGCTTTCAGAGCAATTCCGCTCTACTCTCTCCACTGCCTTCCCTGGACAGTGGGAGGTGAGGACACAGGAAAGACCTGTACCCTGAGGCAGAGAAGAAAGTCAAGCTGAGGACTTTCCCCAGGCTAGGGCAGAGTTTAGTGTGGTGAATTTCAGAGTCCTTAGTCAAGGCTCCTGTCCAGTCCAGCCAGGTACAAGGCCGTTCCAGGCAGAGCAAGCTTCTGGCTGAGGGCCAGAGCTGCATTCCTTCTGCCCCACCCACCGCCAGCCTCTCTTGCTAGCCAGGTTCCAACAAGAAACTTTATTCCCCAGGACAAGGACAAGGACAGGGCCAGGATAGAGAAATGACCCTTTGTGGGTCCCTCTCCAGAGGCGTTTGGGCCTAGCCTCCCTGTCGTCTTCCTGAGCCCAGACCACTCCGCACAGGGCACCACACCACTGCTCTGGAGAAGCCTCCACGGCAACTGAGTTCTGGGTTCCCCCGCCAGCCTGTGCCTTCCTCAGAACTCTAGGATATCTGAAAATAGAAAAGGAGAAGACAAAGATATGGTCTGTGAAGAGAAGTTGGGTGGGGGTGGGGTGAGCAGGGCCCAAGTCTGTGGACAGAGGTTGGAGGGACCCATTCAATTTGACTTCCAGGCTCCGCCCCACCTGCTCTGCACCCCCTGAGTGTGCAGAAACGGCCTCCAGTTACCCACCTACACTTCTAGTCAACGTATTAGGAGACTGAGAGTGTGCAAGCATGCACGCACACACACACACACACACACACACACACACACACACACACACACACACACACGAGGAGTTAGCCGGGACACATTGCAGAGCTAAGCCCAGAATTTCTAGTCCCCAGAACTTTTCCTGCAGGCTCTCAGAATGGAGTCTGTTAGAGGCCTTGATTTCTGCTCCACCTGTCCTGGGGACCAAATTCAGGGCCCACTCCCGACCCTGGAGAGCCTTTTATCTCAGAGCCAGAGATCAGCCTGTGCCTGGTAACCCTGAACCATGGCTCCTTCCCAGGGGCTCTCTCACTCCTCCCTCTGCTCTCAAGATGACCTCTACCCAGGGTGATCTTCCTTCCCCTTTTCCAGGCCCTCTCTTCTCACACAACGCTGGCTCCCAGCTCCAAGCCTCCCTAACTGCAATGCCTGAACCTCAAAACACCCTAGGTCCCTACCCTGGGCAGATGGGTGGGGTTACTCTGTGGTAACCCCTCAGCACAAGCGTCTATCTTAGGAAGGCCGTGGGTTACATGAAACTAGAGTCTAATTTTCTAATCTTCAGAACCCACGGACCATCACTTCCTCTGCCCCACAGCCCGTTAGAGACAGGCAGACTGCCACCAAGTTCCTTTCAAGAGGCCATAAGTCGGGTGTGGTGGTACAAGTCTTTAACCCCAGTACAAGAGAGGCAGAAGGACCTCTGTGAGTTCAAGGCCAGCCTAGTCTACAAAGCAAATTCTGGTACAGCCAGGGCTAAACAGAGAAACCAGTCTCGAAAAACAAATGAATAAAAAAGACCTTGACGGACCCTAACCAGAACTCCGGCTCCTCCTGTCCTTGGGAAACTCACACCCAGGCAGGCACACAAGAATTTAAATGAGAACCAGGCTGGTACTGGCAGCCTTGACACCCCCACACACACACCCTGCACTCAGCTACTCGCTGAGTTTCTGTACTTTTGTAAGTAACAGGCTCTGTATTAGACTCATGCCTCCTGCATTCAGATCCTTTCTCCAGGTCTAATTTTATTTTTAAAAATGGTGGAGAATTTAAAAATTAATGTAATAACTGTCTGCCTAACGCTTACTCTGTGCAGAGTACCTGGGATAGTAAAGACCATGACAAATGCCCTCTTGCCCCAGGGGAGATGGGCACAGACAACTGACAAGACCATAGCAATGGCACAAGAAGCAAAAACAAAACAAAAACATGTACACCAAGGGCACCTACCTCAACCCTAATGCTGTTTCCTGAGAGACTAGCACGTACAAAGGCCCAGAGGCAGGGGGACCTATGAGAAGCAGAGGGTAACTGTGTAACAACGGGAAAGCAGACACACTGTGTACTTATGAAGCTGACCTCACACTGGTGCAAACTGGATAGTCTCACAGGTGTGCTGTAGGGTGGGATGGCCATACTTGCATTGTCTTGGGGTGGGGCTGGCCATGAAACCAGACAGACTGAATGAAGGCCAGCTGTGCCATATTATGTCAGCTTGAACATGGAGGCACAACTGAACTTGACGTCCTGGCCACACTCCGTTAACAATGCCAAAGCCATGCTGAGGAATACCACATCCAGACAGACGGCTCCCCTCCCCGAGCTCCGTCTTTTCCTATGGCCAACTTCACATGCATACTCCCTGGAGCCAACCATAACCTGAGTACATCAGCTCCAAGGGGAGTTCTGTGAGTCTTTCTAGAAAAGTCTCAAACCTGAGAATGGCTGGAGGACCCTCCCAGCTTACAGCTGGGGTGTCATGTGAAGTTGGTCTTGCCTAGCACAGTGCCTCCAATCTTGTAGACGGCCCCAACTCAGCACAACTTCTTACATAGCATCTTTAATTTTTTTATATGGCACCATAAAAATAGCCTCCTAAAGAAGGCACGATTTTCATTTCCAGCTTGCTTTCCAGTTTGGAACACTGTCAAGCAACCTGACTGAGGTCACAAGGGTGTCCAAAGACTAAAGTAAGCTCTGAAAGTGGGAACCAAGCAGTGGAATACAGCATGAGCCATTGTGGGGCGCTGCCCGGCCAGGGCTGGCTGCAAGGAGCAGGAAGAAGTGGGGGTGGAGCTGAGCTGGCCTTGAGATGGACTGCAAGGGACACATTCTGTATCTGCCTAATGGGTCTGGGGTACCAAGAAAACAGCCACACAGTCCAGAGTAAGCAAGTTCGACTCTGCAGATGGTGCGCAGCCTCATTTAACCTACTGTGCAGAGACTGTATAGCCTCATCTAACCGACTCTGCAGAGGGTGTGCAGCCTTATCTAACCGACTCTGCAGGGGGTGCGCAGCCTCATCCAACCGACTCTGCAGAGGGTACACAGCCTCATCCAACCGACTCTGCAGAGGGTACACAGCCTTATCTAACCGACTCTGCAGAGGGTACACAGTCTTATCTAACCCCGACTCTGCAGAGGGTTCGCACCCTCATCTAACCGACTCTGCAGAGACTGCGCAGCCTCATCTAACCAAGCGGAGACCACCTCTTATGTGGTTTGGGCTGGGTTTTCATTCCCAGTACAGAGGGTGGAGAATATGAGCTCCGCCTCATATTCTTCCGTGACTGGCTAATTTAAAGTGCCACCATTGATAATCAGAAAACAACTGTGAGCATCTAGTACACATTTTTTTTTTTTTAAATTTCAGAAAGTGCTGGCCCTGGGGCTGTAGAGAAAGCTTCGTGGTTAAGAGCACCGGTGCACTTTGATAGGACCCAGATTTGACTTCCAGAACCCAAATAGTGAGGCACAACCACTTCCAATTC
This sequence comes from Microtus ochrogaster, assembly GCF_000317375.1. NCBI lineage: Eukaryota > Metazoa > Chordata > Mammalia > Rodentia > Cricetidae > Microtus > Microtus ochrogaster. Next base: position 40,238,062 of record NC_022011.1, read on the forward strand.
TAAGGAATCCGACGCCCTCTTTTGGCCTGTCTGGGCACTGGGAGCACTGCTCTACAGGCAACACACACACACTCACTAACAAACAAAAATTCAAATCGAGAAAAGAAATGCTGACCTTTGAAGGAATTTGAGTTTCTGCCTAGCAGCTTCTTTACATTTTTTTTTAAAATGAAATTTGTCTTGTTTAACCCTTGGATAGAAAAGATACTGTGTTTCTTTTACATTTCCCACGGGGACAGCCTGGATTTGCGATGCAGAGAGAGGGAGGAATCAAGAATGAACTCTAGGCTGCTGCATAGACAGTCAGGGTGCCCAGTACCCAGGCTTTCGAAATGCAGAAAGCAAACCACGTGACAGGATCCTTCCGCAGTAAAGGTCTCCAGAGTCGCTAAGGGCAGGACTGCGCAAAATCCCCTGCACAGAACATTGCTCAGGAATGACCACCAGGTGGCAGCATAGGCCACCTTTTTTTAGGTATGCTCGCTCAAGGCAAGCTGAAGAAGGGCTTCCTAGGGGCCAAGCTTTGGGCGGTCTGTCTGCTCCGACCACAGAGGAACTAGGATAGGACCTCCACCAGCTCCCCTCGGGAGGCACAGGGTCCAAAGGACCCGTTGGAGAAGGCAGGCGACTTAGGGGCTCCTTACTTCCTAGCCACAGTAGGTGTTCTACTCTGTGAATCTCCTTAGGGAATTTACGTGTTCATCTCCAAGAGCTGTGGCCTCGAAACCGATTTTGAGGCAAAGTTTTTGTTTTAAACAAAGTAGCCGATACCCCAACTCGAGCCACAGTGTAAAGCTGAGACCAGATTTACGCTGACCTACTATTGTTGGAACGGAATCCTCTTGAGAAGCTTGAAAACCCCTCACCTGCCATTGAGACCTCTCACCGGTAGCTCGGGCCCACTCACTCCATCACCACCGGGTCATCTGTGTACAGCCTTAGTGTTACCGTGGGAAACCCCACCAGCAGCAGCAGCTTCCTCGGGAAGGCTTCCCCCAAAGCCTCTGAGGAAAGTGGCACCCCTTCCCACATTGCCTGTCACTCACACCTTGGCCCTCCAACAGATGCCAAGCACTTGAAGCAAGCAGATCCCGAGCGAGCGTGTCTAGGGTGAGGGATTATGCTTGCCTGCCTGGTAGCAGCATGCCCGGCCTCCCCCACGTGGAAGGTAGCGGGGCGCTCACAGAGACCTGAGCAAACGGAATGTATGCTTTCTGTGCAGGGATCGCTGTCAGTGCTGACGTGGTGGCTGAGGACTGTTAAACTCATCACAGGTCAGATGCAGGAAACTGCCCTGACTGTCACTGAGCAGTTACTAGCCACAGGACACAGTTCCAGGGCCTGGGATCAGCAGTGAGGAAGACGTGGGGGGTGGGAGCCGAATTCCAGACAATCCGCATCCAGGAACAAGGCTTTAGCGGCCCTTTCTCTTCACAGGAGCCGCAGCGAGGCAGAGCTCTGTGCTCTCACAGGGGGACACAGGCACACGAAGTGCTCTGCTGCCAGGCACCCTGCCTGTGCCCCTGCAGTTGTGCCAGGCTGCTAGCAGATGGAGAGGAGAAGCTAGAGGCCAGGGATTAGCACCAAGACTAGTCCACACACTCAGAAAAGGCCTTGCAGCAACATTGCCCAAAACAACAGTGAGAAAGACTAGGGCTGGTGAGTGGTGAGGTGGATGGGCCCATAGAGGTGTTTGCTGCCAAGCCTGACACTTCAATCCTCCAGACCCACATAGTGGAGGAAGAAAAGCTACTCCTGCAAACTGTTCTCTCTCTCTCTCTCTCTCTCTCTCTCTCTCTCTCTCTCTCTCTCTCACACACACACACACACACACACAC
>NC_022011.1:40239999-40257824 GCF_000317375.1 Microtus ochrogaster
CACACACACACACACACACACACACATACACACACGGGTGGGGGTAAATTATTTAAAAAAAAACAAGGAATTGGGTTTTCAAGCTATGTCCTTCAAAGCTAGGGATCTGCAGGGTGTCCTGGGGGCAGCAGGAGGGGACAAGGCAGGTGACAATCATACATAGGATGGGGAGCCTGGAACTCCCCAGTGGGCCCAGAGAAAGTGGACAGCTGGTAGAGCAGGAAGCCACAGAGATTGGAGTTTAGAACCAAAAAAGGGTGAAGTTGTGCTGAGCTGGGATCCGGAGGTCAGAAATGGAGCTTCAAGGTCATGTTCGTCTATCAGAGGTCAGAGTCACTCGTGCAGAGGCCCCATCATTTAGTTGGTGATTGCTGGGCACCCACTATGTGTGGGTACAGCACTAGGACCCCTGATTGTGAGCAAAGCAAAGCCCCTGCCCACCCTTAAGGTAAACACAGCCCGCATAGCTGGATAAAGGACTGCCCGTAGGTGGGCTGGTTCCTAGGGGGTGGTCAGGGAGGGCCTCCCTGTGGAGGTGACATTTGAGCCTGTCTGACTGAACTTGGGCCAGCTGCTCAGCTCCTACCCCGAGAGCTTGCAGATCCACTCTGGAAAGAGAGGCTGCCAGAGGGGCAGGAAGTCTGGCCCCCTGTAACAGTATCCCCAGGAAGCAGGAAGCCTGAACGGCGCTTTCAGCAACCCTATTCATCAGGGCCCAGCTCTAACCCCAGGCAGTACCCGAGGCTCCTCCTGGGGAGGGGACCGTGGGGGGGGGGGTAGAAAGAGGGAGGGAGGGGGAGGGCAACAGGGAGAGAGACCTGGATTCCCTTGCAGACAATAAATGCTTCCAGGTTCCCGGGAGCATTCCTCGGGTCACAACCACATCTGATCTCAATTACCCCCGGTGTAGGGTTGCCGGGTGGGGGCAGGGGTGGAAAGGAGGCAGTTCCTCCATAATCAGAATCTCTAGGCCCAGCCAGCCAAGGAGCTTCAGGGCAGGTCCCCAACATCTCAATAGGCAGGAGGAAGGATGTATCCAGAAAGGATGTCCAGGTACAACAGCGTGAGTGGAGGTCAGGGTCTTACTTCACAGCCTTTTGGCTGTGATTCTCTGGGCCTCGGACTCTCCGGGCCTCACAGTGGAAGGTATTTAGGGAGTTGCGGTGTGCAGCGGGCTCACTCTCATGGGCTAGTGTTAATTCGATCTACTACAACCTGCAACGACAAAGGTGCCTGTCCAGGGCACACATACCAAGAGAGAAGGTTCCTAGGGTTGTCAAACTTTTCAGCTAGCAAGACTTTGTGGTAGGCGACTTAAAGCCAGTATTGTCTTCCCCAGACCTCAGTTTCCTCATCTACCACAGTGCTCACAAGCAAAATCCTGCCCAGACGAGGGTCTTTTAGGCTCCAGTGTGAGAAGCCTCTTTTGCACCAAGAGACCTCAATAGATCTGTGTTACTGCTAGTTTCTCTCCGACTGCTAAAATTCCACTTAGCGAGTGGGCTGAGGAACAAGTGGGCTGGAGGAAGCTTGCAACCGGCCGCTGGAGTTAAGGGCATCTCAGGGGAAATTAAGGGAGACTTCAGACAGGGATTCGAACTTAGACCCCCGGGTTTCGGGGCAGAAAGTAAGCCAGGGTCAGCGGGATGCAGGTCGCAGCGGGCACAGCTTTCACCCCTTCTGTGTGCGGCCGGGAACTCCCCTCTGGCCTCGGCCAGGGAACAATGCACCGCTTCCTGCCTGCCCCGCGGCCGCCGGGAAACGCGCAGGCCCCGGGTCCCCCGCGCGGGTACACGAGGTCGCGTCCTTGGAGAACGCGGGGAGGAGGCTCCACTGACCGCCAGGCAGCGCGCAGGAATGATCCCCCTCCGCCGCTGTTACGCTGCGCCTGTCACGTGAGCTTGCCGCACCCGCCCTATGCCTGGCGCGGGAAGAGGTCTGCTGTGCAGCACCCGAAGGCCCGGCTGCTGCTTCGGCAAACACAGTTCGGGCCTCTGCAGCAAGCCCAGGCCCTTTGCAAGACACTGGGAACCGAGGCTAGTGAGGAAGAAAGTAAGCCGCTGTGCAATGGCGAGGGTCTTACTTCGAATCCCCAGCATCTACATAGTGTGTCATCTAGGTGCCTGGGCCTCTGCAACTTGTGTTGGAAAACAGAGACAGGCAGCTCCTAAAAGTTCACCAAACGTGTTCCCCTCTGACCTCTACACAGCTGCGTGGTCACACACCACTGCACCATAAAAACATATATAATACACTCAGAATGAATGATGCCTCACATTAAATTATATTTTATAGAACCCAATAAGGAGGAGATTGGCATGGAGATGGGGCTGTCTTAGATACAGAGGTTGTTAACAATTTACCTTCGAGGTGACATGTGGCTATGAAGAACAGAGCATGAATCACTAATAAACAGATGCATCTCAAAAGTAGATACAACATGCCTACATATCCAGACACTGTGCCATTGTATGTATGCATACAGCCACATACATGTAAGCACTACACATCTACATGTGTGCCAACTCTGACTATAGCAGCCAGGACCATGCCTGCTCCTTGGGTGACCTGCGAAGGTTCATCTGTGTCATAGATGTTGAATATGTGTTTGTCCATGATAGACATCTCGAGACATCATTCTACATGAATTTGCACATCTTGTAATCTTCCTGTGAAATGTATGTGCATATATTATGGATCATAAGCACTTTGAAAACATAATCGACACACATTTCTGTGTTGAGCATAGATGAGCTTTCTGACTGTTTTTCACACATTCTCAAAGTTGCTTGGTCCACCCATGTGCACATATCACATGCCCATGACTTTTACTGGGTTCTGGCTGTGTAGTGAACTGGGAACTTAGGATGCATCTGCATCGTAGGTGCAACGTGGAGCCTGGCGGTGCAACACTGCGCTGCCTGCAGTTGGACCGCTGGGTTTGCCTGCTTCACTGTTACCCAGGCAGCCCAGGGCTTCTGTCTCCCCACCTGTGACATGTAATGAGCACACGGCACAGCACCAGACATCTATATGTTCAGCACGCAACTGAGAGATTCTAGCTCGGAGTGGTGGAGTGGCACACCTACCCTGCTGGCTGATGTTGTTGATTTGATGCTGTCTAGAATTACCATGGAGACCAGTCTCTGGGCTTGTCTGTGAGGAGCTGGTGGATGGGGTTAACTGAGGTGGGTTAGTTGGGAAGGACTGTGGAAAAGCAGCAACAGCATCACTCCCTGCTTCCTGACTGGAGACCACGCCTGTTGACCATGGTTGACTGTTCCTCCAAACTGTGAGATAAAATAATATAAAACAATAACAAGCAAAAGAAGAGGAAAGGGGTATTTTTACATTTATCTGTATATATGATGGGGAGCATGCAATATGTCCATGGGGATCAGAGGCCAGCCCATGGGCTCTGCTCTATCTACCTACCAAGCTGGTTCCAGGGATCAGATCCAAGTCAGCATGGAGCCACCTCACTGGTCGCAACCCTTCTGCTAAGATACTTCTATCAAGTGTCTTAGTCAGAAACAGTGAAAGTAAAAAATACACCAGTGCTCCACAACCAGTCAGTGGTGATCCCAAACCACACACCCTCTCTCTCTCTCTCTCTCTCTCTCTCTCTCACACACACACACACACACACACACACACACACACACACACTCACGCACACACACTCCAGGAAGTCTATGCTCACAGCTTTGACATGCACCACAGAGCGCTCAGGTGCCTTTTATATAAACTCATCCAGCAGCTATAGCTTCCACCTCCAGGCACCCCACTGGAGCAGAGGTATTTGACCCATGTTTCATGGCATTTAAAGCCCAGCACATTGCACTGTGAACACACACCTCATATAACCTATGTACACATGGCTCATATATGTACTATATCTGATATCCAGACAACATGAATATTGTGCACAAGTTTGTGACCCCCTCCGCATGGGCCAAATGGATGGATTAGCTATACACAGTTCACACAGAAAACGTCTGTATCACTTACAGCTATCTCACACCTGCGTTCCATGTGCCCCACATACAGTGTGCATACACAGGCCCTCCACTGTGTCATCGTGGACACTAGTGGACACAGTCCTAGCAATCTATAAACCAAGGGCTGACAACACACTTAGCCAGCACGGGTGATTTGTGTGCCAGTTTCCCTGTCCCTATTGATGCTCAGACCGGTTCTTCTGGGTGGGTCTGGCATGGAAACGGGGCTCAGCAAAGCAGACCCCCATTGCAGGAGAAAGAAGGTGGCCACTGGCTTCACGCCTGATGACCAGGAAATTATAGTAGACACAAAACCAAAGCAGCGTCTTCGCAGTCCAGGTAATCAGGCCTCTCCCAGATTCGGCCTGACAGTTTAAATGTTCTAATTCCGCTGCCAGGACGGACTCCCCCCTCCAGCCTCAGCCTGGCCCTGGCCTGCTGATGTAATTAGACCCACGTTTTCATTACACTGAGATTAGGCAGGTCCCCTCCGGCTGGCCAGAGGACGCCCACAGCTGCGGGGGAACCATCCTTTGCATGCATGCATTTACCTGATTATGGAGTTTACTTTATAGCAATTGCCCCAGAGCCCTGAGGCCTCCTTTGCCCCACTGCAGCCCCCCAGGCCCTAGAGGCCTCAACCAAACCTGGATTCTGCTTGACATACCGATACTACAGCACCGATCCTGCAGGCTCTGCGCAGACATGGTCTCCTTTATAAAATGCACTTAAAGAATTCCGAGAGGGAAAAAAAGCATGTCAGGAATCTCGGGGTACACAGGGGGTCTCTAAAGGGGATCCTCCTCCCAAAGCTGTGTTTCAGTTATTCATTCAAGAAACACATACTCAGTTCCTGCATTGAAATATCGTTGCTAGATGAGGGAATCTGTCCCTTGCACACCAGCTGCGTGTCAGGAGAGACTACACACGGGACCACTGCCCTTTGGGAGACCCATCTGAAGGGGAGACTTCCGGGCTTTCACGGCCCTTGCTATGTGTTAGGGTAGAGCCGTTCAACCTACAGGGTCACATAGAGTTAGGAGGGATGGGGTGGGGAGGTCCACTCCAGATGGAAGACACAACCATTGTAGCGGTCTGCAGAAAAAAGACCCCATGTGTAGGAGGAACAATAAGATGATTGAAGATAGAGTTTGGGGTGCCAGGACAAAGTGACACCTAAGACAGGGCCCAGGCCCTGGCAGTGCTTTATCCTGAGGACACTGGAGCCACCGGAGAGTCTTGAACAAGCAAAGGACTCACCCACTGTGTGCCAGGCCTGGGTCCAAACACCCTGCTATAGTGGCTCAGCTGTCCCTCACATCAGCCCCACAAGCCCATCTTCTCCACAGTGTTGACACTCAGAAGCCTCAGTGGTCTTCATACATCTGTTAAAACTGACCCAGCGTGAGGGGGCTGTTTGAATATTTTCTCTTGCGACCTGGTGCACGTGTTTGTGTTAGTGTGAGCTTGCTCAGAGAGCTGCCCAAGCCCCAGAGGGTTTGGGAGCTGGTCTATTTGACTTACCGGCTGGCTGAATGGCTGACTGAAAAACAGGATCTCAGGTAGCACAGACTGGCCCTGAACTTGCTGTGTAGCCAGGAATGACCTTGGACCTCTGGTTTTCTCCTTCCACCTCCCAAGTGCTGGGGATTACAGATGTGGGCCACTGTGCCCAGTTTTATTAGTGCTGGGAATCAAACCCAGGGCCTCATATGTGTTGTGTAAGCACTAGCCCAAGTGAGCCATTCCCAGGCTTCTCCTAGACTACCTGCTAAAGGATTCAAAGCTTCTCTGATTAGGGCAGCATTGTAAATGGGCACTCCTTGTCTAGAGCTGAGGAGCCATCACAGGCTAGGTCAATGAGGGGACACGGGAACAGAGACAGCAGTTTTTCCTTTCAATATTCTGATATGGACTCTGGGCCTGATCCAGGGGTGCAGCTCCTCTGCCCAGTGCCTGCTCTGTGCCCCACCTCACAGCGGAAGCACACAGGGGTCAGAACATGCTACAGTCTACTTGGTCAACGTCCTACAGCAAAGGGCAGAAGCACTGAGGTAGGCAGTGTGATGTCACTGGGACTTTTCTGGGGGACCAAGATAGAGGCATTAACTACACCAAATGGGGAGGGAAAATGGACCTCCTTAAACACAGGTCAGGGTCAGAAGCCCCAGAGCCAGCATAGCCACTCTCCTCAGGCCCTGGTGACGGTCCACCCATCACCCTACCAGATTCCTTCAAGCCAGGCTCCCTCCGATCTATTCATCCAGAGCTTCCGGTGAGGCCCTCTTTACTCCCCTCACTCCGTGCCTACAGCTTCTCCTCCCCAGAGATACAGGGCCCTATCTTCGGAGGACAGTGTCATAAGAGCACCCAGTTCTGAAGCCAGCTAAACTAGGGTTTGGATCCCAGATACGACACTGCCCAGCTGTGTGGCCCGTGACAGGTCCTCCCTTTCTGGGCCTCAGTTTGCCCTTCTGAAAGCAGAGCTAATGGGCCAGTGTGAGCGACAGGTAAGTCCTCTACCTGGGGCAGCTGGTCTGCTATGGGCACTGCCTGGAGTACTATTGACACCCAGTAAGGTCCTCGGTCATTCCCTGACACAGAGTGCCCAACTTAAAACAAGCCCAGCCCTCCAGCCTGCTCCCCATACTGCAAGATGCAGCCGGTGCCATCTGCTATCTGACTTCCTTGGGATCCCTGGCTGCAGCTGCACTGGGCATTTATGCTCCTGTTTCAGGGCTTCCTTCGTCCACACACTGTCTCTCATGCCACTCCTGACGTTCACCCCTCTCCATGCCCAGGTCCACATGCTTAGGTTCCACAACTCGCTACTGAGTGGGCCACTTATTCCTAGCAAGTGCTTTATTGACTGCCTACTCTGTGCTCAGGTCGGGACCAGGTACCGTCACAGCGAATCGGGTGACAACCGCAAGGAAGAACTGCTACTTGCATCTTACAGAGGAAGAGATGGGCTCAGAGAAGTTGCTGGCCTGTGGTAGACCGCTAGCTGTACCCGACAGAGTCCTTCCTTGTCAGGCTGTCACGGGGTTAGTTGTAAAGGTACTCATATATACCACAGTTCAAGGTGGGGGGAGGGTGCGGCCCCTCTGCGCTGGAGTTGGAGTGCATGTGTATCAGAAGTTGGCAAAGCTGCTCAGACCTGAAGGAGTAGAGACACCATCACCCTAATCCGAGTGCTGAGTGGTGAGGGCCTTGAGCTCTCCTAGCCCCACCCTTCGGACAAGAGAGCAGTCAGCCATGGTTCTGGCCTCTTTATGTGCCCTAGCGGGTTCCTTCGTGATCATGTCGCCGATGAATACAGGACAGCTTGAATGTCCACATGGCTCTTTTTGGGTCTCAGACTCTTCCTCCATCACAAAAGGACTGAAGAAATCCAGGAGTCGCTGAGAACAACCATGAGACAGCTTCCAAACTCTGCCTATGCCTTAGGCTGGCTTTTTCCATTTGCTGATTGCTTTCAGAAGCACAGCATAAGCTGCCCACAGAAATGATGCTAAAATAACAACAGCACCGTGGGCTCTTATCTGGTTAGAGCCACCATGTAGCAGGAATGTACCGGGCAACCCATCAGCTAGTTAGGACCCTAAAACACGTGTTGTTAAAGAGCCTCCACCGAGTCACCTCTAGCATCGCGCCTCCAGCCCAGGTGCGGAGGTCAAGTGCTCCACTGTCCATTTTGGGCCCAGGCAGAGAATCTCCACTCTGAGCATGCCTGTGCCTCAGGTCACTTGGAGAACTTCGTGCAGACTGGGAGTCCTGTACCAGCGTGAGGCTAGCTACAAGCCTCCCTCCACCCTCCTGCTCCTCGAAGCCCCTTTCCCAAAGCCTGAGCAATCAAGACTGCTGCCTTGCGGGCTAGAGCTAGTGCCCGCCTCCTCTCAGCCCCTCCCCTCGGCTGCAAACCCAGCTCATTTGCATGTGGATCGCGCCTGCCACCACGGGTGCTGGGGTCAATTGAAACTCAAGAAAAGAGAAGAAATTTATGCAAAACTGTTGATTGCATTTGTATGTAATGAAATCATCCAATATTCATCTGACTATAGAATCTAATCTGAGAAGAGAACTGAAGGACATGAGTGTCACTGCAAAAGCGTAATGAGCCACTGTAGTGATTAAAAAAGCTCTTGAGCCTTCGGAAAAATCCAGGCAGAAATAGCGTCTAATCAACTCTGAATATAGGAGGCGAGATTGGGCTGGCGCGCTGCGCACGGCCCGCCCCGGTGCCGGGGGTGCGTGGTAAACCCTGGCGGTCGTGGTCTGTGGGTGCCAAGCGCCGGCCACAATCAGCTGAGGCCTCGGTGCACAAAGCAACCGACTCTCGCCACGCAGAAAGAACCCAATCACAGCTGTTGCGAAGAGCAGCTTGAGCTGCACCCACGGCACAGAGGCCCCCTCCTGAGTCTTTGCTCCAGCGGGAAGGGCTGGAAAACCTGGGTCTGCTACACCTGGCTGCCCCTTGGTCCAACCATCCCCGAGCAGGGGAGAGCGATGTCTCTCAGAAGCCCGGACTCATCCCACTGAGACTCCACCTCAGAAAGATGTTCCCTGACAAAAATCTCTCTATTTTCCAGCTCCAGGCTTTGTCTTCCTGTCCTTGGTATTGTCTTATGACTACTTAGTGAATGTCGGTCTCCTCCATCAGACTGTGAGGTCAGCAACCTTGTGGTGACTGGTTCACCTCTGGAACCTGTGGAAGCCGCCTCCGAAGATCCTCACCAAGCACAGACAAGACGCTGAAGCGTCTGCTGAATGGATAAGCTGATCCCCATCCAGCAGCCAAATATGTTAAATCCGTTTGTTCATTCATTGATCCTTGACGAATGGACAGTGTGCATGAGGCTTGGTTCCTGGCACAGTGCAGGCTGGGCAGGTTAAAAAGGTTCCTGCCCTCTCAGGGCTCATAGTCGGGGCAGAAGGGTTAAAGACTACACACAATCAGATCAGTCATGGGGGTTGGGGAGCAGTAGAACAGAGCTGTCAATGGGCACTAAGGTGTCAGGCTGGGACCTGAGTCTGTAGATGAGGCACCGGGGTTCCCAGGTTCCGCGCCTCCTTACAATGAACTGTAAAGGAGACACACGGATGACAGGAGCGGAAATGGAGGGGATGGGGATCAGAGGGGAGACTCGGAGAGAGTTGTCGCTGGACCTTTCCTCCCCGTTGGTCTGACTCCAAGGAGGCAAGAAAGGAGAGCAGTGAAGCTGGTCCTCAGATATGAGTCATTCACGTAGGACCCGCCTCTCCCGATCAGGCGACCTGGGCTTTCCAGGGTCTGCTCTGGGCTGATGGTGCTCAGGTAACTTCCGGCTCCCAGTCGACCCCGTGCGCCTTTGTGTGCCCATCTCTGGAATTTTCTCCTTTATTCTCTATCTTCCTGCCCCACTAACTCTTCTAGGGGAATCACTGATGGTTACTCCAAGCAGATGTGGTCGCTTAAGTCTGCCGCTTTCTGGGCAGAAGGAAGAGAATGTGCAGTCTCTGTATGGCGGGGAGGGCAGAGCAAGGGGGACCAAGCTGGAAGGAGGAGAGCCCAGTTTACCTGTCCTTCCTTCTCAGTCCCTGGGGCCAAATTTCTTATTCTCGGGGAGTCGTAGACTCTCTGCCAGGGAGGACATGGTTTGCATTTTGAAGAACTGGTCAAATAGAGAAAGACCAACTAGGGGTGCTTAGGTTCTGCTGGAATGGAGATGGGCCGAGTCACTGGAGACTTTGAGGAGGGCCACCCCACCTCGAAGGCTATCCGAGGAGGGTTGACCAGATGGTAAGGGAGTGGAAGGAAAGAAAGCAGGTCAGAGGCAGGGCCGCTGCAGCCACCCACAGTTCAGCATTGCATCTCCGTGGGAAGCTGCCCTTTTTCTCACACTAACGTATGCCCAAGACACCAAGTTGCTTGTTATAAGTTGGAATCTATTGGTTCTGAGAATCCAAGAGAAATTATGATGAAACTACCTTTTTTTTATTAACCCCAAGCAGGGAACCCCAATTTTTTATTAACTCCAAGCAGAGAACCCCAAATCAAAGGGTCTTTGTGAGTCACTTGCAAGCCTTTAATTTCAAGCCTTAAATTCACTAAAAACAGGGAGTCTAAGGATGACTTTGGGAACATTCCATTTCCCATCCCCTGTGATTTTAATGCCTGACAAAGACATAAGGGACATCTCTGAACTCAGTGCCTTAAAAGTCCCCATGTGGCATCTGACAGACTGAGGATGAGACTATCAGGGTGTGGGGACAGGGAGCAAAATGTGGGCTCAAGTCTCAGTTCTGCCACTCACTTTTGCTTTTGATGGGCAACTCACCCATGTGTACACACACACACACACACACACACACACACCTATGCCTCACCGTCACCTTCGGTACACCAGGGGAGGTCCTAGAAGTGGTGAGAGCTAAGTGCTCAGTTCCCAAACCTACCCTCACACAAGTCCCATGAGTTACTGTCAGCTACGGCTTTATATGAGGCAGCCAGCCAGCCTTTCTGTCTCACCTGGCTAGCTTTTGGCCAGCATGCTCTGGCTGAGGTGGGGCACCTCCATAAATGCCTCAATCAGCAGCTGTGGTTCTCTGGGAGCTGGTAGAGTCTGCAGGTTGAAGACTGCAGATCTTTGGTTGTGTGGTTTGGTTTGGTTTGATTTGGCTTTTTTCAAGACAAGGTTTCTCTGTGTAGCCCTGGCTGTCCTGGAACTCACTCTATAGACCAGGCTGACCTCAAACTCATAGAGATTTGCCTGCTTCTGCCTCCTAAGTGCTGGGATTAAAGGCGTGTGTCACCACCAGCTGACAAGACTGAAGGTTTTAAGAAACATTTTAAGTGTGTGTGTACATGTGTGAATGCTGCACAGCATAGCACATGAAGTGCACAGCACAGCACATGCAGTGCACAGGATAGCACATTCGATGCACAGCACAGCACACGCAGTGCACAGGATAGCAAGTGCAGTGCACAGCATAGCACATGCAGTGCACAGGATAGCACATGCAGTGCACGGGATAGCACATGCAGTGCACAGCATAGCACATGCAGTGCACAGGATAGCACATGCAATGCACAGCATAGCACATGCAGTGCACAGCACAGCACAGCACACACAGTGCACAGCATAGCACATGCAGAGATCAGTTCTCTCCTTCCACCATATGGATCCAGTGGGTGGAACTCAGTCTCCAGGCCTGGGTACATGTTTTTACTCACTAAGCTCTTTCAATATGCCCCAAAGCTTGTTAGCAATATTGCTACAACCAACAAGCTAAAATACAATGGTACAGTACCCTGGACATTGTGTCCAGTGCTTTCTTATTCCTCCCAACATCGTTACAGCAGCTGCCCCTGACCCCACTCCCATTCTAGAAACGCTGTTTGGGACTTCAGGAGTCTACACCCCCACCTCCCCACCCCCAGCTGATTGTGTGTTGGACCTGAGATATGATGAGAGCTTTGCTGGTAATGTCACAGGAGGAAGAGGCTGCCTTAGGGGGAGACACAGGGGGAAAGTTCTTAAAGCCCTCAGAGCTGCAAAGGGGAGACCACAGGGAATCATGGGAATGAGAATTTCCTGCATATGGAGCCATTTAGGTTGGACCTAAAGGAGAGTGAGGTGATATCTCTCTCTCTCTCTCTCTCTCTCTCTCTCTCTCTCTCTCTCTCTCTCTCTCTCTTTCCCTCCCTCCTTTTTCTTTTCTGAGAAAAAATTTCTAAGTCTAGCTTGACAGAAAGAGCGATGGCTCAGCACATGACTGTTGCCAAGCCTGACACCCTGAGCTCACTGCCCAAGACCCACGTGGTGGGAGGAGAGAATGAACCTGCAGAGGTTGTTTCATGGCTTCCACACATGCACAAGACATGTGCACACACGCACACAATAAACAAATGAACAAAAAAACAAAACATTAAAAAAGATAGATGGGAAAAAATAAAACTGGAACTGATGCTGCCTGGACTACAGAGGGGGTCTATCTCAAAACAAACAAAATTCCTTGGGACCAGGCATGGTGGCATACACCTCTTATCCCACCACTCAGGAAGCAAAGGCAAACAGATCTCTGTGAGTTCAAGGTCAACATGTCTACATAGTGAGTCCCAGGGTAGCAGGATTACACAGAGAAACCCTGTCTCGAAAAATAAGTGAGACCTTGACTCAAAAATAAGACAAGAAAAGCCAGAACTGCAGCTGAGGAGAGACATGGCTCATCCATTAAGACTACTGGGTGCTCTGCCTGGAGACCTAGGTTCGATTCCCAGCACCTACAAGGAGGCTTTTGCCCTCTGTAAATCTAGTCCAAGGGGATCTGATGCCCTCTGCTGGCCTCCACGGACACTGCTCATACACGGTACACCAGCATATATGCAGCCAAAATGCCCACTAAACAATAAATAGATAAACAAATAAGTAAAGTAACACGAGAAAACAAAGCCCAGGATATATAGTAACAACTATTCCTGTTTTTGCAGCATGTATATGCACACACAAATGTTGACAGAGGTTTCTGTCCCACCCTGTCCTTCAGTGGTTCAGTCCCAAAGGAATCACACAGAGGTCTACATTAGTTATAAGCTGATTGGCCTAGTATCTCAGGATTCTTATTAATTAATTCTTACATCTTAAATTGGCCCATTATTCTTGTCTATGTTAGCCATGTGGCCAACATAGACAAGAATTATGGGCTAATATAAGTTTAAAGAATTAGTTAATAAGAAGAGCCTGAGATACTGGGCCAATCGGTTTAGTTCTTTGGGACTGAATGACTGTAGGACCAGGCAGGACAGAAACTTCAGACAACACACAACTATGTACACATGAATATGCGATGTCAGGGTGCCACTACCTCAGTGACAATCACCATTATAATTTAGTAAGTATCCTTCACAACCCACTCTCCTTTTAAATTTTCTAATGTAAAAAAAAAATCCGGAGGAGTTGCTATGTGAGACCGGTTTGTGTGTGATGCTGTGTTTATGACAAGGGCTTGCTTTCTCTACTGCCTCTCCTGCTTAGAAGCTCCACTGTAGCTAAAACCCACCACCCTGGCTACCTACAGATACACCACATTTATTCATTCCTACAAAGGGTAATCACTACCGACCTTCCGGGTAGAGGGAGGGCCACAGAAAAACCGGGGGACTTGAACCCCAGACCAGGAACATTCCTGTGGTACAGTGGGCCGGTGGGAGTGTGGGGACAGGCCCTCAATAACCCCGCTTCTTTGCTCTCCCTGGGGATGCCTCTGCTGCTCTTTGTATTCATTGTCTCTTTAATGACCTGCTGAAGTCAAGTACCCATTGTTCTCTGGACAGGGGCAGCCTCCCAGGCTTTCCTTCCCTGCCTTCCTTTGGCAGGCAGCCTTATCTAGTCCTGCAGCCTGCTAGCCCCAGCTGAGGCAGCTTCCTCCACCCACATCCCTCCTGAGCCGGCTGCTGCACAAGGTCCCAAGGCCTCCACCCACCCTCTCCCCCACTTTTCTATTTAAGAAGCTGACTCCTCCTCTCTGTCTTCGGGCTTCTGTCACCTCTCGCTCTATCTGCTCTATCTCCATGTGTCTCAGTCTGTGGCTATGTAAGTGCCTCCCATGGTAACACACAATGTCTCTGCTCAATGTCACACTCCGCATGTCTCCCATCTTGCTGCCTGTCTCTACCTGGAAACATCTGAGCTGGCATGTGTGCAAGCCTGTGCCTGCACATCTCCATGACTGCCTCTGCCCCCTTCCCGTGTGCAGCACTCCTTTCTATCCCCGCTCCTGACTCACCTCCCTCACCAACCCTCCTCCCGTTCCTCTCTTGCCCCAGCTAAACCTCCTGATTGACTATTATCCTGTTTCCAACCCCAGCCTCACTACTGCTGCGCATTCACCCACGGGGTCCCTGACACACCACATGGGTCAGTCCGCCTCCATCTGCGCCTTTTCTCCCTAGTTACAGCTCCAGCGCCCCTTGGATGTCAGCCTCAGAGACCTTAGCACCAGGAGTGGGTGTGAGGTCCTATAGTGCCCAGACTCTGAGATTAGGGCATCTGCAGAGTTAAAAATAGACAAACAAATGGGAACCAGCAAAAGTTAAAAAGGAATAAATAAAGGCCAGCGAGATGGCTCAGCAGGCAAAGGCACCCGCAGCCTGGTGGGTTCAGTCCCCAGATCCCACAAGGCAGAGGAGAGATGGACTCCTGAAAGTTGTCCTCCAACCGGCACACATAAAACAATGCAACTTAGCATAAATAATAAGAAAGCATCAACTTATTGCGCAATAGAATGCTTACTATCAAAAACAAGAGAAGGAGAAGAATCAGGAATATACAACCATCATTAATTAAATTTTTAAACTAAATTTAGACCAAGTCCATGAATGCAATTTTATGGGATTGTTTGCTGGATTGCCTTTATTTTACTTATTTTACCTTAGTCAGGATCCCTGACACCCACAAAAAAAGCAGTGATCTTTATTAATAGTAGAAAGTGCAAACTGGACCAGGTCCTAGAAGCTCTTGTTGGCCACTCAGCACCTCACAGGACCATTTCCAGTTGCACTGGTATCTCAATTAACTTGGGGGGGGGGCAGGTGCCTAGCTGAGAGTCAGGCACCAGACTGCCTGGGGTCCCTGTGCCCTGTATCCTCGGCCCTGTGCATTGTGCTAGAATGAGCTTCTAGCCTCGTTCACATACTAACCTAGCCTCCAGGTTGCCAGGTTATCTGCCACTCTTATCTGGAAGGAAGGAGAGGTGGGGAGCTATTTTCATTAAGACCAGAGCCTGGAAAGAAGACATCGTGACCAGCACTGCCCGTGGGCAATCAGGGAGCCCCACAACAGAGAATGAGTCAGTTTGCAGAGGTGCTAGTATACTGGAAAACTTAGACTGGGCCTTGGGATCCCACCCAGGATGCCTTGAAATGCAGAGGTCAAGAGACAGGCACAGCATTAGGGCAAAGACATCTCTAGCACATTGTACCCCCAAGCCTAGGAACTAGTACTCTTGTCAGGGACGAGGGCACTCCCAGGGGGAGCAAAGTGAAGCCTGCCAATGGGCATTGCAGCGACAGTGGCCAGACACCGGAGCCGGCACAGGGAGCACTATGGTAGATGCCAGCATTGGGATCCACACAGTGGTTCACCACACAGTGCCTTTCAGAGTAGCTTAGAAACCCTTGTGGCAGGCTTAGCCAAGGAGACAGAAGGCCTTGGATGAACAAGTTCAAAGGCTTATTAGAGACTAGGTGATTGAAGGAAATGGGACTTATTTGTCTCCAAGGCCTAGCAGATTCTTGGAAGCAGACAGAAGTTTCCTCCAGACCTGCTCTGCACCAAACACAGTACTGGGCAGCTATGCAAACCCTAAAAGAAACACAGAGATTTCTTGTAAGACACTTGCATGAGGCTCCCTCAGGGTTAGGCACAACTGCCTCACAGGTGGAGCCAAGAGCTCAGAGCCCCTGTGGAGGCCTGCTTGGGACTTCTGACAGACCTTGCCCTGGTAAGAACCTCCCAAGGATGTGCCCTGAATGGAGAATCACTTTAAAGAGAGAAGCGACAGGAGGTGACTTACTGGATAGAGAATAGAGGGTGTTAAAAATGCTTCGAAATGGAGGGTTTGGCATCTGGGTGAGGGCGGTGCCTGTCGTTAGGTGAGGATACACAGAAGGTGGGGTCTGCTGAGTATGAGGTGTAAGATGCTGAAGAGGCAGCTCCAAGTCCGGAAAGCAGACGCACTGTGCTGGAAGGAATGTGGGCCAAAGAGGGTCACGAGGTCTAGGTAAGGCTTGCCCGTTAGCTGGGGCAGGTATTAAGGTAGCTAGGCAGAGAAAACAGCTGAAGGCCAGGCTGACAAGGTCACGTGAGCAGCGGTTGTACCAGAGTGGTTGTGAGAGTCTCACCCTAGAGAGGCCCACAGCCAGAAGCCAATAGGCACAAGGCAGAAGATTGTAGAACTTGCTGGGTGGTGGGGTGGGGACATTAAAAGGGTCTGGGGAAATTTGGGCCCTTTCCTCGGTTTGATTTTAATTTAACAGCACAGGAGGACCTAAGTGGCCCAGAGACAATGGCCATGACTTTTTCGCTCAGTCTGCGCTCACCTTTTTTGGAGCAGAAGACTTAACACTCAGTGTTAATATTACAGAGCAAACGGGTTCTCTGAACACATCAGGGTTACCAACCAAAGCAAAATAATTGTAAAGAGTTTTGTAAATACCAGAGTATAACTTATAAATGGAAGAAATGCAAGAATACTTTTTTAGTTTGTTTTTTGAGACAGGATTTCTCTGTGTAACAGCCCTAGCTGTCCTGGAACTAGCTCTTGTAGATCAGGCTGGCCTAGAACTCACAAGTGCCTCTGCTTCCCAAGTGCTAGGATTAGAGGTGTGTACCACTACTGCCCTGCAGACGAATATTCTTTATTCTTGAAAATGAAAAATTCTGACACATGATGTAATATGGATATTAAGGACCCTAACCCAAGTGAAGTAAACCAGTCACAGACAGGTTCTGTGTCAGTCTCTGTAGGAGGAGCCCAGAGAGCTCCAACTCAGAAAAGGGACAGTAGTGGCCCCAGGGGCTGGGAAGGGGGAACGGGAGTGTTTATTTGGTGGGTGTAGGGTTTTGGTTTTTTGAGGTGAGGAGTCCCAGAGATCAGTTAGAAAATAATGCAAATATACTCAACACCACTGTGCACTTAGAAATAGCTGAGAGGCTAACACTGTGAGCTTCTCATCACAATTCAAAAGAAAGGGGAAGGTGCAAGTTTCAGGATGGCTCAGGATAAGGAAAGCCCAGTGCTAAAAGGAAGCACATTGCAAACTGGGACTCTGAAATGCTTTCTAAAAATGGAAAAACAGAGAGTGAAAACACCACAAAGTACAGCAAAACAAAGAAACAAACCAAAGCACATACTCCACAGGGGTGACCCAAAACATGAAGTGATGTTGGCCTGGACAGAGCAGCGCATGGAGACGAAGAAATGCTGTTAACAAGGCTGACAGACCACTCCGGTCTAAGACTCACTAAAAGGCCAAAAATTCAGACTCCAGAAATAAACACCATTTCTTCTCTTTTCGCCAAGACAGTTTCTCTGTGTAGTCTGCTCTGCAGACCAGGCTGGTCTCAAACTCAGAGAGATCTGCCTGCCTTTGCCTCCTGAGTGATGGGATTAAAGGCGTGCGCCACCACACTCAGCTTAAAAACACCATTTCTAAACTCCATTTCCTGAGTGTAAATCAATGTTGTCTTCAATGTGGAGTCTGCTCCTAAGCTGTGCACCATGGAAGCTAAGCTCCAATAGAGCAGAGAGAGCATTAGATGGGGCTTCAGGAGCATGAGCCTTCATGGCAAGTCTCTTTCCTAAGAGCAGAGCGGGGCTTCATGGCTCGCAGAGGGTAAAGATGCAACACAGATACACTCTGCAAACCAAATGGCTCCCTGCAAGCCTGGCACCTGCTGCCGCCACTACTACTATACTGCTATTGACTGTGTGGTTGTCATCTTGCTCACCTCAGGTTCTCCAAATGTTCTAGAGAAGATGCCAACATATGGGATGTAGATTTGAGATCCTACCATTTTCTTGGGTGTTGCCTACAGATGCTCTCTTAGATGGTCTTTCATCAGGGTTGACTAGCTGCTTTATTCAGCAAGGTGCTTCTTCCCATCAGTCTATGCCAATGGTAGCGCCACACACATTTGGAATAATTGTCCATGAGGCGCATGGATTAAAGACCTGCTTCGGAGTTTTATCTGGGACTGACACTTCACTCCAGCTCTTGCTGGGCTATATGACCGTGGGCGGTCTCTCCTCTCTCTCTCTCTCTCTCTCTCTCTCTCTCTC
>NC_022011.1:40257924-40264176 GCF_000317375.1 Microtus ochrogaster
CACACACACACACACACACACACACACACACACACACATACACATACACACACAGAACAACATCAACAAGGGTCAGTGGAGTGATGCAGGCTAAGGTCTATCATGTTGCCTAGTTCACAGTGGACATTCAACAAACATATCAGTAGCTACAAGATGAGGAGCAAAATGTACCAGATCATCTGAGGATAGGGGTCCTTTTTTAAAACAAAAGTTTAATACTTCTTTACTGTGTGCATCAAGGCATACATATGGAGGTCAGAGGACAAGCTGAGGGAGTCCTTCTCTGCTTCCACTGTGTAGGTCCCTAGGATCAAACTCAGGGCTTTTACTTGCTGAGCCATTGCATCCACTCTTTCTAAAAGATGGGACTGTAGACCAGGCTGGCCTTAAATTCAAGGTGATCTTCTTGTCTCAGCCTCTCAAGAGTCAGGTTACACTCATAAGCCTTCAAATCTGGTGAATAGTGATCTTTAATCAACAAAAAGGAAAAAAAAACTTTAAGTAAAAACCTCCAATGTACTGGATAATTAAAAAAATATATCATGGGTTAATAGCCAAATAAATAACAGTAGTGCAGGGGGGAAGGGGCTGTCGGTATGCCCACACTGACAGATGCCTGTGGCAGTTTTAGGGTTAAGAAAAGTGAACTACAGAAAATGAACACAACAGCTCTTTTCACACTTCCCTTCAAGTGGACCAGAGAGTTGTGAGAAATTATTTTTAAAATTTCTGTATGTGGTGGTGTTGGGTGCACACAGACAAGTGTGCACACGCACAAGGCAGAACAGGGTGTCCAGAGTCACCCCAGCTCTTGTCTGATTCTCCCGGGACAGGTTGTCTCACTATTTTGTCTTTAGTGGGGCTGGAGTGAGAGCCTGGAGCCACCTATCTCTCTGGGGTCCACCTGCCTGTCCACCCAATGCACAGACTTCCATAACTGGCTTTTTCTGTGGGTGCTGAGGAGTCAGAGCAAAGCTCTCTTACCGCCAAACCATCTCCCCAGTCCTAAGAAATGCCATTTTCAAATTTTTATGCTTCTTTTATGAGATCTGCACACTTGTGTGCACACACATACACCAAACGGGAGATTTTAAAAAAAAATATTTATTATGTATACAGTATTCTTCCTGCAGGCCTCATTACAGATGGTTGTGAGCCACCATGTGGTTGCTGGGAATTGAACTCAGGACCTTTGGAAGAGCAGGCAATGCTCTTAACCGCTGAGCCATCTCTCCAGCCCCCAAATGGGAGATTTCTAAGCAGATTAAAACCAAGCCTTTCATGGGACTTTGGGAGTCACCAAACTGAACATAGAAGGTGGTTAATTCTGCTAGCATGAGAATTTCCATGCCCAGTTGGCTTTTGAGGTAGATTGTCACAGGAGAAGGGGACAAGTTACCAGCTCCTACATGCTGGTATCTCAGCATACCCAATCAGGTCCTTGCCACCAACACATCCCTAACACACAGGACAGCGGAGCTTCTTTGATAAATGTCAACTGAAATAGAGCAATCAGCTGAAAGCCATTTGCTGAGCTGTCTCACCGCCCTGGGCTCAGGCTTTCCTTTATTCATTTATCATGATATATGGCTTTGGCCAACATACACACAGGAGAGAAATTGTTGACATGTGGAACCCAAGTACTGAAAATCTTTCATCCCCCCCTACCCCCGTCTGTTCACCAAATAAGTTTTGTTTATTTAAAGACTACAGAGGATTTGGCTGTTAAGAACCAAATGCCTTTGGAGTGGAGTTACAACATAATTTATCATTTCCTCTGTTTATTAAAAAATCCTGCATCTTTGAGCAGCACATTTGCAGTGAGAACTCTGCCATTCACGGAGCTAGAGCTCTGCAAGCTGCAGCCTCTGCATGGCCTGCCCTGCTCCCCTGGCTAACTTCCCACTCATCTCTGGCTTTGGGTAGGGAAGCCAGGTAGGAGGCCACGTTAGCTCCTTCCATTCTTGGCCCAATCCTAACCTTAAATTCTCACCAGCTGTTTCACAGCAGGTCCCACCAATGTGGGCAGAGGCAGCAGCAGGAAGCTCATTACTAGCATAGGCTGTTATGATTTTTGCTGTGGGTCTCGAGCAGCGGGTCCCGAAAGCTGCCAGCCCCAGGCAGGGCCCAGCCATGCTGCGGAGGGCTGGTCCCGCTGAGCCTGGCCATGTGAGCAGGCAGTGGGTAGGAGGCACGGAACACTATACAGAATAGAATTGGATATTTATTAGTTGAGTTATGGAATGGGAAGGAAAAAGGGGAGAAGGCAGGGGAAGAGAGGAGAGAGAGAGAAAGGGAAGATAGAAAAGAGGACAGAGAGAGGGGGAAGAAGAAGAGGGCAGAGAGACAGAGAAGGGGGGAGCAGAGAAGTGGGGAGAGAGACAGAAGCGAAGCTGCCTCTCCGAGAAGAAGATGGAAAAGAGAGCAAGCTCAGGCTGGAAGCTGAAGATCAGCCTGCCTCAGCGGATGGGGGAGGGAGTGGGCACGGCTTGTCTCCCAAATTGACAAACAATCATAACACAGGCCACTCTGGCCAGGTCACAACTACCTAGAACTGAAACAAACCTTCCTGCTTGAGGCACAGTGAGAGCAACCAGCTCAGCACAGCTGCACCCAACAAACTGCTGATGCCCACTAGATCCTTACAAGACGGCCGGTGGCAGTGGAGTCACAAACTGCTGGTGCCCACTAGATCCTTACAAGACGGCCAGTGGCAGTGGAGTCACACTTGGCAGCATCTTGCCCCATCCTCCTCACCTGTACCCTTCATAGCATGCTTTCAAAGAAGACAGTAAACCACAACATCCTGGCTCACTACCCAGATCACAGAAGGGGCTGGGAGCTAGGTTCATGTGGTCCCAACTTGTGACTATCATCAGGAATGGGGCTTTTTCTGGGCTGAGTGCAGAACCTGTCTACAGTAGTCACATCTCAGAACTGAGTCAGTACAAGACACCTGTTTGGTATGTGGGGAAAGCTGCACACGTGTTACGGGAGTGTTCATGACGAGCACGTGAGGACAGCAGGAAAATGGTAAGGTTTTACCTGACATCACTGGTGGGAATAGACTTTGGAATCAGAGAAGAAACTTTTTATCCGTGCTTTGTTGCTTGCTAGCTGTGTGACACTGCTTGAGAAACTTTACAACTTGTGGAATGAGGCTGATAATGAAAATGAAAAAGCTCCTTAGCCAAATGTAGAGGCCCGTGTCTTTAATCCAAGCACTTGGGAGGCAAAGGCAGGAGGATATCTGTGAGTTGGGAATAAAAAGGAGAGGAGGGGAAGGGAGGGAGGAATGGGAGGGGAGGGGAGGGGAGAGGAGAGGAGAGAAAAAGAAAAAAGCCCCACTACTTCCTACGCCACTGTCTGGGGGGATTCCTTACCTTAACATAGGCATGTTTGCTTCTCTATCTGTAAGTGTAGGTGGTACATATATGTTTCATTTCCTTGGAAGAATGCCTTAAAATAGCTTAGCTCATGGTGGCCTTATTATAACTGAATAAATAAAAACTGGCTGTAGGAGAGGAAAAAGAGACTAACTTGACCCTCAGAGCCATGCTAAGGGGAGCTAGCTTAGCAGAGAAGTCATGTGGTGCCAAGCCTGAGAGTCTGAGTTCTAGTCTTAGGTCCCACAAGGTGAAAGGAGAACTGACTCGTGGGAGTTGTCTGACCTCTGCATGAGCACTATGGCATGTGCCTTTATGTGTGCACATGTGTACATGTATGCATGTGTATGTGTACAGAAACACAAAAAAGAGGAGGGCCACAGCAAAGCACCTGTCTATCAGGAAGACAGGCCCTGGCCAAACGGAGCTCATTACCAAAGAAATGTTGACAGAGGGAGTGGACTGACAGAAAGAAAAGCAAAGCATTAGGTGGGCAGCTACCAATTTACTCACAACATAAATACACGGACAACTTCAACCATTATTCTGTGGCATTCTCTTCAGTGAATTTGTCATTACAGACGGTTTATATGTGAGGAGCCCGTGAGCTCAAAATGGGGCCGAGAGCAGGGGCAGGGAGACTGCCCAAGGGTGGGACGGATGCCACACTGAACTCAGTCCTCGTGGAGCAGCAGTGGGAGGACAACCCAGAGGCAAACACACCGCTCTTTCCTCTGTGGCTGTTAGTTTCCCAATTTATTTAGTTTTGCTCATTAGCAGTCAGAGTGAGGCCCACATAGTCCAAAGGAGTTGGAAATGAGGGCGGGGTCTGATTCCCGTCTGGAAGGAAACGGTCCTGTGGTGACCTCAGAGCCAAGGTCATTGCCACACCAGATTCCATGGAAACGAGATTCGGTGGTGAGTCTGAGCCCCTGTGGTGGAACAGCAGTGACAGCCTCCTATGGATGAGCAGGAGAGTGGCAGGAGTCAGCTTGTCACCAAAGGGGTGACCAGATTCATCCAAGGAGTTCTTTGGTCTTTGCTGCCAGGTGCCTGTCCAGCTCTGCGACTGTGTCGTCGGCCATCTGGCTGATCTGCGAGAACAAACGTGAAGTCTGGTGACTGAAACATGCAAACTTCACTGAGAGATAATGATGGACACAAAGTTCCTATGAACTGAGTGCCACCCGGGCACTAAGAAATGTGTTCTCAACTGCAGTCAGGCAAGGGAGACGAGACTACTCTCTTTTCAGATAAGAAAAACAAGGCAGACCATTTATTCAGGGTGCACAGTCAGAAAGCCGTATTATCAAACTTTAATACATAGTAACCTGATTCTAAGCCAACATTAGAACTGTTATACAATACAGAAAAGTCAGCCAAGCTGTGGCCTAATAAACCCCTAGGGCAGTGGTTCTGACACTTCCCAGTGCTGCTCCTCATGTGACTGTGACCCCCAACCATAAAGTTATTTGGTTGCTAAGTCATAACTGTAACTTTGCTATGGTAGGAGTTGTGATGTAAGTATCTGCTATGTGACCCCGTGAGAACGTGGCTGAAGTCCCTGTGTGCCACAGCCCAAAGGTTGAGAACCTCTGCTCTAGAATGCCTTACACTTCAGCTACTCCATTTCAGAAAGTCTTAGATGAACTGACAGAAAGAATGTAAGACCCAGAGCTAGAAAATCCAATAGACACAAAAATGCAAATTACAAGCTACACCTTCAGCTGTCATTGTTAACAAAACTTGCTGCTCTAGCTGCTAATTACAACATTCAGAAACTGCACGCCACAGTGAATGAATGAGCTCCCATATCACAGGTAGAATTCAAATTGATGCAAATGCTCATACTATGTAATCCCCAAATATCTCAACTGGGAAAATACCCAGCGAACATGACCTGAACATAAAATTCTTCTCTTATTCTAATTATTTATGTATGGGTGCTCCGGCTATGTGTACGAGAGGCCAGAAGAGCGTGTAAAATCCTCTAAACTGGAGTTACCGATGGCTGTGGCCCACCATGTGAGGGCTGGGAATCTAACCTGGGTCCTCTGCAAGAACACTCAATACTCTTAACCACATAGCCATTTCATTAGCCCCAAGTTGTTGTTTTTTAAGTTTTTATTTTATTTTATTTATATGAATGTCTGTCTACATGTATGTGCCTGATACCTGGGTGTCAGATTCCCTGAAACTAGAGTAGGAACCGCCGTGAACATGAACCACCATGTGGGAGCTAGGAACCAGACCTGGGGAGAACAATGAGTGCTCTTCATCACTGGACAACTTTCCAGCTCCTAGCCTACAAGTTCTTAAGTTCTAGGTATAAAGATGTCTATATGGGCTTAAACATTTTTTATAATTTATGTGTATATGTGTGTGCCTGCATGAGTTTATGTGCACTGCATCGTAAGTGTAGGTACTGAGGAGGTGATAAAGCTGGTCAGATTGTTAGGAACTGGAGTTACAGGGGTGACGAGCTGCCTGAAGTGGGTGATGGGAACTGAACCCGGGTCCTCTGTAAGAGCAGAAAGCACTCTGAATTGTGGGACAAACTCTCCAGGGCCCCCTCCATGCCAACTTAATTTTGAATAATGAAAACAAGTAGAAAAATCTAAAGTTTCAGTATGAGGGAGCAAATGAACACATACAGGCATCACAATGGTTGTGTCAAATTCTAGGAAGAGAAAACACATTTGATTAAGACCCTAGCATAGGTTACATTTGTAATAATAAAAAGCATGCTTTTTTTGTTGTTTTTTTTTTGGATTTTCGAGACAGGGTTTCTCTGTGGTTTTGGAGCCTGTCCTGGAACTAGCTCTTGTAGACCAGGCTGGCCTCAAACTCACAGAGATCCACCTGC
>NC_022011.1:40264397-40265455 GCF_000317375.1 Microtus ochrogaster
AAAACTAAGCTGGGCATGGTGGCACACGCCTTTAATCTCATCACTTGGGAACCAGAGGCAGGTGGATCTCTGTGAGTTCAATGCCAGCCTGGTCTATCTACAAAGAGAGTTCCAGGACAGCCAGGGATATACAGAGAAATCCTGTCTCAAAACAAAACAAGCAAACAAAAATGCCACTACCAAGAAACTAAGACACTTGCCATTTTATTAACTTTTATTAAACATTTTTCATAATATCTTTCTTCCCCTACCCACCAAACTTCATGTTCTTTCTCTCTCCCTTTACCACTCTCTCAAAAAGGAAAAAACAAAAAAATCAAAACAAACTAAAAAAAGACAGAGAAGAATAAAAAGAAAAGAAAACCAATAAGACAAAAAACAAAAAGAAAAAGTGCACCCCTCCACTCCAATTTAGTGCTGCCTGGCCAATCACTCCTGAACATGGGGCATCCCCTTACAGTATGGCTGATATACCCAGTGATACTCCATTGGAGAAAACAATTTTCCCTCTTCCAGAAGTATCAACTGCTTCTTGGTTGGGGGGGGGGGGCTCTGTGCTCACTCCCTCTTCTTGGCACTGGACTCTGTGTGGTTTGGCCCTGTGCAGGTCTCATGCATGCTGTCAGTCTCTGTGACTCACATGCCTGCTGTGCTCCTTGGAGTCACTCACCACCTCTGTCTCTTAGTCTTTCTGCCCTCCTCGTCTGATAAAGACAACCCTCCAAGGACTGAGCGCCCCACTCTCTGCACTAACCAGTGTGGCTCTCAGCGGTAACTATCATCTACTGCAAGACACTTCTTAGATGGGGGCTGAGCAATGCTCTGTTCTGTGGGTATTGCAAGCAAATATGTCATTAGGAGCAATTTTATTGCTAGGATCCTTTAGCAGAATAGTAACAGTAGGCTTCACCTAGGCCCATGGCCTATCTAGTCTTAGCAGAATAGTAACAGTAGGTTTCACCCAGGCCATGGCCTATCTAGTCTTAGCAGAATGGTAACAGTAGGTTTCACCTAGGCCATGGCCTATCTAGTCTTAGCAGAATGGTAACAGTAGGTTT
>NC_022011.1:40265555-40325178 GCF_000317375.1 Microtus ochrogaster
CATGGCCTATCTAGTCTTAGCAGAATGGTAACAGTAGGTTTCACCTAGGCCATGGCCTATCTAGTCTTAGCAGAATGGTAACAGTAGGTTTCACCCAGGCCACGGCCTATCTAGTCTCAGTTTCTCGGCCACTTTATCAGTGTCATGGATGGGTTTTCAGCACATGAAATGGGCCTTGAATCAAAAGCAAACAAAAACAAAACAAGGGGAATAGTTTAGTTACTCCTACAGTGTGGTCACTACAGCATGAGTAATTCTTGCAGGCAGCCTCTGCTGTAGGTCACAGGGTTTGTAGTTTGATGAAAGTGATAATTTTTCTCTTCAGGGACAATGCAAAGTACTTTCCTGCACCATGAAGACTAGTGGCAGGGTGAAGCTTCTAGCTGGGCACCACCTCAATTTACACGTTTGATGACATAAGTTATCTTCAGCAATAGGGTCCTACCATCAGGGTATAGAGAGTAATCAACAGTCTGAACAATAACCTGTGAATTTTTTTGGGGGGGTGGGGATAGGGGACTGGTCTATGGGACCTTTTTGGCCAATGACTCAACAAGATGTAACCCACTCCTGACTGGCATAAAATGTCTTTTACTTGGTGGCATATGATGTCTAGTTGGAGCACTGTCTCCCTCATTATACAGTGATTTCATTTAAATTTCTTTCATATATATATATACTTCATATATATCATGCCAAAAATCTTAACATTCTTTTAGTGATGGGAAGATAAAAGGTTATTTAGGTTTGTACTGGTCATATCCCACCTAAGACACAGCACATATCAAGTTGTCAGGAAGTATTTATTAACAGAAAAATTATTAAAGGTCTTTGAATTTTTCTGTAGCAAGTATGCATGCCTTCCTAAGAATAAAAAGTTGATTTAGTAGGTGCTGCAGTCTCCCTTCTAAGTCTAAATGGGGTTGAGATGAAGGCAGGCAGCGCAGGAAGCTCTGAGGGCGAGCAGTGTGCAGATCTGTGTGCTCAGCAGCATGGCAGCTGCTGGACATCTTTATTCGCCGACCACAGGCCTTGGCCAGGAATTAGGAACTAAATACATGGCTTGAAAGAGCAGGAACTAAACAGGGCTTGTAGCAATTGGTCCCAGGCAGGAAAGCTCTCACCATAGCAAAAACTACACATTTTTTAAGCTGGAAAAGCACAACTCCTGGGACAGCTGGATATTCTAGAAAAATGGCAGTTGCTCCCTCTTCTGTAGTCAGTCACAAATGTCTGAGATGCTTCTGGTCCCTGGAGCTGCCCTTCATAGGCCAGTAGTAGTGGTCAGCAAACACCAGCACAGCCAAGGGTTATGAAGGTTATCAGGGTAGAAGAATTGAGAAATGGAGGGGAATACCCAGGCTCACAATCTGATAACACGGGAGAATATGAGCCAGGGGCATTTCATCTCTAAGTCTCTTTCCTCACCCATCAAGGTGCTAGGGAGGTGCTGGTCCCTTCCTCGGCTAACAGTTAAGTAAAAACAGGGCTATGCAAGCTTGCCATAAGAATATTATTTTATGCAAATGCTGGCTGTGTTACTGTGGCTTTTATCACCACTTTCTGACTTCAAGCTAATCCATCAACAAAAGTATTTACTAGCATTCTAGCAGCTGGTGAGTACAAAAGGCCCCGGCACAGGTCACCTACAGGCTCACCATTTTCATCTTTATTAGGCTCTAGAACACTGATGATTAATGGTACCACCAGCAGCAGCAGCAACTCCTGCTGCTGAGTATTCACCACATACAGACACTGGTTAACGATCCACATGGCACATGAAATGCTGCTGTCTCCTTTAGCATGTTTTCACCTAGCAGCTACACAGGAGTTCCTACTGTATAAAATCTTTCTGTTTCTGTTAACTTATTATTGAAATTCGACCATCCCACATAACCCCTATAAAGTGGACAGTTATTGTACCCATTCTAAAGAAAACTAAACCAAGGTAATCTTGGGCAAGATTTCTCAGCCCAGTCTGCTCTACCCACTAACTTACTAACTTCTTTTTTTTTTTTTCTTACTAACTTCTTATGTGATGTGGTCTCCTGGCTGAGAGCCCTACTCCACAGCACTGGCCTATTCCTTCCTCACCTAGCCATGTTGTGCTAGGGTCACTGAGAGGGTTAATTCCATTTCCTTTACAATCACAAGGCCAGGCATCACAGTGCACAAACAGAGCGAAGGTTATCAAGGACCATCAACATTGTTCACGTTTAAGCACCTGTGTCTTCTGATCCTCCAATCACTCTTGTGAGATGGGCATGGACCATTCCACTTCACAGATGAGCAAAGAGACTCACAGGCGACACAGCTGGGTGGGAATGCCTGACTCCAAAGCAAGAAGCATTTCCACTCTCACACCGTGCCTTATAAAATTATACACTATCACCAACAACACCAGGACCTCTGCCACCACTGTGTTTCCTGGTTACCAGTTAAAGAGCATGGAAGACTTGAAGGACGCAGCATGGGGTGATAGGAGCACACCTGCACACACGTCATCCTTCATGAAGACCAACTCAGCCAGTGTAGCCCCCAGCCTGCCGCCTGCCTGAAGGAGCCCTCCCCTCCTTGAGCTCCACTCATTCCAGAGAGAG
The DNA here is from genome assembly GCF_000317375.1 of Microtus ochrogaster. Classification (NCBI taxonomy): domain Eukaryota; kingdom Metazoa; phylum Chordata; class Mammalia; order Rodentia; family Cricetidae; genus Microtus; species Microtus ochrogaster. The sequence continues at coordinate 40,268,156 of NC_022011.1, forward strand.
CTGCTTCTCAGAGAAAGACGGCAGTGAAAGGATCTTGGCCAGAGCCACTGTCAGCTTCTGCCAAACGCTTTAATGTTCAGCACGCCCATTTATGGCAAACTAAAATGAAGATACCACAGCAGGCTGGCAGATGTCAGGAGTCCTGAGCAGGAACATCCCTGGTCCTGCATCGGAGCTGGCCTGGGTTAGGGGCTCAGGGAGTCAGGGATCAGATGCAATGACTGAGACAGAACCTATAGCTCAATCATTTCAATCTTACACACCAAAGATGAAAGAAATATTGTTATAAAAATATTTCAAAAGATTTTGACCACCAAAGAATTTTGAAAATGATTTTATAAGAAAAGGTTAATTCCATACAATTAAAAGGCTGTTCACAATCCTATCACTGAAATAACTTCTGATATTTTGATAACTACAAGCTACCCATCTTTGTATGCCTGTGTATCTTCCAAACTTCTTTATTAGACTTACTCATTTTATGTGTGCATGGTTTTCTGTTGTTCGTTTTTTTTTTTTTTTTCAGACAAGGTTTCTTTATGTAATAGCTTCAGTTGTCCTGGAAATCACTATGTAGATCAGACTTGCCCAAACTCATTGTCCCAAGTACTGGGATTAAAGGCAGGCACCACCACTGCTCAGCATGTGTATGTGTTTATATGAATGTATGTATGTACACCACATATATGCTTGGTGCCCACAGAGGTCAGGACCCCTGGAACTGGAAAAACATATAGCTATCCTCCTGGGTAGGGGAAGTAGACAAGATTGCCAGGCAAAAAATCAGGATCTTAAGGGTGGGGTGGGAGGGGGGTAAGAGGAGATGGGGAGAAAAAAGTGAGAAGGGTAGGATGGGGAGAACTTGGGGCAACGGGATGATTGGGATACAAGAAGGTTGGATAGGGGAGCAGGGAAGCACATATCTTAATTAAGGGAGCCATCTTAGGGTTGGCAAGAGACTTGGACCTAGAGGGGCTTCCAGGTGCCTAAGGCGAGGTCCCCAGTTAGTTCCTGGGGCAGCTGAGGATAGGGAACCTGAAATGATCCTATCCTATAGCCATACTGATGAATATTTTGCATATCACCATAGAACCTTCATCTGGCGATGGATGGAGATAGAGACAGAGACCCACACTGGAACACTGGACTGAGCTCCCAAAGTACCAATGAGGAACAGAAGGAGGGAGAAGATGAGCAAGGAAGTCAGGACCAAGAGGGGTGCACCCTCCCACGGAGACAGTGGGGCTGATCTATTGGGAGCTCACCAAGGCCAGCTGGATTGTGACTGGAAAAGCAGGGGATAAACCCGGACTCTCTGAATATGGCGGACAATGAGGGTTGCTGAGAAGCCAAGGACAATGGCACTGGGTTTTGATCCTACTTCTTGTTCTGGCTTTGTGGGGGCCTAGCCAGTTTGGATGTTCACCTTCCTAGACCAGGATGGAGGGGGGAGGACTTTGGACTTTCCACAGGGCAGGGAACCCTGACTGCTCTTCAGACTTGAGAGGGAGGGGGAGAGGAGTGGGGGGAGGGTGGGAGGAGTGGGAGGCTGGGAGGAGGCAGAAATTTTTTTTTCTCAATAAAAAAAATCTTTAAAAAATGTAAATTAATTCTAAAAAAATTTTTATGTCAATGAAATCTTTTCATAACTCCAATATAGATTCCAATATCTGGAATCCCAATGGACACAAACAATAACTTTCAGGAACTTGGTTCCTAGTTTTCTATCATTAGACATAACACACCAATGACACATACAGCCCCGTAGATCAAGGCTGACAATTCCTCTTAGATAAGTTATACATCAGAAATAAATGGTTGGGGCATCTGTCGTACTATCCTTTAGGAAGGCTATGAAGATTTATAAGAACAAACAAACTATGAAAGAGGATATAAAGCTAATGGTTTTTCTAGTTATAATCTCTCATGATGGTCAATAAATACATAAAAACAAATTCAACAGTAAAAATGTAAAATACAATGTAGTAATAAGAGCGGTGGGCTGCTTCCCGCCACTCGGCTAGCTTTGCCCGAAATAATTACCCGGACACTGTATTCTTTTAAATACTGCTTGGCCCATTCTCTTCTAGGCTAATTCTCACATATTAATTTAGCCCATTTCTAATCATCTGTGTGTAGCACCCCAAGGTGCGCTTACCGGGAAGATTCTAGCCTACGTCCATCCTGGGTCGGAGCTTCATCACGTGTGCCTCAGAGAGCAGAGCTCTCGCCTCTGCCCGCAAGAGTGGAGCATCGTGTCTCTCTGAGGCGTCTGCCCCTGAGAGGAGAGCTGTCGGGTCTGACCTCACTTCCTCTTCCGCCCAGCATTCTGCTCCTCCCACCTACGTTCTAACCTATCAGGGCAAGCAGCTTCTTTATTTAATCAACCAATGACCTTCCTCCATCAATACAACATAAAGGTGTGGATGGCCTTAGAAAAAAACAAAACAAAAACAACTGCAGGTGTTTTGTCTGTATGTTTGTGCACACGTGTGTGCTCGGTACCCAGGGAGGCCAGAAGCAAAAGCAAAACTAATAGCGGAAACTCCTTTGGTACCATCCAAATAGAGACGGGAACACACTGCAGAGTGCACAGGGCCACCTTCATTGCTTCCCCACCCAAACTTCAACCACACAACTGTAAGGGAAGGTAACAAGAGGGTAAGAATAACACAGAAATGATATCTCTTCAGCCAGACCCTGACACTGGACACAACCTCAGGAGCCCAAGGAGACACTGGTCACCTCTACTGTATTGTCAGTGAATGTCTCCATTCTGTCCCACGGTAATCAGACATCAGTTCAGTATCAAAGAACAAAGAATTTCAGTTAGAAAGAATAATAGAGTAGGAAGCAGCGGAAAGAAGGTGGAATCTGAAAAGGGTGGGAAGCCAGTGGTTGAGGGAAGACTTTTGTCAAGTTCTCCGTCAAGTGTGGTTGAACAAGAGCACTGATTTTCTGCTTGTTCTTCCTCTTCAAGGAGCAAGGTCTCTGCACTGAATGAGAAGTCTGATAGCTTGACAAGTTCACAGCCAGGATGCAGCACAAGGGCCAATGTCCACTGCAGAGATGGAATCCCCTAGGATACCGAGGAGGATCAGGCTCTGAGCCCTGTTCGGTGCTCAGAGGACAGCTTGATCAGTGACTGTCCCTCTGAGCCAACACAGGAGGGCAGGAAGAAAGCGAGAGGAGATATTGGGGATTAAAATGTGAGGCATCCTAATGGCACCTTCTAGCATCGTAGGAGCCCTTTCGAGGGAGAAATTTACCAAACTCTTTTTACAGAAAAAAACAGACCCCAAGGGTTAAGTAATTTCTCCAAGGTCACAGAACATTTGCTGCAGAATGACTTTTCCTTTTGGATTGCAAGCTTCTGGTTCTTCCCGGGATGCTGTTGTAGAATTAGCAGAGAAACACTTTAAAATACATGTTTCAAAGCTGGAGAGGTGATTTAGTAGTTAAGAGCACTTACTGCTCTTTCAGAGGATTCAAGCTCAATTCCCAATACCCACATAAGTTGCTTTAGTTACCTGTAACTCCACTCCAGGGAATCTATATCTTCTGGATTTCGTGGGCACTTGCACTCAGTTGTATATCCCCCACAAAAACACACACATATACATAATATAAAAAAAGTCTTTTAAAAACACCATTTCTAGGAAATACACTAAATCAGAAGATGTAGGAACGATGCCCAGGAACCAAAATTCCCCTAGGTGATTGCTGGCTGACCTACAACCAGAATGCTAACTGCTGGTTCAAAATGAGGGCAGTGATTCACTCCACACCTCCCCCCGGCCCCTAACAGCGCTCCTGCTCTGTTTGCGTCTTCTTTATGCCCCAGTCATACCCCATCTTTTTCCAGCTTTCCTAAAATGATGCTTTCACTGTGAACACAGCAGCTCTGAGGCCTATCAAACACTTTGTATGGCATTGCTCATTTCCTTTCCTAAGTCCTGATAAATTCCCCGTCTTGCCTCTGATATTGCCTCTTGCAGTATTCTCTACTTGGCCACCATGGTTACTTTTCCTAGGCACACATGTGATCTCACTGTTTGAAAAATGAGACCTTTCAAGAAAGTTACTGGATAAGAGCTGCCTGGGAAGCACTAAAAAATTCCCGGCACCACTCCAGATTCACCAACTTAGTATCTGGGAGCAGGCCTCAGATACTTGCCTGGGGGTGGGGACAAGTGCACATGTATGTGCTCAAGTGTAAAAACCATGTTTTCATCAGTCACTCCCCACCTTGGGTTTTGGGTCAGGGTCTCTCACTAAACCTAGAGCTCACCTTCAGCTACGATGTCTGGCCAGTGAGCCCCAGAGTTCCTCCATCTCCACGCTCCCCACCCCTCTGCTGGGATTACAGGCAAGCACCTCCATGATCAGTTCTGCATGTGGGTTCAGAGGGATCTAACTCAAGTCCTTGTTCTTGCACAGCAAACGTGTCACTGGCTGAGTCATCTCCCTAATTCCTAGACCTCTTCATTTTTCCTAAGGATAAAATGATTCATCAAATGTTCATATACACCCTTCACGCTCTATGAAGTAGGTAGATACTTCTCAGCAGCAATACTATCTGGCTTAGCCAATGGGAAGGGACTAGAGCAGGTCCCTGAAATGAATTTAGGTGGTTGGATTTATAGTCCTGGCACCTACTGTTGCCAAGAAAGGATGTTCTGGGCACTTGTTGACACTGGAAGATTGTGATATATAAAGCAAACTTGAGCCCGATCTGTGGTCTGAAGCTGAGCTCACAAGTCCAGCCTAGAACTATCTGGCTCCAGCTGGCCCACAGAAAGGAGAGTAAGAAATGAAATCATCCAGTTTTAGGTAACTGGTTATGCATCATTATTGTGGCTCCTGGTTACTGACACAGATGCAAAGCCAATGTGGAAATGCTCTCGACATTGTTCACATTCAAATTCCTCACCTGGTATATAAGACCTTTTAGGATGTGGTCACTCTGTTTTCTTACTCATTGCCTTGACTAGGATTAAGCCCTGCTGGTCCAAGTGGAAAATGTTCTTTTCCATCACCACACTCTGCTCTTGCTGGTCTACATGGCCCTGACCTTTTACTACTGCACTCTAGGGCACAAAGAGAACACAACAACTCACTCCTCCACACTCAGAAAGCTAGACAGCAAGGCAGGCAGCCCTAGGTCTGGATCCCATCTATACCACTATCAGCAAGAGCTTGAACAAGTTCCCAAACTTAACCAACCAGGTCTCCTCACTCTCCTCTTACAATCCTGCTGCTGTTTCAGCGGTGGGGACTGAATGCAAGGCCTTGTGGATGCTAGGCACTTGGCTGTTCTTCCAGCCTCTAACTCGGTTTTGTAGTGATGGGGGAAATGAAGTAAAGTGTCCAGCACAGAGCCTAGCACACAACCTAGGATCAACAGCCTCGTCTCCTCTCCTGTGGATCCTTCCGGGGTCTACAAGGCTAGACTTATAACAGGGATTTAGTGTTGATCATGTAAATGAAATGACCAGAGGCATTCTGTTTTGTTGTCCCTGCTTCAGATAGGAGTACACAGATTCCCTGGGTCAGACACAGAAACACTACATCTGTTGGCAACAGTACCTGTTTCTCTACGAGCCTGATGGTGTCCTCCGAGGCTTTGTCCTTTGATTTCTTCAGCTTATTCATTGCATTAGTGCGAACCTTCCGTAAATTTTCTTTGGCCTTGTTGGTGCTCTGTTTGGCCAGTTTTACCAGCATTTCTCTGTGTTCTCTGGTTACTCTGAAAAAAGTACACACACACAAAAATTGAACAAAACTATTTTTTCTGTAAGATGCTGACCACCAGTCAAGAATTTAACACCATTCTGTTCACTAGCTCAACAGTCTACAGCTTTGATCTGTTAGCTGACAATCTTCATACTCCTGACAGATGCCAATACACATGCTTAGTTCCCATTGAGTTATCTGGTAAACCCAAGTAAGAGACATTATGGAACCAGACAGGCGAGGTGGACCTAGAGTCAACACTCAGCCAAGCTACTTACAAGATGCAGACATGTCTCTCAAAACCTCAGCGGTCTACCAGGAACCCAACAGGTGGGACGGATTAAATGAGCATTTACCATTGACCCTGACACATTTGAAATGCTCAATAAAAGGAACCAATTAGCCACAATTAGCTTTCCCTTCCTCTAAAATGTTCTTTTCCATTCCACAGCAATGCAAATGAGGGACACTAAAGAAATAATGCTATTGCTAAACCTCTACATCACTCAACTTTCAGCTCCTGATTATTATAACACTCAGGAATCACCTCAAAACTAACCTTCCCCTGTTGTAATAGGAGCGGTGGGGCTTGTGTCCCTGGCACCCGGCCGCCCACATGGCTGGCTCTAGCTTATGCCCTGAAATAATTACACGGAAACTGTATTCTTTTAAACACTGCTGGGCCCATTATATCTAGCCTTTTCTCAGCTAACTCTCGCACCTGGACTAGCCCATTTCTAATAATCTGTGTAGCCCAAGAGCTGGCTTACCAGGAATGATCTTAACCTGCATCTGCCTGGAGTGGGAGAATCATGGCGACTCCCTGACTCAGCTTCTTTCTCCCAGCATTCTGTTCTGTTTACTCCGCCTACCTATGTTTTAACCTATGAGGGCCAGCCAAGCAGTTTCTTTATTTTTTAACCAATGACCTTCCTCCATCATTCACCATCCTAATTACTATGACTAAATAGTTAAGAATCACCTCAAACCCAAGATGGAGCATGAGTCTCCTGAAACACATAACAACCACAGCACCAGTTGACTCAAGAAACACCTTTGAAAGTATTCAGCAACCTATCAGGGCTTGGTGAACGCTATCAGTCTGGTTTTGTTTTGCTTGCGTGTGCTTGCATACGTGGCTCTGGCTGCCACTGCATCCTGAGTCCACCCGCCACTGCGTCCTGAGCTCTGGGATTAAAGGTGTGCACCATTCAGATAAATGTCGGTTTTTATTGTCAGCATCTTCATCATCACAACAATGAGCGTGAACCATTAAGAAAGGCATTTTACCACACACAGTCATTACTATTTCACATTTAATCATCATAACAACCTAGCAACACAACCCAGCATTAATGCCCTGCCTTCCTTTCTCCATCTTGTAAACACTGAGTGCTAAGAATGGAGATAATGAATTTGGATGAAGCTATTGCTCTTCATCCCGCTCCTACAGAATTTAGCTAAAGAGAAAGGCAAGAAGACATTCATCAGAGTGTGAGAAGTGCTGTCGTGATCAAAGTAAAAAAGAAAGGGGGGCACAGAGGAGCAGCTCAACAGACCTGTCCTAGAGAAATGACATCTAAATGTGTCAGGTCACTAGGTCAACTCACCACTGCTCTGGGTGTCTTGCTCATAGGCACAAGCAGGAATGCATGTTCCAACCCTAAAATTACACTACACAACTTGCATGATTTAAGAAAATGTGTGTAAAAATGTTGAGCATTAGCTCAGGGCAGAAGCTTCCAGGTCACATTTGTTTCTCTGCACAAGCTGAGATAAAGTGTCCATCAGCCCAAGATGATTATAAAGAAGAGTACCTAATATGTAGTTTGAGAAATACATGTCTATTGTTATCATCCATGGTGAAGTGTTCTAAACCATAGAGATAGGAGACTGCTTGTCACTGCAGCATAATTTACACTATCCTAACTAGATCTGAAGATTAAGTTCAAATTTCTAGTGCTGGCAGGGCAAACAGGATTTCCAAGAAAAAACGTGTAAAAGCTTTGAGGTGTTTCATTTGAGGAATCAGAAGAGCAGATAACAATAAAAGGAGTAACAAGAAATGAAGGTTTAAAAGCTATATCCTGGATGGTCTTATTAGATCATGAACCTGTCCTAGTGAAGTTACTATTGCTGTGATGAAACACCACAACCAAAAGTAACTTGGGAGGAAAGGGCTTATTTGGCTTATACTTCATCATCACTATTCATCACTGAAGGAAGTCAGGACAGGAACTCAAACCATAGGAACCTGTAGGCAGGAGCTAATAAAGACACTATGGAGGGGTGCTGCTTACTGGCTTCCTCAGCCTGCCTTCTTATAGAACCCAGGACCACAAGTTCAAGGACAGAGCCATCCCCAATGGGCTGGGCCCTCCTCTATCAATGTCCCAGGCTTGCCTATAGTCTGATCTTCCGGAGGCATTTTTTCAATTGAGGCTCTCTCCTCTCTGATGATTCTGTGTCAAGTCAAATAACACTAGCCACCACAAACCCCATTTTTATAGGTGAAGAAAATCAGGTCCAACCAAATGTGGTATCTTTGTTGCTATTTGGAGATCTTTGAGACAGGGTCTCACTATGTCACCCACAATCTCCCGAGTGCTACGATTACAGACATATGCTGCCAGGCCCAGCCTAAATTTGGAATATTATTTGAAGTCAAACCCAGAATGGCCTGTCTCAAAAGTCATTGACTGATTTTATAACAAACTCCTCTTCCCCTGAGATCAACAATCCTAGATGAGCTGAGCAAGCACAGTCCCAAGTTTGAGGCACAGTAGTAGTGATTCAATGGCAGAACCCTCCCAAGTTCTGGGTACATGCTCAGTGTGCCGGCGAGGGAGGACACATGGTAAATATTTCGTGGCATCTACATATTGTTTTCTTCCATGACCAAAAGAATTTAAATAAAGGCAGTCTCTAAAGACAAAGCAGACAGTCAAATTATGTGATCACTAAGTACCTCCAAACCCCTCCTCAAATTAAGAGTCCCATTTTTCCTAAGCAAAAAACTGAGTCTCAGCGATGTTAAGTGACCGGCCCACAGGTTTGAGTGACAAGACTGGGATTCAAACCTAGATCTTTCTGGCCTGTATCCTTGTAATCTATTTCAAATAAATCATGAACTTTTGCTTCCAGGCAGAAAGCTTTCAAAGTCGTAATACGAAGCTTGGGACTGAAAAGGACAAAACCACCATGTCAGGAGTTTAGGGATTTGGATCTGATCTTGTTACTTTTATGGTTTTTAATTCACTGAATGAAAATCATGCTGACATGTTTAGGTCCCTTTTTTGTTTTGCCAAAGCATATGTCAGTATAAAGAAGGAACAGGAAAATTAAAACTTGATCCACTGATTCAAAAAACCTAATCCTGCTGAAATACTAGGAGGAGCAGAAAAGAAACGAAGCTAAGGCTGGAAGAAACCTTTTAAACCTCTCCAAAAAGACCTTCTTAAAGTACTTCAATCTTGTGTTTCATACAGAATTTGCAATAGGTATCCCACCGTTGAAAAACCTTTAATAAAGAAAGTTAACCAGCTTCTCACAGTTTTGTTTATATTTCAAATGGAAAAAAACCCACACGTTTTATAGAAGCATAAATTGGGACTCGAAAAGCCTCAAGAACAAAAGGTTATATAAAAAATGAAATCATTACATGTAAGGTAGCCTTAATACAATGTATTATTTTACATAAATGTTATTACCACAAACTAACAGCAGTTTGTAAGTGTAACAGTGTATAACTATTACTGACATTTTCAAAAAAAAAAACATGCTTTAGGATTGACAGTCACAGGCAATTGTCAAAAAATATATTAGGAAAAGAAGAGGGAAATGCAGTAAGAATGGGGAAAGGTAAGAAAAGCTGGATATTGGGCACAGGAAGGCTCAACAGGAAGAAGGGCAGCTGCACTGGTGAATACTGAGCTTGTACTGCACAGTAAATACAAGAGCAAACACCTAGGGCAACAGTACCCTGAAGACAGTCATCCATGAGAAAGCTACTTAATCAAGGAGGTCAAAAAATGACATAGCAGAGACTGGTTCAGAGAAGCAGATACTACAGAGAGAAAGTACTGAGAGAGACGGCAGCATAAAGTAGCCTCAAATACATGAGAGTGTTTATGGATGTCTTAATCAAACACATTTAATTGCTTCCTCATGAAGCAACAAGAGCACATCTGTTTTAGAAAAGAAACATACCACATTATATTATGGAAATATCTTAATCCCTTTCCAGTCCAGTGATTAATACATCAGATCATCTGCAGCTCACAGTCATGAGGCTCTGGGAGTGGACTCACGGTTGTGTTCCAGGCGCCTGACTGTCCGCTCTACACTGTGCCCATTTGCTTCTCAAGCAACGGCTGAGCCCCTTCCGCTGCATGCCACCAGATCCTGTGCTAACACACACTACAGAGAAGCATACCTAGTCGTTCCCCAGACACTGAAAAAAGGTATTATGACTAGAGTGGAGAGAGCAGGAGGTAAGGACACCCAAAGTGAGGAGGCTGGCAGGGCTGACAGGTGCAAAACCACACAGTGTCATACTAAGTCATATGCAATGGATTGTTAGCCAGCCTTCAAGAGGAATGTAATTCTGATACATGCATACATTGATAAACCCAAGTGAAATAAAATCAGCTCAGACAGACACACACTGCATGACTCCATCTCTATAAGATTCCTAAAGTAGTCAGAGGCTGAAAGCAGAATGGTTTCCAGGGATCTCGTGTGTGTGTGTGTATGTGTGTGTGTGTGTAACTCTTTGATATACACAGTTTCAGCTTTATAAGATGAAAAGCATTGACACAAACTGACAATTTTTAATGTGTATTTTATCAATTTGTTTGTTTTTTGATTTTGTTTTTTGAGACAGGGTTTCTTTGTACAGCCCTGGCTGTCCTGGAACTTGCTCTGTAGACCATGCTGGCCTCGAACTCAGAGATCCACCAGTCTCCATTCCTCTGGGATTAAAGGTGTGTGCCACCACCACTGCTTGGCTCATAATTATTTTTAAGGGAGGAATTCTAGCAAATTCTTTTACAAACAATGTGAAACACTACAAAAGAGCTCAAAAGCTAAAGGAGATCTGACTGGGCCTGTATTTTGTATAGACAGCAATGTGCACACCATATCTAAGCAGAGGGAGATTATGTGGAAGCCCCTGGGCAGAGAGAGGGAAGCTGGAGACCCACCCCGTAGCAGCTTCTTGGTTGGGTGATGAAGACAGCAGTCTTTTCCACTAGGGTCAAACAGCCCTCCCAGCATGATGCAGGAGTTTTGGCTGAGCTGGCAGGGTCATACTTTGTTTGTACAAATTCCGCCAAGCAGGTCTTCCAGTAACATCCTGGATGGGGGCCTTCCTGCAGAATTCCTTGAGCATGTTCCCATGAACAATAAGCAGAGGGCATGCCCTGCTGGTAACCAACACACAAAAAAACTCACTGGCTGAAATGATATTTCTCATTGTTTCTACCAAACAGGACACATGTATAATGCTATACACCAGCCAGGGAAATCCCTGCTAAGTTGGGTCATTACAGCAAAACCCACTATGATGTCTTTGGTTACTTAAAAGGTGGCATTAAACACAGAAAAATGATTCGAGACCAGCCTGGTCTACAAGAGCTAGTTCCAGGACAGGCTCCAAAACCACAGAGAAATCCTGTCTCAAAAAACAAACAAAAAAAAAAACACACACACAGAAAAATGAGCTCATCCTAGAGCTCTGCATAGTAGACTCAACCTTTCCAAACTTGGTTCTTCATCTTCAGCGTGAGTGTGGCTACTACTAAGAGGAGGATGCGAGGGTGGAATGAAATGATGGGTGGCAAGGCCCTGGCACACTGCCAGCACATATGCACTGCAGGAGCGCTACACAGGGTGGCTACACTAATTATTCTAACCACAGAATCTCCAAGACCTAGGGACAATAGGATGTGAGTGGTGAGGGAAAAAACACTTGAAAAGGATTTGGTTCCTTGAAGCTTTTGTTCACAGAATCAACGGAAAGCAGTGAAGGTAGGTAGAAGGACAGAGGCCAAGCCTGGTGGCATAGCCTATAATCTTGATTACTTGGGAGGTTAACAGGAGAGGGCTGCCATGTTTAAGATCTTCCTGGACTATTCAGAGTAAGTTTAAGGCTTGTCTGGGCAACTTTGTGAGAGCCTGCCTCAAAGCAAAAACTAAGGGCTCAATGGAGGGAAGTCCTAGGTTCAGGACTCAAGTACTACCAAGAAAGGAAATGAACAGAGAGGGCAGCAGCAGGCAATGGGCCATAGAGGCCAGGACTTCTCTCCAGTAGCAAGGGGCACAAAGCGAAGAAGGCGGTTGCATTCCATGGAACAGCACATCAAAACACATCTCTGATAATTCCAGAGAGAAAGCTTGCCACCCCATCACTGGGCAGCTAGGAGCCTCCCCCACAGTCAGCAGTAGACACATGCTCTGCTTCATTGTTTGCTGGAAGGAGCTGCTCAATGCTTTGGGGCTATGAGACCTGAAGGAAATGTTTTTGTTTATGCAGCCCAGCCGGATTTCCTGTTTCTAAGTATCCCCCCATTAACCTATCTTGCATACATTAACGTCTTATAAAGACAACAGACTAAAGAGAATCATACATTTGAGAAGGCTTTCTACCACCTAGGCTAATTTTTAGTCTTTCTAGGGACACAACTGGCTACATGCGTTCAAAGGACTATACACTGACTGAAGTCCAGGTAAGCATAACAGAAAGAAAAAGGATGAGTCCTAACTCCAGCTGCCTGCTGCACGGTCTCCATTACATCACCCATTTCCTTCTCACTCAGATAAAAGGACCAGAACCCAATCACTGGACTGAGTGGACAGAACCCTTGCTGAGGCTCCCACAAACATGAATGAGTACAGGTTTAGTGGACAAGTGACAGCTGATCTCTAACCTCTGCTCTGCCACCAGTAGTCAGAGTGACCATGGACACTGGCTTTTGCTCTCTGAACTGCAGCTGTCATCTGGAGAAGTACTTGAGGAAGGTCTGAAGACACTGGTGGGATTTGAGGACCAGATCTCCCATGTCTAAGTTTGTCTTGGTTTCCCTGTCTGTCAAACATGTCTAATTGTACTTGAGAGAATTAAATAAGTCAGTAACTGTGTTACCAACACAGTGATGGTTCATAAACATTACTGCTACTACTTTCTCATCTATTGAACACAGAACTAGGAGTGGGTTAGGTTAAAAATGTCGCCTCTTGGTCCATTAAGATGGCTCAGCTGGTAAATGCACTTACTACCAAGCCTGACAACCTGAGTGTGATTCCTAGAACCACATGACAGCAGGAGAGAACCAACTCCTCCACACATGTGCTGTAGCACATACACCACAAGCAATGAAAAGTAAGTGTCCTTAAAATACTGTCTTCCACAAAGAACAAATGGTAGACGCTGGTTAAGGAAAAGAATATGTAGGTACTAAACTATTTTAAGTTGTCAATAACAAAGAAAATAAATAATGGAGGTTTAGGGTATAAATCAGTAGTAAGCACTTGTCAAGCACTTGCAAAGTTCGTTTCCACACCCAGCACCAAAAAGGGGAAAGAAACTAAAAGGGGCCATCATCTACTGAGGAAGATAGCACATCAGCTACAAGCTTAGGCTCTAGGGAAAAGTGACCTTCATTTACTGACTGTGTGATACTAGGCACAGAGAACCAAAGAATGTCCTTGCTCTGTGACAAAACAGGGATGATAACCTAGGACCCCAAAGGATTATATGAACATATTAGATGATACACAATAGCACCAGGAAGAGCAGGGTGCATATAGCAGATGCTCATACTCATTTATACCGCAAACACTGGTCCTATATTACATACTTACTACATGCTAAGCCCTGTTCCTGGGGCTAGGGATACATAGATGAATAAAATAGAAAAAAGTTTTCCCTCTATCTTCCCAAAGCACTCACATTCTAGCAAAGGGAAAACAGACAGTAAATAAATGTACAAGATCGCATAAGTGTATGAAGAAAATAAAGCAAGACAAAGATATATGGAGGACCTTGTTATCCATGGTATAGTGATATGCTGCTCAACTGTATCTACCTTATCATCTGATGCTAACAACTTTTCTGCTTGAAATAATAACAGCTTCAGAGCTCCTTCCGAGTGCCAGGCTCTAAGCTGACGCATGCTGTTGTGCATTAACTTGATGAATGTCACAACACTCCAGTGGCCTTAGTGTTATTACCTGGGTTTTATAGATTATAAAGCAGAGACTCAGACAAATGAAGCAGCAGGCCTGCTAGACCTGGAATCTGAGGCCAATGTGGCCTCAGTCCTGAATTTCAGACCTTCTGCTAAAGCCTCATTGTTGGTTAGTCAAATCCAGCAGCTGGACTTACAAGTGCACTCTACACTATGATATGCTTATATATGTAACAAGAAGAGACGGTTTGCTGAATTTGCCTGAACAATAAATGGTACTACAAGAAATGGTAGATAGAGGACAATGGCACAAGGGCAGGAAGAGAACCAGCCATTGCTAAAGTACAGTTTGAAGCCACTAACCCCCTTTCAGGATTACCAGCAATCTATATACATGTGGGTTGTGTAATGAAATGGCTTTACCAGTACTTCTTGGAATGTGCCAATCATGCACACTACCCCATCACAAGATCTATAAAGCAAGGCCAGAATCAAATGGAACAATAGATAATACAGTTAGAACATGGGCTCCGGAAGCAGATGGGTTCAAGTCTGAAAAGCGGCTCTTCCACTTACTAATCTGTGACCTTGGGCAAGTTATTTAAACTTCCCAAGCCCAGTTTCCTCGTTTATACTACAGTCACTTCAAAAGGATATTTCTAGGTAGCTGAAAAAAAAATGAGACAACTATGAAAAGATATGTGCAAAAAAAATAAAGCAGCCTGTGGTACTAAAGACATTTCATCCTATTTCCATAAACTAAGGACAAATGTTCCTCGGTTTATGATGGGGACATGTCCTGATGAGCTGATTATAAACTAACAATAACCTAATGAAGCCACTACTTCACACACCTCGTCCTCCAGGCCATCAGGCAGCGGGCAGGGGCTCACTATCCCCACAGGAGCACTGTAAAGCTGCTGTCCACTTCTCATTTATTACATTCTTTCCCTTTCCCCTGCTGTCAGATCTACACTGCAGTCGAGCAGTCCCAGTGACTCCTGCCCTCCTCTCCCCTTCATCCTTCACAGGATCCTCCCAATCATTCTTCACAAGAGTAAATGCTTTGATTATTCCATCTTGTACACAAAGGATGTGGGGCTCAGAGAGTTGGTATATCTTGCCCAAGGATGTAGCATGTTTTTATTGGTTTTCTTAGGGTTGAAATCCAGCTCTGTCATAGCTTTCTCTATACAAAGCAATTTCCCTCCCCACTCAACTCAACTGGGGACCATCCTAATCAACCTATTATTTGGAAAAATTTCCTGGAGAAATTGTGTATCCATGTATGGGGAAATGTTGTCTTTACCAGAAACATAAAGTCAGTCTATACCAGACTGTAATTCATTTTCAAAGAATAACCCAAGTGCTTATTAACAATCAAACTACAGTGCTCCAGAACAACTTAAATTCTAAGATAATTACAGCATAATGACTCAACTCCTCCCATCCCTAAAAGTGGAGCAGAAAAAAAAGTCATGACCATGTGGCTGGGAGACAGGTTAGTTTTGAAGAGGAAGGAAAGTGATAAGGACTAGAAGAGAATCCACGAACAACAACAACAAAGTAGCCTTGATTTTACTACCAAATAAGTAGGATTTCTAAAAAGGCTGTGTCTAAGAATTATTTAGCCAGGAGAATTAATTCAAACACTACAAGGCAAGGAATTTAAAAGGCCTGTGACAGGTCTCAAGGAAGAAGTCACAGATTTAATATCTGATTACTCTTTAAAAATCATTGACACTTAATCTTGTTTTATAGATAAGGAGGCCAAATTCAAAAAATTAAACATTTACCTGGGGTCTCCACTGTGGGAGGTACTCATACCAGTATAACTACCCTCCCTAGACTGGCTTTGAGGGGTACAGATTTCCACAGCTTCCAGTTCCCAAACTGTCAACCCTCCAGGACATTCAGCTGAGATCATTCCCAAACAGACTCCCTGGTTATTCCCAGGCAATAACCAACCATTTCTGGCACAGGACTAACACAGGCCTCCTCCAGGGGTGAGCCCTGCCCAGAAACACCCAGAAGTCTGGGTGTACTACAGGAAGTGTCTTTTCCAACCTTTGTCCATTTCTTTTTCTTGGATCCACTTGCTGTGGGATAACGTTTTTGTACACTGTAAAGGTTTGTCACTTGTATTGGTTCAATAAAATGCTGATTGGCCAGTAGCCAGGTGTTGCAAGGAGGGCTGCTTGTTGTTTCCTTCCCAGCTGCTCAGCAGCTCAGCCCCAAAATAACCACTCAGAAACTATTATTAATTAAATCACTGCTTGGCCTATTAGCTCTAACTTGTTATCGGCTAGCTTTTACATATTAATTTAACCCATTTATATTAATCTGTGTATCTCCATGTTGCTGTGGCTTACCGGGTAAAGTTTCATCTGGCTCCAGTGGGGCTACATGGCTTCTCTTCGACTCTGCCCTTCTTTCTCCCATCATTCAATTTAGTTTTCCCTGCCTAACTAAGTTTTGCACTGCTATAGGTTCAAAGCAGTTCCTTTATTCATTAATGATAATCACAGCATACAGAGGGGAATCCCACATCAGTCAGGCATGAAGTATAGGTGGGGCAACCAGACTAGAAAAATTTTGAGAAGAGGAAAGACATAGAGCAGTCAAAGATGCAGCCAGATGCAAGGAAGCAGGATGAGAATGCCTCACTGATAAAAGGTACAAAGCCACATGGCTAAACACAGACAAGAATTATGGGTTAATTTAAGTTGTAAGAGCTAGTTAATAAGCCTGAGCTAATAGGCAAAACAGTTTCATTATTAATATGAGCCTCTGTGTGTTTCTTTGGGACTGAATGGCTGTGGGTCTGGGTGGGAGACAGAAACTCCATCTAGAAATTGTGCCCACCATGGGGCAAGAATGTCCACATGAAGCCTGAGAAAGCTTAATTTAAAAAAAAAAAAAAAGGATTCTAGAGAGACAAGAACAGAGTCAAGCATAGCTTCCTGGTAACCATCTTTTTTTCCAGTAGGCTTTGTTTGCTAGAGCCAAGCAGAGGCATGGCTCCTTTTAAGAGAGGCTTCCTGACCCAGCTTTAGCCACAAAAACCTCACAGCTCTTTTAAGAGGTTCTGCCACCAAACATTTAAATGGTGTTTATGAGCGGTCAGTGTCAGCAGCATGCTTCTTGGTGGTGGCAGAGTTGTGGCAATGAACATGGCTCCTGCCAGTACCTCCACCATGAAGCTAGACTATCAGAAAACTAAGGAACAGGGTGGAGTCAGCTACCAAAGCCATATCTTTAATCCTAGGTATGCGGTTTAGCAGATTTAAGACTCATGCGCTCAAAAAAAAAAGAGAGAGATACAGTAAAGACAGATTGAGATGGAAAACAAAAACCTCTAAACAGTTTACAGTGTGTTTAAAAATATAGACTTGGGAGAAAAAAGAAAAAGGGCAGTTAAAGTCTTAAAAAAAAGAAAAATAGGGCCAGGCAGTAGTGACACACACCTGTAATCCCAGCACTCGAGAGGCAGAGGCAAGCGATCTCTGTGAGTTCAAGGCCTGGTCTACAGGTTCCAGGTTCCAAAGCTACAGAGAAACCCTATCTCAGAAAACCAAAAGTGAAAAATAAAAATAAAAGAAATAGAATAAGGAAAAAGAAAACACATAAAGATGGAAAATATACAAAGAGTCTGGATACCTTATATTACTGTGCTGTCTGAATTGTTTGACTGCTGAGGAAGGAGCAACAGTTGCTGCTGGATTAATCTAGCCTATTGAATTAATATTTTGAAAATGCCTTGATTTCAAAATTTAAGTCAAAAGACTTCAAAATTTAAGTAAAAGGTATGTTACTTTGGAGAAGAGGTTTTGCTTTTGTTTCCACAGGAAATAAGAGGCTGTGGATTCATTCCTGGTTAAGAAAAATAAGGCACTAGCCAGCCATCAGGCAAGCTTTCTGCAGGTAGGCTGTTCCAACACATGGCCCCCTCATCGATCTGACCCTTATAAATTACAAGGCCCATTCCACCACCCATCTCCTGTGACCTCAAGGAACTCTGAACCACAGGCTGTAACAGTATCCAGCAGACCAAGAGTAAGTGATCAGCTAGCCAGCTGAACACCCTACTCTCTAGGCAAAACCCTGGGCCCCTCCCCCACTTGCAACATGTTCTCTACCCAGCCAGAGTGCAGGTAGGCTGCTTCAACACCCCCCCAATCAATCTGACTCTATAAGCTATAAGGACCACTCTGTCCCCAAACCCACCCATCCCCTGCTACCTTAGGGGAACTCTGAACCATAGGCTGCAACTGCACACAGAGGGCTAAGAAGCTGCAACTGCACACAGTGGACCAAGAGATCAGCAGCTCCCTGAGACACAGACAGCGACTGCAAGGATTGGACCAAGAGGCAAAGACAGTCCCAGCACCAATTGGAGGAAGAGATGGACAGGCACCAATGAAAAAATTCGTTCAACAACCTAAAAAGCAACATGGTAATGTCAGAACCAAGTGATCATACAACAGGAAGACCTGATCATCCTAATCCAGAAAAAGCAGAGAAAGATGATCTTAAATATAACTTTATGAAGATGATAGAGACACTTAAAGAGGAAATAAAAAACTCCCTTAAAGAAATGGAGGAGACTGGCTGCTCTGAAAAGCCATCTTTGCATTGTTTCTGGGTCCTGCTCCACATTCGCCGCCCCCACCCCTACCCATCCTCCTCCTCCTCCGACTCCAGCAGCTTTCTCGCCAGAGTCATCGAATTCGATTCCTTTCTCACTCGCGCATCGGATCACCAGCGCGCACCCCCAACCCCATGTCAGATGCTGCCATGGACACCAGCTCTGAGATCACCAAGGACGTGAAGGAGAGAAGGAAGTTGTGGAGAAGGCAGACAATGAAAGAGACACACCTGCCAAAGAGAAAGTGGGGAGCAGGAGGCCAGCAATGAGGTAGATGAAGAAGAGGAAGAGGGTGGAGATGAAGAGGAGGACGCTGAGGCTCCTACGGGCAGCGGGTAGCTGAAGAGGATGACGAAGATGATACTGACAGCAAGAAGCAGACAACTGCTGAAGATGACTGGACAGCAAAAAGCTGAACGAAGGCAGCCGTGACCTGTTCACCCTCCACTTCCCGTCGTCTCAGAATTTAAACATGGTCACCTTCGAGTAGAGGAGCAGGCCCCGCTCGCCCACAGTGGGCAATGCCACCCCCAGATGACATGAGCTCTTCATCAACCCACCAAAAACCACACCATGAATTTGCAACAGGGGAGGAAAAAACCCAAAACTTCCAAGGCCCTGCTTTTTTTCCTTAAAAATACTTTAAAAGAAATTTTATTTTTTACTTACATTTTATATTTTTGTACATATTGTTAGGGGTCAGCCATTTCTAATGATAATGGGTGACCAGACCAGCCTTCAGAGCATTCTCTGTCCTACTTCTGACCTTACTTGTGGTGGTACCATGTTCATTATAATCTCAAGGGAAAAAAAAAAAAACCTTGTAAAAAAAAAAAAAAAAAAACAACAACAGAAAAACCCAACCTTATTCCAGTAACTTCTTTTGTGTATGTACCTGGCTCTACTATAAGTAGTTGCTTTGTATAAGATGGTTAAAAAGACCAAAGATAAGAGGTTTCTTCTTTTTCTTCCTTGTTTTGTCTATGAAGTTGCTGTTTGTTTATCTTTCAGCCTCTTTGATGTATGTGTAAAACAATGTCCAACAATAAACCATAATTTTATTTTTCTGAGTTGTTCTTAAAAAAAGAAAAAAGAAATGGATGAAAAGACAAATAAAAAATTTGAAGAAATCAATAAATCTCTTAAAGAAACTCAATAAAACCAAGAAAAAGCAAACAGGTAAAGGAAACAGATCAAAATTTGAAAACTGAAATAGAGGCAATAAAGAAAACAAAAACGGAATTCAGGAAATCTGGGTAAAATAACAGGAACTACAATGTATGCATAACCAACAGAATACAAGAGATGGAAGAAAGAATTTCAGACATTGAAGATACTATAAAGGAAACAGATTCATCAGTCAAAGAAAACGTTAAATCCAACAAATTTTTAACACAAAATATTCAGGAAATCCGGGACACCATGAAAAGACCAAACCTAAGAATAATAGGGGTAGAAGGGGGTCAGAAGAACCCAGCTGAAAGGCACAGAAAATATATTCAATAAAATCATAGAAGAAAACTTTCCCAACCTAAAGAAGAATATAGCTATGAAGGTACAAGAAGCTTATAGAACACCAAATAGATTGAACAAAAAAAAAATCCCCTTGCTATGTAACAATCAAAACACAAAATATAAAGAAAGACTACTAAGAGCTGTGAAGAAAAAAGGCCAAGTAACATATAAAGGCAGACCTATCAGAATTATACCTGACTTCTCAATGAAAACCAAGAAAGCCAGAAGGTCCTGGACAGACTTGCTGTAGACACTAAGAGACCATGGATACAAGCCCAGACTACTATACCTAGCAAAGCTTTCAATCACCATCGGTGGAGAATACAAGATATTCCATGACAAAATGGGATTCAAATAATACCTATCCACAAATCCAGCATTGCAGAAAGTACTAGAAGGAAAACTCCAACCCAAGAAAGCTAACTGCACCCCCCACAAATAACTGCAGGCAATAGAAAACTTTGCACCAGCAAACTCCCAAGAAGGAAAAACACACAAACACTACCACCAAAAAAATAACAGGAATTAACAACCACTGGTCATTAATATCTCTTAATATCAATGGATTCAATTCACCTATAAAAAAAACCACAGGCTAACAGAACAGATGTGAAAGCAGGATCCATCCTTCTGCTGTATACAAGAAACCACCTCAACCTCAAAAACAGACATCTTCTCAGAGTAAAGGGTTGGTTAAAGATTTTCCAATCCCAAAATGGACCCAAGAAACAAGCAGGTATAGCTATTCTAATATCTAACAAAACAAACCTCAAACTAAAATCAATCAGAAGAAATGGACACTTCTTCTGACTCATCACAGGAAAAAATCATCAAGATGAAGTCTCAATTATGAACATTTATGCCCTAAATACAAGAGCATCCACATATGTAAAAGGAACATTATTAAACCCCACACACTAATAGTAGGAGACTTCAACACCCCACTCTCACCAATGGACAGGTCAACCAGACAGAAACTTAACAGAGAAATAAGAGAACTAAGAGATGTTATGATTCAAATGGACTTTTCAGACATCTACAAAACATACCATCCATACACAAAAGAATATACCTTCTTCTCAGCACCTCATGGAATCTTATCTAAAATTGACCACATTCTTGGTAACAAAGCAAACGTCAACAGATTTTTAAAAAATGGAATAACACCCTGTATCTTATTGGATCACCATGTTTAAACTTAGAATTCAACAACAAGATTAATCGCAGAAAGCCTACAAACTCAGGGGAATTGAATCACTCCTGAGTCAAGGAAGAAATAAAGAAAGATATTGAAGACTTCCTAGAATTAAATGGAAATGAAAGCCCAACGTACCCAATCCTATGGGACACTATGAAAGCAGTGCTAAGAGGAAAGTTCATAGCACTAAGTGCCCACATAAAGAAAATGGAGAAAGCTCACATCAGTGACTTAACAGCACACCTGAAAGCTCTAGAAGAAAAAGAAGCAAACTCACCCGGAAGAAAAGAGGACAGGAAATAATCAAATTCAGGGCCGAAATCAATAAAATAGAAACAAAAAAACAATACAAAGAATCAATAAAACAAAGAGTTGGTTCTTTGAGAAATATCAACAAGACAGACAAACTAATCAAAAGGCAGCGAGAAAACATCCAAATTAACAAAATCAGAAATTAAAAGGGGGATATAACAACAGACACTGAGGAAATCCAGAGACTCGTTAGATCATACTACAAAAACTTGTACTCCACAATATTGGTAAATGTAAAAGAAATTGATAATTTTCTTGATAGGTACCACAAGCCAAAATTAAATCAAGACCAGGTAAACAATTTAAATAGACCTATAACCTACAAAAAAATAGAAGCTGTCATCAAAAGCCTCCAAACCAAAAAAAGGCCAGTGCCGGATAGTTTTAGCACAGAATTCTACCAGAACTTCAAAGAAGAGCTAATATCTATACTCCTCAAATTGTTCTACCTAATAGAAATAGAAGGAACATTGCCAAACTCTTTCTGTGAGGCTACAGTTACCCTGATACCAAAATCACATAAAGACTCAACCAAGAAAGAGAATTACAGACCAATCTCCCTCACGAACATTGATGCAAAAATACTCAATAAAATATTGACAAATCGAATCTAAGAACACATAAAAAAACATTTATCATGAGCAAGTCAGCTTCATCCTAGACATGCAGGGATGGTTCAACATATGAAAATCTATTGATTGCCAGGCAGTGGTGGCGCATGCCTTTAATCTCAGCACTTGGGAGGCAGAGGCAGGCAGATCTCTGTGAGTTCAAGACCAGCCTGGTCTACAAGAGCTAGTTCCAGGACAGGCTCCAAAGCCACAGAGAAACCCTGTCTTGAAAAACCAAAAAAGAAAAGAAAAAAAAAGAAAGAAAGGAAGGAAGGAAGAAAGAAAGAAAATCTATTGATGTAATTCACTACATAAATAAACTGAAAGAAAAAACCATATGATCATCTCATTAGATGCTGAAAAGGCATTCAACAAAAATCTGACATTCCTTCATGATAAAGATCTTGGAAAGATCAGGGATACAAGGTTCATATCTAAACATAATAAAAGCAATATACAGCAAGTCGACAGTCAACATCAAATTAAATGGAGAGAAACTAAAAGTGATTACACTAAAATCATGAACAAGACAAGACTGCCCACTCTCTCCATATCTATTCAACATAGTTCTTGAAGTTCTAGCAACAGCAGTAAGACAACAAAAGAAGATCAACGGGATACAAATTGGGTAGGAAGAAGTCAAACTTTCACTATTCTCAGATGATATGACACTATACATAAGTAACCCCAAAAATTCTAACAGGAAACTCCTACAGCTGATAAACACCTTCAATAATATGGCAGGATACAAGAGCAACTAAAAAAAATCAGTAGCCCTCCTATATACAGATGATAAAGAAGCTGAGAAAGAAATCAGAGAACCATCACCATTCACAATAGCCACAAATAACATAAAATATTTTGGGGTAACACTAACCAAACAAATGAAAGACCTGTACGAAAAGAACTTCAGTATTTTTTTTAAAAAAAAAAAAAAGAAAGAAAGAAAGTGAAGAAGCTATCAGAAAATAGAAGGATCTCCCATGCTCTTAGATCAACATAATTATGGCAATCCTACCAAGAGCAATCTACAGATTCAATGCAATGCCCATCAAAATCCCAACAATTCTTCACAGATCTCAAAAGAACAACAAAAAAACCAGGATAGCCAAAACAATCCTGTACAATAAAGGAACTTCTGGAGTCATCATCATCCCTGACATCAAGCTGTTTTATAGACCTACAGTAATGAAAACAGCTTGGTATTTGCATAAAAACAGATAGGATGACCAGTGGAATCAAATCGAAGACCCGGATACTAATCCACACACCTATGAACACCTGATATTTAAGAAAGAAGTTAAAATTATACAATGAAAAAAAGATAGCATCTTCAACAAATGGTGCTGGTTACAGATTCAATACAATGCCCATCAAAATCCTAGCAAAATTCTTCAAAGACCTCGAAAGAATGGTACTCAACTTCATATGGAAAAGCAAAAAACCCAGGATAGACAAAACAATCCTGTAGAATAAAAGAACTTCTGGAGGCATCACAATTCCTGACTTCAAATTCTTCTCCAGAGCTACAGTACTGAAAACAGCCGGGTACTGGCCTAAGAATAGACAGGAGGACCAACGGAATCGAATAGAAGACCCGGATATCAATCTACACATCTTCGAACACCTGATCTTTGATAAAGAAGCAAAAAAATGTCAAATGCAAAAAAGAAAGTATATTTAACAAGTAGTGCTGGCATAGCTGGATATCAACATGTAGAAGAGTGAAAATAGACCCATATCTATCACCATGCACAAAACTCAAGTCCAAATGGATCAAAGACCTCAACATAAATCTGGCCACACTGAACCTTATAGAAGAGAAAGTGGGAAGTACACTTGAATGCATTGGCACAGGGAACCACTTCCTAAATATAACCCCAGCAGCACAGACACTGAGAGAAACAATTACTAAATGGGACCTCCTGAAACTGAAAAGCTTCTGTAAATCAAAGGACACGGTCAACAAGACAAAACGATAGCCTACAGAATGGGAAAAGATCTTCACTAACCCCACATCAGACAGAGGGCTGATCTCTAAAATATATAATGAACTCAAGAAATTGGGCACCAAAAGAACACATAATCCAATAAAAAAAAAAAATGAAGTACAGACCTAAACAGAGAACTCTTAACAGAGGAATCTAAAATGGCTGAAAGACACTTAAGGAAATGTTCAACATCCTTAGTCATCAGAGAAATGCAAATCAAAACAACTCTGAGATTCCACATTACATCTGAAAGAATGGCCAAGATCAAAAACACTAATGACAATTTATGCTGGAGAGGCTGTAGGGAAAAGGGAACACTTCTGCATTGCTGGTGGGAATGCAAGCTGGTACCGCCCCATTGGATGTCAGTATGGCCATTTCTTAGAAAATTAGGAAACAACCTTACTCAAGTCCCAGTAATACCACTTTTGGGTATATATCCAAAGGATGCTCAATCGTGCCACAAGGACGTGTGCTCAACTATGTTCATATCAGCCTTGTTTGTCATAGCCAAAACCTGGAAACAACCTAAATGCCTGAAGAATGGATAAGAAAAATGTAGTACATTTACACAATGGAGTACTACACAGCAGAAAAAAAAATGACAGCTTGATTTTTGCAGGAAAATGGATGGAGCTAGAAAACATTATTTTGAGTGAGGTAACCCAGACACAGAAAGACAATTATCACATGTACTCACTCATAGGTGGTTTTTAAACATAAAGCAAAGAAGGCCAGCCTACAAACCACAATCCCAGAGAACTCAGACAACAATGCAGACACTAAGAGAGACTTACATAGATCTAATCTACATGGGAAGTAGAAAGTAGAAAAAGACAAGATCTCCTGAGTAAATTAGGAGCCTCTATTGTCATACAGCCAAAAAGAAGAGCTGGATCCTAATTCAGTACACATGGGGGCAGGGTTAATCTAAGCACTGTGCTCCCCTGCTTCCCTGGTGTATCAGACACTCGAAAGCTCCCGGCAGAGTGGTGTCCAGTACATTACCCTTCCTCACTCCTTACCATTCACTGCTTACAGAAGGAACAGTGTACGTTATTTCTTTAAAGAAATCTTATTTGTTATTATCTCTCTTAATCACATGAAATCTCTGCCTATCATTGTGTACTTTTTCACCTATTTTACAAATAATCAACTGTAAACACAGCAATCTGCTAGAGTCATATGGAAGTTATTGCCAAAAACTAATGAAAACTTTGGTACTTTTACTTTAAAATCAACTTTTATCCCCTCACATGACACAGCTTCCATAATAAAGAACAGACCGTTCATTTTTTATCTGGAAAACTACCAAACACATAATTCAGTAAGGGGCCTTATGACCCTACCACCTTGTCAAGGAGAAGAAAGTCTATAAAAAATGAGGTTTGCAGGAGCAGAGGGTTTTGGTCTGTCAACTTTCTCTTGGATTACATCCATTAGCAAAGATAAAATAATGTAAAAAACCGATGTAACAAATCCTACATCTTTGAAAATACAAGTTAAACACACTGATACTTCAAACTTATGTTCAACACACCAAGGGCAACTGTTAACTCCAGTGGGGTTGCAGAGATGTGTGTTATGTCAATCTGACCTTTCAAATAAAAATGTGAAAAGTGTTTGGGCTGCTTTGAAAAGAACCCAAGCCAAGAGTATACATTAGCAACACAAGTTCGTAGCACTGCAGAATTTGAGGACCATCGAGGGACCTACAGACCCGAGCATAGCCCTTTCATCTGGTCCGTGAGAAAGACAGAGCTCAGAAAAGTGAAGTAGCCTACAAGACTACAGACAGAAGTTTAACAACCAGAGGATAAAGATGCTGCCGACAATCTATTTCTCTTGTAATATTTAAAAGTAATTTTTAAAGGTTTCTTTTATTTTTATCTGCACGTGTGTGTGTGTCTCTGTGGTCATATGCCAAATATGTGTGGGAATTCAATGTGGCGAGAAGAAGGTGTCGACAGTTGTAAGATGCTAAGAAGGTGCTAGGAACTGAACTTGAGATCTCTGGAAGAACAGAGCACTCCCAACTGTCGAGCTATCTCTCCAGCCCCTCCACTTGTAAATCTTGCTTCTGATATTCATAATTACTTTCAGTACTTTCCAGAATTATTCATTGGAATAGAGAGTAACAGAAAAACTCACAATCCTCAAATCTTGTCTGCCAATACAGGTCATATGATCATGGCAATCTCTATTTCTCGAAGCTTTAGGGCTTTTTGTCTATAAACTGTGTTGTGGGTCACAGTGGAGGTGATGCAAACAAAGAGCCTGACAAATGGTCTATGAGCAAGCATAAGGTCTCTGTGTCCTCAGCAGAGACTGGAATACACACATGCTGAGAAGACACTTCCCAAGCAAACAGGCACTGAACCCAAGATTTTACAGCTGTTAAACACAAGTTATACTAGCCAGTTCACAAGATTTTAGAGCAGAGTGTTAATTCCATTTTATATAGTATCAAGAACATATGGCCATACGGCAGGAAAAAGTATAGTCAAGGAAGCTGTCAGTTCCCCCAGGGTTATGGCTGTTCTCACAGCTGAGCGTGGTGGTATACAATCTGTACTCACAGCACTCTCAAGGCAGAGGCAGGATGGTCTCAAACACCTGGCCACCTAGCAAGACATCACTGTGACTCTTTGTAGCCAAGGAAACCTGGGCGGCACTAGATTACCTCTTGGAGACTAAACTTTCCTAATTGGAAAAATTACTTTAAAAGGATCATATAACAAATGAAGCAATTTCTACAAAGAAATACAGGATGACAGGTGACACAAAAGGAACCCTAGTCATCCTATTTCCCTTTTGCTGTTTGGACGATGTCACCGCTTTAATCATTTAAATATCCCTTCCTTCCTGAATCTTGCTTGCTTCTCTAGAGCCCCCAAATTTCTCTTTCTTAAAAATAATTTTTAAAAAAATTATGTGTGTGAGGGCATGTCTACATGAGTTCATGTGCACCACACATGTGCAAGTGCTCAGAGTCTGAGTGGTGTGGATGGGAATGGCTCTCATTCAGTGCATAACACTCGGTCCCTAGTTGCTGGGACCATGGAAGGATTTAGAGGTATGGCCTTGTTAGAGGAAGTGTGGGGTTGGCTTTGAAGTTTCAAAAAAGAATCTTGTCACTCCCACTGTACACTCTGTCTTCTGTTTGTGAGGTCTCAGCTGCTGTTCCAGCGCCATGCCTGCTTGTCTGCCACCATGCTCCTGCCACAATGGTGATAGAGTCTATCTCTCTGGAACTACCAGCCCCAAATAAACTCTCCCATGCATAGGCTGCCCTGATCAAGGCGTTTTATCACACCAATAGTAACTAAGACAATGCCAAAGGGCATATGAAATCTCTTAGAACTGGAGATACGGTTGTAAGCTGCCAGGAACTGAAGCCTGACCCTCTGCAAGAGCAGCGAGTGCTCTTACTCACGGAGCCATCTCAGCAGCCCTCTTCCATCTCTTTGCATGCTGACTCTTCATAGATCTTACCAGACACTATGGAGTTCATTATATCTGCTCAACTAGCAGGTGAGCTCCGAAGGAACAAGGAGCTTTGTGGTTTGGCTTACTGCTATACCCCAATAACTAGGAAAGGGCCTGGCACAACTGGTCAGTGTGAGGCACTGTGTAGGAATGGGGGGGGGTCTTCTGCTGTGTAATCATGGCTCATGGCTCACCTAGACTGCCGTAATTTTACTGTTCTTTGTATGTCCACTTTGTCCCCAATATTCCACATTAATCAGCAATGAGAGAGAGACTTGCAAAGTTCCTGTCAGATCAATCCTTTGCTTGCACCCATCAATGGCTTCTCAGTACCATTAGGAGAAATCCCAGTTCCTCCCATGGCCTGTGAAGTCTCCACCGTCAGTACTAACCCAATCCTTGTTCTCACTACCCTCTCCTTGTGCTTCAGACACACCAGCTTTTCTTTTACTCAAACATGCCACCATCTTGTCTGTTCTTTCAAGGAAGGATTTTGTTGTGTAGACCAGGCTGGCCCTGAACTTGTGATCCTCCTGACCCCACTTCCCAAGTATTATCTTTTCTTTTTAAAGCTTTCATTTATTGCTGTGGAAGCAGGAAGTGAGTCTGCTGCGTATTGAGAGTTGCTGTCACAGCCCACATGTGGAGGCCAGAGAAAAACTATGTAGAGTCGGTTCTTTCTGCCTGTATGAGGGCTTCAGGGATGGAACTCACTGCCAAGCTTCTATGGCAAGGGTTTTATCCACTAAGCCATCTCATCAGCCTTGTCTTCTCTTTTCAAATTCAAGAAGGAAGATCTATTCTTATTCACTTTAAAATCCATGAAGAAGCAAAACAAACAAACAAAAAAAACCCACTACTCTGGACTTATGCCTTTAATTCTTCAATTACCAAAGAGTAATGTAAAAATAATCCAACAAGGAACGCGGGGTTAGAGTTGACAAGTGTCAAGTTGCTTTCTGAGCTGAGGCCTTTGTGCTTCCTCTGGGCTGAAGACTCCCCCTCATCATCTGCTCTCAGCAGAAATGATAACTCCTTAAATGACCCTCCCATGCTAAAACTGTCCTTCCCACTATCACACCTGTCAATCACTCCCTCCTGGATACTAGTAGCTTTCCTTTCCCCCTAGAATTTATTTCATTTAATCTTAATGACTTGGTGTGCTAACTTGTCCTAACTTCCCAGCCAGAAAGTGTAGGGATAAGGTGTTCGCAAGCTTACTGCTATAGCGCACACAGATATGCGATAAGCAAATCTGCATCAGCAAACTGACCTCACAGCTTAGCCAGGATGAAGGATGTGGATAATAGGTCATGTCATTGGCCCAAATGTCTCAAGGTACTAGTTTCCATCCAAAGACAACTACTCCGAGTCACTGAAAAACATGGATTTCAGCCAAACTTACTTGGGGATAGGTACCCGAATTAGTGTCCCTTCCACTTCTGGGTTCAGATTCATTCCACTTTCTCTTATAGCCTTGATAGCTGCAGCTGTACACTGAAAACCAGATCAAAAGGTAAACAGAATTAGTAAATAATTATTACCAGATGCAAGCCCTCTGTCGATAACTGGCAACCCATCTTGGCAGAACATGGAAACATTTAGTTCTGTTACCAGTAAGATCAGGAAGTTACACTGGTGTAGAGTGCTTTGATCAAGCTGAATAGCAAGCCATGTCCACTCCTGGTACCAGTGTATTGCGGAAGGAAAAAAAGAAAGAAGAAAAAAAGAAAAAGAAAACAGCTCTGCTTCTTTGAAAAGATTTCAATGGTTTGAGGCAACACAGATCAAAACCACAATAAATCCTCAAGGGAGGAGGGCTGGTCTGTGCAAAGATTGGTGTAAAGACAGATGAAAGATTTCATACGTTAAAAATTCCAGTTGACATTTTACACTCAAAATATACCAGTGCCGGTTTGGAATGAGTAAATAAATTTAACTCATTCACATCTACACTCATACCAAACTCACGTTTTTGGAATGAGCAGTAAACCTCCACTGCTGTGCACCACAGAAAAAGCAGAGTGACAGAAAAAAAGCATGGGTCTTGGAATCAGAAAAACTTCACTTTAAATCCAGCTTTGGGACCACATACCCTGAGCAATAAATTTGACCATTCATAATCTGAGATGATATGGTACCTACGTATCACAAAAGCAATGAGATGATGCAAGCAACATACCTAACTCAGTGCCTGGCACAGAGTTAATATCCAATCAAGAACAGTTATTATATGAACAAACCATATCCGTGTATTAAAAGTGTATAAAGTCCTCCTAACATCCTTTAGGAACTTCTCTTGCAGAATCACTTACTGATACACAGACTGCCTAACGTCCAACCTCATACTTGAACAATATGCTCACTGCACCTTCTATCAATCCTAAAAACAACAGGAAGTGGGTGGAAGACAATGAACTCACAAGAACAAGGCTCCTGACATGTTCCAGAGCTGATTCATGCCACTTGAACTCAAAGGCCAGTCATGTCCTTGAGCTCCTCCAGCTTTACGTTTGAAAGGCATGGAAGGTGGTACACACCTATGTTACTTTTCCAAGCATTTCACTGTTCCTGTTTTAGAGGAGGTGTCTAAAAACTTACCCACTCCATCATTAAATCATCTTAATTCTACATCTGTATGACATCATGACAACAAACCAGATCATCCATACACATATGTGTAGAACCTAAGAGTGGGCAAAATATAAGTATCTACAGTAAATTTTTTTTAAATGTTGCCTCAAATCATAGGCCTTTGGTGTTGGAAAGGGATCTCTGCTATAACCAAGCACCACCTGTTTATTATGAACAAGGAGCCTACAGGGTAAAGTCACATCCTTTAGAATAGACAGCATCCCTTGACAGCCCAAGAAAGATTCAATAAAAGAGACAACCTATCAAACTTCAGTTACTTTCAGGGGTAGGGAGAGGTTGAGCTGCATTTGGTCTAATGTTGTTACTTTGTCTTTATTCTTTATACAGATCCTCAAGCTCAATGTATTCAGTAATTATTACATAAGGAAACAACTATGAACAATATATATAAAAGTGGAACTGCAGAGACAGCTCAGCAGTTAAGAGTGCTTGCTGCTTTTACTGGGTACCCAAGTTTGGTTCGCAGCAGCTTACAACCATCTGTAACTCCAATTCCAGGAGACCCAATACCATCTCCTAGCCCCTGTGAATAATGCATGCACACAGTGCACTTATAAGCACTCATATACGTAAAAATAAACAACTTAACTGGGCAAAAATAAAGAAAATATCTCCTTGCAGAGAACAGTCACCTTTATAAAATCATTTGTAGAGTTAAGAGTAAAGGAAGAGTCCCCACTTTGAAGAGGAAGCTCTAGCTCCCACCTCCTAACCTTCTATAGCTTCTCACCACATAACCCAGAAAACACTGCTATCACACCCTTATGTCTTAGGTAGGGTTTTCATTGTTGTGAAGAGACACCATGACCACAGTAACTCTTTAAAGGAAAACAATTATTTGGGGCTGGCTTACAGTTTCAGAGGTTAGCTCATTATCGTCATGGCGAGAAGCATGAGAGCATGCAGACAGACGTGAGAAGGAGCTGAGAGTTCTACATCCTGATCCACAGGCAGCAGAAGGAGACTAGCTTGAGCATATGAGACCTTAAAGCCTGCCTCCATAGTGACACACTTCCTCCAACAAGGCCACACCTAATAGTTCCACTCCCTATACATCAAGCATCCAAACACATGAGTCTATGGGGGCCATTCCCATTCAAACCACCATACTCTACTACCACCAAGATCCTTTTCAGTCCAAGCAACCTTCCCCTGTAGATGAACGAGTACTCACTCAGACATCAAGCTGGGCAGTGTCTCACTATTTCCACCTGCACAGTGGAAGCTGCAGTGCCAGTGAAGCACAAAAGCTTGCTGAATGAATACTCTTCGTAATTCCATTTAAGTCAACTGGAAAATGCATCTCCTGACTTTACTTCAAAACCTTACTTTACATCTTAGTTTTTTTATGTCTTCATATTTAGAGAAAAATGTTAACTAAGATTTCTCATAAAGAAACTTACTGAAAGTTTATCTAGGTATGTATATTTTGGTTTGCCACGGTAGGACTCAGGCCTTAGGAAACTATAGTCATTTCCCTAACAGTATGTTTAAACTATTCATAGGTCAAACAAAAAAGGCATATATGCATATACAATTTCCATTCCTTATCTTTAGCTTTTAATTCTGTCACTGGAGGGGAATACTCCCTGGTATCACAAGGCAGACTGGTTGCTTTGTTCTCCATACTAACCAACTGGCAGTGGATACTGGCATACTGTATATTGAGAAAGATCACTGACCCAATCTGGGGACTGGCAGAGAAGAGTTTCACTATCAATTAATTAGCAATGTCTGTCCTTGCCAACCCACAATAATGGACAAAAGATAGCAAAATGTCTGTATACAGGTAAACAAGGTATTGAGAATTCAGAGTCAACTCTGTTAGCTCTTTAGTGCCATATCAATTACTGGCCTTCCATTTCTTTATACCTCAGTGAATCCCTAGAATACAAGGAACTGAAAACAGACCTCTCGTATCTCTAACCACCAATAGTTTCCAGCCCTCCACATAAAACCTACTCACTTGGAGGATGCAAAAGACATCAGCGAGTTAATGCAGGATGGTAAAAAGAGTACAAGCCTATGTGTCGAGCAGAACTATGTGCCTAACAGTGTGAAGCTAGGGAGGCATTTCCCTTTTCTGAGCCTGTTGCCTCATCTACAAATAATGGAGCCTACGGTGTTACCATTGTCACTGTTATTTGCTTTTGCTCAGATGACGCTGCTTTCATTCACTTCTCTTCTTTCCCATCATTAACTGTAGCTTCAGGCATGTTTACGGAAGAGGACAGCTGTGTGCATAATTTATCAAGCGGAATATACACTAAACAAATGAAACACAGGTTTACATGTAAATGTGCACTGTGTCACAACAGCATGACACAGAAATGTCCAGGCTTGGAAAGAAAGTCAACTGCACATGAAACAGAAAGAAATTCTATAGACACAAGGAGGATTAGCTGAGCATTTTGAAGCCATGAACCTCAGTACTCTGTGGGCAGATTCTAAAGCCGGGGGAAGGAAGTATTTAGTTAGAGCTGTTGGTTTATGCACCCACCAGATGAGATAAAGAAACTCACACTTCCTCACTGTGCCTATGCCTGCGCCCTCTACTGAGATGCCGGGTAAGCTTTTTCCAGAACCCAGGGGATGGCACACTAGAGAAATAGCAAAGATACTTTAGTTGAACTTCCTAAGAAAAAATTAAGCAGTTAATACCTCCTTCTGCCTCATAAGAGATGCTCTGGTGGCCAATCAGGTGCTACTTCTGTGAATAACATTTGCCATTTAATAACAGAAGTGGTTGGCTCTGAAAAGCAATCTGCCTGATGAGGTCTTCAAGCTGTGTAATTAGGAGGCTAGTCCCTAAATTGGCCTACAGTGCCTATGGGATTAGATGAACAGGGCAGAGACGCCTCAGGGGTTCAGAGGGGGACAACAGGGAACAAGTTGACAGTTCCTTTTCATCTGTTTCTATGCTCCTCAGTAACGCCATGAATGAGTGCTTCCTTTCCACATACCTAATAACACATATCCACCAATGTAAAGACAACGTATGGAGCAATTCCATGTTATATATGACTCTTCTACTGCAAGCTTACAATCTAGTGAAAAAGTGACATCTACACTGAAATTCAAAACATGAGTGGCAAACAGCCAGCAGAAAATGTTCCAAGTCATAAGAACAGTACCTACAAACACCCTGAGGGTGTAATAGTCATGATGTATTTTAAGGCCAGTCTGAGTACAACGGAGTACCAGAAAGACAATGCAACAGAACTGCAGACTGGATGCAGGCTGAGGCCAGATCACCAAAGCCTTTTTGTCTACAGTAAACATTTTGAATTTTCACTTCTTAAAGATCATTTGAATTGTGAGAATGATACAATCCAACATATACCTTGAAACGTTAAAGTTCACTGTGGCTGCAGGATGGAGAACGGAGAAGGGCAGTGGTTCAACAAATCCAAAAGTGTGCCTGCTGCATCAGTCGCAGGGCCCTTCTGACTGAAAATGATTTGTTCTGCTCCTACTGTTAACTGGTCTGTCAAATCCAATGCACAGCCTGACATGAACACAACTACTGACACGGAGACCAGAACAGGACGGTCAGGAGACGGTGGCAGGAGAGGAAGTAACTTGCCAAAGGAAAAGGCAGAGAAAGGACTGCATTTCACGTTTTCTAGGTTTCTCAACTACAGTTAAAACCATAGAGTCCCAAGGTTAAACGCAACTCATCTTCCAGTCTCTAATGCCAGGCATTGCTTATATTATTCTGTCTAGTCTGAAAGAAGGTGAAGTCCTGGAGGGTCTTCTCCAAATTCTAATACAGAGCTAACAAAATGGCAGCTCTCAGGCCATATCTGGCCCATTAAAATGCTTTATTTCAGCTCAAGGTTTTTTGTTTGTTTTGTGTAGCCTAAGTTATCCTTGAACTCCTGATTATCCTGCCTCCACCTCCCCAGACCTAAGATAACAAACATGTGCCAGCCCTCCTGGATGCCCATATTTTAAAAAGAGAAAAGTAAACCAGTCCAAAACATTTAGAGAACAAAAAGACTTTGTATAAAATTTGGGGTTACTGATGTCTCCTGGAAATAAAAACTGGAGCATCAATTAATACTAATTCCGAGGCCTACATTCCTGCCTGGACAGAGGTGCCCCACAGATAGGCCACATGGTTCCCAGACATGCCGATTTGAATGAGAATCCCTCTCTATGGCTCACATATTTGAATGTGTGGTCTCTAGTTGTTGGAACTGTTTGGGAGGGATTAGGAGGTGTGGTCTTCTAGAAGGTGAGTCACTGGGGGGTCAGTTTTGAGGTTTCAAAAGTTCTTACCTATGCTTTAGCTCCATGCCTATCTGCTGCCATGTTCCCCCTCCATCATGGTCATAGACTAACTCTCTAGAACTGTGAGCCTCAAGTTAAATGCTTTTTTTTATTATAAACTGCCCTGATAATAGTGTTTTGTCATGGCAATAGAAAAGTAACTAAGATAACAGGTTACCAAAGCCTTACATTGCCCCAAAGAGCCAATCACAACCTCTCCATTATTGCTTTTCAAATTACTTACTTGGTCGCTATAACATTTACATTTAACAGGTAAAAACTTAAGAGATGGGGCTGGAGAAATAGTGGCTGAGAGCACTGGTTGCTCTTCCATGGCACCCAGGTTCAATTCCCAGTACCTACATGCAGTTCACAACTATATACAGTGATACAAATATATCATTGTTTTCCTGGATCTGATCTTTTCCACACCTGAATTCTATAAAATCCTGGACAATTTTTTTTCAGAAGTTCCAGGAGATCTGACACCATCATACAGACATACAGGCAGGCAGAACACCAATGTACATGAAATAAAGATAATCATTTTTTAAAACTTTAGAGATAAGAGACTTATCTTGTCCTATATTTTCTTAAATAAATTCCTTCCCAAACTAAGGGAACATTTCCTTCTGACCTGATCAAACCTCCACTATTCAAAAGACTGAAGACAGATACCTTTCAATAAGGCACCTTACCTCTGGAAAACTGGCCATGTTCACCAGAATCAACTGTGGTGACTTCATGGAGATCTGGCCAATGTGATTTAAGGCAAGCTTCCCATCAGCAGTTACCACAGTAATATGATCAAGGGATCCTAAGGAAAAAGCAAGAAGGTTTTAGAATTCTAAAAGACTTTAGAAGCCCATATCTCTTTATCTAATTTATCTAAGTTAGATATCTTTATCTAAAATTCAGCAAACACACAGGAATCCCTTCCCAACGTGACGAGGCTGTTCACAGGAGCATTTTCAGGCAGTGGATAGAGTATGCAATGAACCACGTTGGAATTCCTTACTAGAACCAAGGTAAGTAACCATTCTGGTTTGCCTGGACTTAAAGCCTTTCCTGTGACATAGGACAGATCATCACTGAACGAAGCTAGGACAGGAACTCAAGCAGGGCAGGAACTTGGAAGCAAGAGCTGATGCAGAGGTCATGGAGGGGTGCTGATTACTGGCTTAGAGAACCCAGGACCACCAGCACAGGAAAAGTACTGCCCACAATGGCTGAGCCCTCCCCCATCAATTACTAATTAAGAAAATGCCCACAGGTTTGCCTACATCCTCATCTTAGAGAGGCATTTTCTCACATGAGGTTCCCGCCTCTCAGATGATTTTAGTTGTGTGGAGTTGATATAGTAAACTATCTAGCACAAAGCTGAAACTGAAAAGTACTGATCCTCCTGTCAGTAACTCTGCCACTTACCAGCTACAAGACCACTAAGGAATAAATCACTTACCCTCTCTCTCGGTTTCCAACTCAGCATAAAAATAGCTGCTGCTTACAGAATTAGTGACGACTCCAGCAGTCACTGGAGAAACGGCCAACTACATGACATACCAACTTACCACTGGAAAGTTAACTCCTCCTGCCCCTCGGTATTATTAATAATAATGCTATTATTATTACCACCACTTTAGAGATGAGAAAATCAAACTTGAGGAAGATAAATGGACCAAGATCAGAGTTATCAAGTGAAAAACGATCAAGAGCCAAGAGTCAAGCTCAAGTGTGCTCCAGTCTGATTTCAGGAAGTCCTTCCCTTCTCTACACAGTTCTGAGCACAGAATCATCAGGGCTTTTGCCCATACTCTTGCACCCCCAGATATCCTGATTCTGTTGTAATGTTTTAATTCACCACACAATTCTAGCACATAGCCAGTTTAGAACAAGTTCCTCTTGCCACCCTTGCCCTTGGTCCTGAGACCTCCCTTCAGAAACAAGTACCATGCACACACACGCATGCACACGCGCATGCACACGTGCATGCGCGCACACCCACCATATATATATACTAAATCTTATCTTTTTCCACACCTGATTTCTGTAAATTCCTGGGCAAATTTTTTCAAGTCAAAAAGGATAAATAAACCCACAGCTCTAGATAGGAAATTCTTCAAAGTCCCTGTTTCCTATGCAAATGAAACCCTTACCACTCACAGTAAGAACCACTCGTGGATGGCTCTTTCTGAGACACAAAGAGAGTGGGGTTGTGGAGGTGGGTAAGGTATCCTTCAAATAAACTAAAGCTATTCTCGAACACAGTGTAGGATTAATGCAGTAAATACCACACTATGACCCAATGACCTGATTTGGAGTACTCAACCAGATTCAGTTGACAGACAGGGGTTGACACCACTGGCTTTAACCTGAAAAAGTATTGGAGTATAAAAATAAAAAGTCACCATGATTCTAAAATCCAAATACCTAAATTCAAATACCAGCTCACTGCTTCCAAATTCTAAGCACCTTTTGGGCCTCCATTTCCTGATCTTTAAATAAGATAAAAACTGTACTTCAAGGGCTTTAATGAGTTTAGACTTAAAACTATATTGAAAAGCATTATAACTAAGACACAATAATGCTGCTATTATTTTTTTGGGAAGTTTTGTATTTTAATCAAACTAATATCCTTGCATGTAATTTTCCTTCTATTAAGAATATACTTCTCCTTTTTTGAAATTATAAAAGCTATTTAATTCACGATAACTTAAAAACAAGAATAAACTTAACTAAGTATAGATGTCTACTTTAAGAATTACAAAACATCCTAGTGGTGGTGGCACACGCCTTTAATCCCAGCACTTGGAAGGCAGAGGTAGGGCAGATCTGTTAGTTAGAGGCCAGTCTGTTCTACAGAGTGAGTTCTAGGACAGTCAGAATTACACAAAGAAACCCTATCTTGAAAAACAAAAACAAACAAAAAAATTAAAAAGCAATGGTTAAAGGAATTGAAAGACTCACAAGATTGGAAATATCTACCACATTCATTGACTAGTTAACATTTTTTAACTGACCACATCACCAAAAGTGATCTACAGAATCAGCCATTGATTGACATAAATTAGTTGACTAAATCAGTTTATAATTTTTTTAATGTTTTCTCATCTTTTAAAATTAACTATAATCACTGTGCAGTGGTGGCATATGCCTGTAATCACAGCAGTCAGAGAGGCAGAAGAGCAGAAGAGTTTGAGGCCAGCCTGATCTACAGAGCGAGTTCCAGGACAGCCAAGGCTACAAAGCAAAACCCTGTCTCGGAAAACAAAACATGAACAAATAACAACAACAAAGTAACTATAATCACTTAGCAATTTTAGTTCCAGGTTTCCATACATCAATAAATCAAGCTGAAGAGAACTGGTATCTTAATAACACTGAATCGCTCAATTCATTGAATTTTAGATTCATTAATCATTTCCTCAGCAGCCCTTGAACAAATCATATCTGAAGCTGGGTCTGCTGACTCACTCTCGTGACCCTAGTATTCGGTAAGCTGAGTGAGCATGGCTGCTATAAAATTCTAGAATGTGTTTTTTTTCCTCAATACTTTTATTTTTTTCCTTAGATCCCAATTTCTGATATATATACATATATATATATATATTTTTTTTTTAAAAAAAAAAACAGGTTTTACTATGTAGCTTTGGCTGGCCTGGAGCTCACTATGTAGTCTACTATGTGGGATAGTAGATATCCCAGTCTACTGAATATGTCCTATAAGCAAAGCTCCAGTGCTAATGCTTTTTAATATTATTTGCCTTCATTATCTTATAAGATGATTATTGCTGCCACCATTTTACAGATGAGGAAACTGAGGTAAACAGAATGACTTGCCAACATCACAACAGCTCTTAATAACAGAACTTAAATCCAAGTCTAGGCAACACCACCTCCAAAGCCAGGCCTCCACTGTTTTGCTGTTAGGTCATTTTTATACGCATCGGTTTACTTGTCTGCCCTTTCATCTGAGGTTCTAAATTCCTGGACATTAGGAACCAGATCTTCCCTCTCCGTGTCCATATCTACTACTGTGGCAAACACACAGATAAATGAAGGACAAAGGGGAAGCAGTAGGAAAGAAGAGATCAAACCTGCATCTCAGACAAGTGTTGACAGACATCTGCTGTCTCTGAGACAGACACAGGATGGAAGGCAGTGAAGAACAAAGTGCTGCTGGTCCAGATAACAGTGAGAAATGATATAGAAGAGCCAGTCTAGCAGAGAGCATGGGCTATGTGTAGCTTGTTTTACCCAGCTTCTTCACAGCCTCAAAATTTACACAGAACATTACACAATCTTAGCCCAAGGAAAAGAAGGGGAGATCCAAGGGGAGGTCTGCTGAAGATAGATCTTAGTTCCGCCTCCCTGACTGGCTGTTAAGAGCCTTTGCCACAAAGGCCCCACATGGGCAGTGTGCAGTTGTAATGGTGCCTATCCCTCAATCTTTATCAACATAATGCATCAAACTCTTCCCCTCAATCTGTCCCCAGTGGGAATCTCCCTCAAGCTCACTCCTATCCCTCATTTTCTCAGAGGTTAACAGTTAACAAATTACACTCCCACCCTCTTTCCAAGCCCATCATCTTCATAAGTTCAACAAGAGTGGAACTGGCCGGCTCATTTTAAGTATCACATTTCTCCCTGGGCTTCTCTCAAGCTGCTCTCTGGTTTCGGCTGCAGAATGTTAACAGGCAGAAAGCACAGGGGAGACAGAGCACTTTATCAGTTTCATACCTAAAATAATAAGCAAGCTTAAAATAAACAGTTGGGAAAGATTGAATGGCACGCTTTACTGTCAGCAAAGGCAGAAACACTCCAGCACAAAGGTTAACAAATGCCAGGAACTGCCTTCTAGTCTCACACCAGATCGCATCTTTGAACTCAACGTGGTTCTGATCATTTTTATAATGAACTGAGTACTTTTCAGAAACAAGTTCATGAAATGTCTTCTATTTTCCTTACAAACCTCCCCAATCAAAACATGAGTGAGAGAGGCTGAAGTTCCCAAAGACACCTTCAGAGGGGGTCTCAGACTTAACTATAGGATGATGACAACTTGCAAAAGGCCAATTTAACAGCAATTGGATTTTTCCTGCCCGCTTGCACCATTAGCTGACAGCCCACTTCTCTATCACATCTGCAAACAGTTCTCCTAGACAGTTCTGACGTTTCCCACTTAGAAAGGCCACTTTTAGGAAGCTATTAACCTAAACGGAATCTTCCTGGTAAGCTCATGGGCAGAAAGGCCTCAGGTGGGCAAGTCTGCAGAATTTGGTTTTCAGTGCTGGATAAGAACTGCCAAATAGGGCAAAGTAGAAAAAGCAGACTAAGGACACAGAACTATGAGGCTAGATACCCACATATGCTTATAGTATCCACAACTACTTTGTGAGAGTGTAATTCCACAAGCACTGATCATGACAGGTTTTGCTTACTGTTATGCTGGTTCTCCGCGGGCCAAGCACAATGCTACTCCACGGGAGACAGTCACTTAATGGACACAAGCAGCATGATTCCAGAACCATGATACAGTTAACTCACTTACATTCTACAGCAGGAACTGGACAAGGAAACTCCTCAGTTACAGAAAAGTAACTGCTCATAAACACCAGTTAGTGGTGCCAAAGCTGGGGCGGCACGATGACACCCCATGCTCTTTCCCACTGTAACACTCCCTGAAACACGGGTTTAACCACTAACCTGGTGCAGTCCTTATGTTGAGAGTCTTATTGAAATTATCCTGGAGTGCTTCCGTCACAGATTTCATTTCTTCATCCACCTCCTCCAAGTTGATTATATCCTCCACCAAGGCTGTGTTAATATTCACCCTGGCCTGGGGCTGTCCTTTCCCTTTAGCTAAAAAGCGAACATACAGTGAGCATAAGAATAGAAGCATACACAGAAACAACAAGTATTGGCTTTTTCTTAAGTGCCTTTGTGTACAGGGCACTATCAAGTGCTAGAAGTTTATAAGAGCATCTCTGCCCTCCACAAACGCTCACATCTACTGAGTGTCAGCTAGCTCCCAGGTCTGTGCTAAAAGCCTTAGCTACTACAAAGGCCATAGGCTTTATAATTAGACACTCGGGACTACACATGCTGCAGTGCATGTGGGCTGTATGACCTTGGGCAAGTTATTCTGTTTGTGAGTATTGGATTCTCCACTTTTAAGAGGACTAATCTGTATTATAAGGCTGTTACAGGAATAAAATGAAGCCACTTACATAGCCAAAAGAGTACTCTACATATCCATGGAATCCAGAAATAAATTAATAGCTTATTTTTCAGAAAAATGGAACATCAGAAAGGTAAAGTGACTTGCCTAATGTCACAGGTCAGGAAATGGTCAAGTCAAGATTTGGTCCCAGAGCTGTCTAATTTTAAGCCCATGAACTTTTCATAAGACAATCTCCACAAATCTAATGGAGAGAAAGGAAACATATTAATTCAGTTTCAAATGCATACTAAGACAAGGTTATGCTTAGCACTGTAGGCTGATCTAGACAAAATGGACTGCAGAGACATTAACTCCTACCCATCAGAGCACACTGGCTTGCACAATGCTGGAGATGGATGGATTCTGACTTCACACCTAAACCATCGGGCGTTTTCACAGACATTCTAAAATGTGCACATGACACAAATACTCTTGTGTTTCTACACAGGTGTGGGAAGGAGAGGAAAGCTGGAAATGGACAGAATCTGAGTAACGAAGACTGTGATGCTCACTCACTAAACATTTAACAAAGCATTATTGAAATCCACTCAGCAATTTTCAGTGTCTGTGGCCAGCTTAACTCTGTGTTATCTGTGTTTGACATCCTAATTTGCAATGCAATTTCAAACATGCTCTTCTGTTTGTATTCAAGATAGATCTGAGGTAGGAAAATGAGAACTTGAGGTACAGGCCATTGAAATATTTTGTCCAAAGTAACCAGCAAACAAGAAGCAAGATAACTTTTCCAAAGGTTTGTTCAAGTCACCATCCTCCTTGAAGCCCCACCACTTTTGAGTAAACAAGCTAAGGGCTTAGAATTTTTGCAACTAATAAAAGATGTCAATTCAGAAAAACATATTACAAGCAGGACAATAGAAGCAAATCTGTATCTGGACAGATTGTAAATGAAGAAAATCTAACACATACAGATAATTTTAAAACCTGGAGAGAAAAGACAGATTTATCTACAAGGAATCAAAATTACATGCTGAACAAAGAGGCAAGACACAAAGATATATACTATAGCTAAAGAGCCACATATAAGAACAGTAAAACAGACAAAACCAACCCAGGCCACCAGACGTCTGGATAGTAATTACCTGCAAAGGGCACCAGGAGAGGGTGGCACTCACTAGATGTGGGTGAAAAGGGACTTCTCATGTGCTGAGAATAGTCAACCCCAAGACCTGAGTGTTCTACCACTGAGCTACAATCCCCAGCCTCTAGTTTCTGAGACAATGTCTTGCTATGTATGTATGTATGTATGTATGTATGTATGTCTGCTTCAGCCTCCTGAGCGCTAAGATTACAGGCATGGGTCCCCCCAACACCAGTTCTTGATTGAGGAGTAAGGGGAGTCTTGGTTACACTGGTGATTTCAGTTTGGAAAAGTTAGCAAGTTGTAGTTTATTTCTGTGA
This sequence comes from Microtus ochrogaster, assembly GCF_000317375.1. Classification (NCBI taxonomy): domain Eukaryota; kingdom Metazoa; phylum Chordata; class Mammalia; order Rodentia; family Cricetidae; genus Microtus; species Microtus ochrogaster. The sequence goes on from NC_022011.1 coordinate 40,310,417, forward strand.
AAAGGTTAAAAAAAAAAAAACCAAAGGGTAACTAACTACCCAAGTAATGAAAAGGGAATAAAGAACCCTGAACTTAATAGAAAGGAAGAAAAAGTTAGAAAGCCACAAAAAAGAACAAAACAAAATTAAAATATAAATACTCAACAAATAAGATAAACAGATGAATCAAAATGACTAGCTAAAAGTTCAAGGTTCTCAGTAAGACTTTAACTTAATCCTATAGAATATACAAGAAACTTTATAAATATGTGAAAAGACAGGTTTAATTGATAAGGAAATTTTATAAACCTGAAAAATATTAATGAAAACAAAGTGAGTTTTATAACAGTAAGTAAAACAATGCATTAAGACAATGCATTATTAGAAATGAGGGCTACTTCAAAATAATATCGGAAGATTTATAACAATTCTGGGCATATATATATATATGGCAATCTCAAAATTAAAAAGGGGAAACTGTTCAATCTACAATTACACCGCGAGATTTTAACACACCTTTCTCAGTAACTGGTAAGCAAAGCAAATAAAAAGTTATATAAATAGAAAACGTGATTCTAAGTACAGGTTGTCTTTAATCCCATCAGGATTAATGCTATGATATCTGTAAATTCAAGGCCAGTTTGACCTACACAGTGAGTTCTAGGCCAGCTAGAGCTACATGTTACAACAGACCTTGTCTCAAGAAGGAATAAGTAGAAAACACAATAAATATTATTGTCAACAAAATAAAAAACAAATTAAAAGACTTTTAGCCTGGCGTTTGTAGTAGCCTTTCATTTGTGTTTTAGTAAATAAAGCCTGCCTGAAGATCAGAGAGTAAAACAGTCCCGCTGGTCAGTCTTACAGACACACCTTTAATCCCAGTAGCCACACTAGCTGCCATAGAAACCTGGCAGTGTATGCCTTTAATCCCAAAACTAGAGAGGCTTGTAAGATAGGAGACTGCTCTTAGTCACAGTCTCATTCTGAGATTCCTGGCGGCAGGATCGCCATTTCAGACTGAGGTAGAGGTAAGAACCAGTGGCCGGCTGCTTTGCTTTTCCTATCTTCAGGTTGAACCTCAATATGTGACTCTGAGCTTTTATTAATTGTGCATCAGGTGGTGGTGGTGCACGCCTTTAATCCCAGCACTCAGGAGACAGAGGCAGGCGGATCTCTGTGAGTTCTAAATCAGCCTGGTCTACAGAGTGAGTTTCAGGACAGCCAGGACTACACAGATAAACCCTGTCTCGAAAAACAAACCAAACAAAAAACAAAAAAGAGGTTCTTTTTAAAAAGTTTGTAATACTGATAAACTTTGGCAAAATGATGATGATACAAAAGATGCTAAGAAAAAGAACATAAAAGAGTTATCAAAACAGTAAAAGTTTTAATCTTTCATTTTGTTTTGTTTTTTGAGACAAGGTTTCTCTGTGTAGCCCTGGGTATAGTAGAACCTGCTCTATAGACCAGGCTGGCCTGGTCCTCCTGCCTCTGACTCCCGAGTGCTAAAAAATTTTTAATCTTAAGAGGCCATTAGGATAATTTAGACCAACAGCTTTGAAAACAGAAAAAAAATCTAAAATATAAAATATAAGCAGACTCGTAACTATTAAAAAGACTAAATCTATGATTTCAAGTTTATTTATGTATTCCAGATCCGGATGAATTTACAGGCAGGTTCTACCAAGGAGGTAAGGAACTTTAACAGTCCTATTATGTCCAATTACAAGAGATATGCACTCATCTCACACAATGAGGCTAATGTAAGCAACAACACCTAACAAGGGCAGGGAAAGAGTTAAGCCCTTCATTATGTGGGGTTACATTCAGCCTAAATTTACATATGCAAGCACAGACTAAAGAGTCTAATATATATCCTATATACAAACTTGATAAATCCAGTAATGAATACACAATTATGTATCAAGCACAATATATATTTAAATTATCAAAACCAAGCAGGGCCCTTATCAAAATTGCAGAGTGATTTAACATCAGAAAAGCTATGGCTGTTGATTTCCTCCATTAACAGACTAAAGGCAGGGGAGTACTGGAGATCTGGCAGAGTGTAGGACATGCTCAGCACACACCAGGCCCTGACTTCAATTCCCAGTACTGCAAAAATTAAAGGAGAAGGTAGAACCAACTCAATAAACACAGTCTATCATCTGATTAGAAGTTAGTGCCTTTTAGCCATCTTACGTTCCCACGTGTGTGCGTCCTATCTCAGCTGGTTGGCTTGAGACCCCCTGAGCCAACAAGATGAAAGAGACGATCATGAACCAGGAAAACAGCAAACCACAGACACACATGTGCATTGGTAGGAAAGGAACTGCTTGCAGAAAGAAGAAGACGATCACGAACCAGAAAAACTGTAAACTGCAGGCACAAGTGCGCAGAAAGAAGGGGTTCACAGAACGGCCACAGCAGATGATAAAACTGCAGTTCTCCTTAAAGAAGTTAGGGGTGAACAATATCTCTGGTACTGAAGAGGTGAACATGTTTACAAACCAAGGAACAGTGATCCATTTTAACAACCCCAAAGTTCAGGCGTCTCTGGTAGCAAACACCTTCACCGTTACAGGCCACGCTGAGACCAAACAAATGACAGAAATGCTTCCCAGCATTCTAAACCAGCTTGGGGCAGACAGTCTGACTAGTTTAAGGAGACTGGCTGAAGCTCTGCCCAGACAATCTGTGGTAGAAGAGCACCACTTGCTTCTGGAGAGGATGATGATGAAGTCCCAGATCTGGTGGAGAATGTTGATGACGCTTCTAGAAATGGGGGAAACTGAGTGCAGGCACCTTCTGAAGAAGTGCGCTACTGTTTTATATCATGGCTGCTTTTTAAAGGTCTTTTGTTTATGGATCTGATCAAATCAAGAGTGCTAATATTTTTTAGGCCCAAGTCCCTTGGTCACTGCAGCTCTTTTCAGTTTTTGCTTAAACACAATTCATTCTTTGTAGTAAATTAAGCTGAATAAGCCTAGGACTAAAGTTCAGGAAAAGGTTAATAAAATTCTTTGCGTAGTAACAAACAAAAAAGAAGTTGCTAGTACCTTTTTAAAAAGCTCAAGGAGCCGGGCGATGGTGGCACATGCCTTTAATCCCAGCACTCGGGAGGCAGAGGGAGGCGGATCTCTGTGAGTTCGAGACCAGCTTGGTCTACAGAGCGAGTTCCAGGACAGGCTCCAAAGCCACAGAGAAACCCTGTCTCGAAAAACCAAAAAATAAAAAAATACAAATAAAAAAATAAAAAGCTCAAGGATTAGATATATTTACTTAAAAGGGACGATGAAAAATAGAAAGGAAACATTCTTTACATCAACATATAAGAAGTGTTCTCTAGGAGCTGGAGAGATGACTCAGAGGTTAAGAGAGAGCACTGCATGCTTTTCCAGAAGTCCTGAGTTCAATTCCCAGCAACCACATGGTGGCTCACAACTATCTATAGTGAGATCTGGTGCCCTCTTCTGGCTTGCAAGCATACAGCAGGCAGAACACTGTATACATAAATAAATCTTTAAAAAAAATAATTCCCTCTAAAGTCAAGAATAAAAAGGAATGCCCGTTGTCACCAATCATACTTACTCAGATTAGACTAGATGCAGGGAAGGAGAGTACTGGGTAATGGGATGAATGTGCAGGCATATGCCACAAAGAAAATTAATTCCATGTGAGTTTCTTCCCTGAAGTAGACTGGTGCTGCCAAGAGCAGACAATACCTCATTGTCATAAAAAAAAAAGTACCTATGTTATTAAACCATCTTAAATGCCATTTTCTGTAGACCTCTAAAGTCTTTGAAGATGACCTGCTTATCTAAAATATACCTTTGTTTGACCTTGAAAACATATCTAAAGTGACTAAGAGTTCAGTTATAAATAGGTGATTAAGTACTAATCTGCATTACCTTATCCTAAACAATTGCTAACAACAAGGACTAGAAATTTGCATTATATTGTTAAATAAGTTGTACAGGTACAATACCTTGAACGAGAGTAGAAATATAGGTACAGTATGTTCTAACAAAATTAACCTCAAATTCATATCAATATACAAAATTTGTATACAATATACAAAAGGCCAATCCAATATAAAACATCTAAAACTAGTAGTTGCTTTTAAAAAGTAGACTCAATAATCTATCTTTTATCTTATCATATCTATATATGCTCTTTTTTTTCTTTTAAGAGTAGATTCAATAATTTACCCTTTTATTCTCTCATATCTATATACCCCTTTTTTCTTTTCAAAACAAGAACTCTGAATCTAGTCTCTGTTGCCCAATGTGCCTCCTGGCTGTACCAATAACAACTTGTACCCAATCCCTCTAAACAATGAAAAAATAGCTATAACCCACTGAATGACCAAAAACTACCCACCCCACCTCTTGGGAATGTGGCTGTTTTATTCTCAAATTTACTTCTTGTTGTCTGGGGCACATGGCATCATTAGGGGATCCTGAAAGGAAAAATTTGGGTTAATTGCCAAGTCCTGGGTGAGGCAGCTACATCATTTGTTGTCTAGTCTCTGCATACTGGGAAAGTTCAGGGCTTGACTCAAGTCCTGGCTAGAGTAATCTGTGAGGCTGGATGATCTCAACTAGCCACCTTGAAAGTGTTCTGGACAATTCCTAATTTTGGGGATATTCTCTTTTGGGAAGTTACATCTGATCAAATGAAAAGCATTTGTTAGTTTTGTAGGTTAGTTTAGATTAAATGATCATGCAGTTTGATGAACTATCATCTCTTCTAAGTAAAAGGTGTCTCTTGTTCAACTCAAATCTTTATCAATTTTGATGGTATCCATGGCTTTTCTTCTCCTGTGGAAACAAAAGCAAAACCCCTTCACCAACGTGACACATGTCCTGGTTTCCAATCTCAGGTCAGTATATCTTTAAAGTATATCAGTTGATTTAACTCTGTAGATTGTGTCTATTATCCAATGTCTCTCTGCAGCTGTTATTCCTTTCTCATCAGCATTTAGAAACTTCAAAGTTAGTAAAGCAATCTATTTCTGAGGGTATTTATCATCCCTTTCTGTTTATTTAACATATCCTTTAGATATGTGATCTTTCTATAACTGCCTGGCCTGTAGGAGTGCATTGTGTGCCTGCAATAATATGCTTTATATTATAAGGAAAACAGTTTCATTTTCACAGAGACATATGCTGGGACATTGTCTGTCTTTATTTGTACAGGTGTACCACATGATGGCCATAACTTTTAGCAAATGTGTGATTACCGAAACAATGTTTTCCAAACTCAAAGCAGCTGCCCTCTGAAAACCATAATGGGTATCAATTGTGTGGTGAACATACTTTAGTTTTCCAAATTCTACAAAATGGAGCACATCCATCTACCAGATTTTATTGCTTTGAGTACCCTTTGGGTTATTTCTTGCATGTAGTGGTGTGTGGCTGTATAAGGAGCAAAAAAGGACATTTCCTTATAATCTCCTTGACTTGTTGCCATGTGATACAAAAGTCTTTTTTAACCTTTGCTATTGGAACGATGTTTTTATGAAATTCTGAGGCCTCCAGAACATTTTCAATCAATAACTAACCAATTTCTACATTATCTTGTGCTAGAAGAACTGGCAGACCCATATGGCATCAAATGTGTGTTATGTATATTGGATGATTCCTATTCCTAATTGTTATCTTGTAACTGAATAAATAATAAAGTCAATTCTGTCTCATCTGGTATAAATTCAGCAGTTTCAATATGCAAAGCAACTCTTCCTACATATTGCAAATCTATAACTATGTTGAGGGGGTTCTTTGAAATCCCTTAGTAGCATGAGAATAGCATATAGTTCTGACTTTTGGACAGAAACATAAGGGTTTTGATCCACTTTACTTAAATTTTCTGATTTTAACCTGCCTTTCCCGATTTGTATCAGTAAAGAATATATAGATTCAGTTATTGGTGTGTCCCATAAAATGATGAGAAGAATCCAATTAGCTCTCTTTATAAGTCAAATTCTCTCACTTTGGGGATAGTTGCTGTTAATCTCTCCCCCCCCAAAAAAATTACTACAAGCTCTTTGCCAATGTTCACTTTCTTTCCATTAATGGTTAATACCATCACTATTAAAAGGTATAAATTATAATTTTGCTGGGTCTATTCCTAATTGATAAAGTCTCAATTTTCCTTTTAGCATTAACTCAGAGACCTTTTCCACATACACTTTTAATTTTTTATTCCAAGTATGTGGTAAAAAGATACACTCTAAGGTAATAACTTCCTTCTGCATTAAAGTTCCTGTAGGGGAATTCTTGGAAAGTAATATGACCAGAATGCAGTTAAGACTCAGATCCATACAATACACTTATTTCTCTTCCACCAAAGTCAATTCTCTCTCAGCTTCAGCTGACAATTTTCTGAACTACTAAAGTCCTTTTTACCACCTAAGGTTTTGTTTAAGTTAATCAGGTCATCAGGACCTATCCCAATAGGAAATATCTCCTAACAATCTTTGGAAGTCATTAAGAGTTTGCAATTGATCTCTCCTAATTTGTACCTTTTGGTGTCTTAACTTTTTGTAAGCCTATTTTGTAGCCTAAATAATTAATAGAATCTCCTCTTTGCATTTTTCAGGAGCAATTTGTAATCCCTGACAAGACAAATTTTTCTTTACTTCTTTAAATATTCTTTTAACATATCTACATTTGAATCAGATAGTAAAATGACATTGATATAATAATGGTATAGACTAATGAAATTGTGTGCATATCATTTCCAATGGCTGCCCTACAAAATATTGGCACAGGATGGGGCTATTTAGCATTCCCTGTAAGAGAACCTTCCATTGTTATCTCTTAGCAGGCTGAGAATTATTATAAGCAGGTACTGTGAAGGCAAATTCTTCTCTGTCCTTTTCTTGTAAAGGTATAATGAAGAAATAACCATTTAAATCAATAACTATAAGAGGCCATTCTTTAGGCAAAAGAGAAGGCAGAGGAATGCCAGACTATAGAGAGCCCATTAGCTAAATCACCTTTAATTATTAACAGTTCTTAGATGTTTCCATTCTTCATTTTCCAGATTTCCTTTTAACAACAAATACAGGAGAATCCCAAGGGCTGGTTGATTCCTCAATATGGTGAGCATCTGGTTGCTCCTGTATCCGCTGTTCTAGAGCCTGCAGTTTCTCTAGTGTTAAAAGCCATTGCTTAACCCATACAGGTTTGTCTGTCAACCATTTTAAAGGTAGGGCTGTCGGTGCCTTTGAAATATTAGCAGCTGCTGTGTCCTGTTCTTGTACAACCTGAATGGTTGGTGACTGTTCTCTATAATATTTTCCCCAAAAATCATACATTAATTTTTTGTTTGTTTATAAGACTAGAGGAATGTTAATCTGAGTATTCCATTGCTGTAACAAATCACATTCCCATAGATTCATTGCTATATTAGCCACATATGGTTTTAATAATCCTATCTGTCCTTCTGGCCTATACATTTGATCCATCTCACACTCTGCTTTATCTGAGATGAAGTTCTGATCCCTAAAATCTGAACATTTACATCCTGAGGAGGCTAATTTGGATGCTAAGATTTGATGAAATTATTGTTACATCCACACCTGTGCCTACCAGACCTTCAATGGTAACATCATTTATTCATATTTTTAAATTTGGTTTTGTTCACTTATAGAAGTTTGCCAAAATACTCACTTTATGATTCTTCCTAAATTTTTTGTTCTCTCTTCTATAGTTGTTCTATTATACATAGCAGTATGGTTTCTTACAACAGGCATTAGGTTCTTTAATTGCTCTGAAAAGAAGTTTCCTCTATGATGGAAGAAAACAACTGGACCGGATTTGCTATACAGGCCTGCAAGACGCTCCTCACAGAGTTTCCCTACAGCAAAGGATTACCCTGAATATTCCTCATTGATCTACATTTATTAGTCCAATCCCTGCATTTTCTGCACCTTCTGCATAATCCAGAAGGGAGGGGCATTCTGAAGGGATTATGCTTAGAAAAAGCATTGTTTCTAGGAACACTATGTCTACAATCCCTCATAAGGGGATCTTGTTTGTCACAATTAAAACATTTGGCATTTCAATTTTTCCACAAACCTCTGGAAATCACCTCTCCTATCTATGCACTATCATAAATGAGATTCAATATTAATTGTATCTCGAATCCATTGCTCCAAAGGTGCTGGCCTTGCCTTTAGTAGACTAATTATCCTTTCACATAAAGAATTGGTATTTCTAAAAGACAGAAATTCAATTATTATTGGTCTAGCTTCTTAATTTGGCATCTTTCTATTTACTGCTGATGTCAATCTTTGTAAGAAATATATAAAGGCTTCCTTTGGGCCCTGTATAACTTTAGTAAATGACTCAATTTTTGTTCCTATTTCTCCAGTTCTGTCACAAGCATTCAAATCTGCTGTGTGGCATAAATCCAGGGTGTGGTCATCACATACAGCTTGCCTTTCTGTAATAGCATAATCTCCTTCTCCAAGAATTTGATCTTGGGAGATTTCTTTACTCTGTTGTTCAATAATCTTAGCCTGTTCTCTGAACCAGGTACTCCATTGTACTTGTGGACCAGGCTCTAAGTCTTTAGGGATAATTAATTCTATTACAAACTAGGCACAAATTTAACATTTGCTTCACAAAAGGTGAATGCATGCCATATGACTATTGCTTCCCTGAATCTCCTTAAATCTAACATTGACAGAGGAGTCCACTTAACTGTAACAGAGCCTCTGCCATTTGGTAATTCATGTAAGGTTACTGGATATATTTAAGTTGGTTGTTTGAAAACCAGGCTGTTCCTCTCTATTCTTATAATGCAATGCTAAAATTGTTTCTTCATTAAATTCTGTCTGGATTTAAATCTGTGATCTGTTTTATTAGGTTTTTCTGGGATCTGTATCAGATTAACCAACTTTCTTAGTGATATGACAAAAATGATAAAGCCGACAATGTTTACAATTGGCATTACATAAATCCCATCTAAATTAGATATCCTTTCATTTAATTGTTCCATTTTCAAACTGTCCAGCATATTATTATAGAGACCCAAATCCCTCCAGAAAAACCCTGTCTCAACAAACCAAAAAAAAAAAAAAAAAGATTCCTGATTGTCTTATACTATCTACCTATGATATTGGGGAAGATGTGAGACTGACTGTTCCTGCGTAGAGCAGTAAAAGCCTGACTGGATTTCAAAGCAGCTACCTAGTTTGGCAGTAGCCCAAGAAGGGGGTTCAGGGAGAGCCAGCAACCCACAGCAGAGAGAGGGAGGGGGCTGTCTGAAAAACACACAGGATTGTTCGGAAAAAGCACGTGTGGTGGGGGGCCACCTGAAGGCAGAACTAGGCAGTCTAGGGTGGGTGTGTCCTGTGGCCTTTGGAGCCCAGGAGCTCCTAGAGTTTGGGTGGCAGCTGGAAACTGTTTCAGAGAGGCTACAACAGGAAAATCCCAAACTTACTCATGGGCTTGGGGAAAAAAGAAAAGAAAGCCCATTTGGGTGGAGCTAGAGCCCCACAGGCAGCTAAAAAAGTTATAGGCAAACGGCTTTTTTGTGAATCTGTACCCCAAATGTTGGGCACCAAATGTAATTATGAATAATAAAAACCCAGAGACAGATATTGCTGTTCAACCGAGATCAGAAAAGCAAAGCAGCCAAGTCACTAGAGAGCTCTTATCTCTATGAAATCTTCAGACTGAAAAGTGGTGCTAAAGAATTGTCTGTATTCTGTCAATCATGTTTTAAATAAACGCTGATTGGCCAGGCAGGAAGTATAGGCGGGTCAACCAGACAGGAAGTAGAGGCAGGGCAATGAGAACAGGAGAATGCTAGGAAGGAGGGAGCCCATTCCTCCCATTCCTGCCCAGACCACTGAGAAACAAGATGTAATCTGCCCAACTGTGAAAGGTACTGAGCCAAGTGGCTAGCATAGATAAGAACAATGGGTTAATATAAGTTACAAGAGTTAATAAGAAGCCTGAGCTAATGGGCCAATCAGTTTTATAACTTATGGAGATCTCTGTGTGATCTTCTTTGGGGCTTGCTGGCTGTGGGGTACCGGGTGGAACAGAAAACCCAACAAGCAGGCCCCTTCATGTTATAGAAAAGAGAACAAATTCCTGTGTCATCCCGCCTTATATTCCTCTCCAGTACTAGAATTAAAGGCCTGTACCACTGCCCAGTCTCTATGGCTAACTAGTGTGGCTGTTGGGATTAAAGGTGTGTGCTACCACTGTCTGACCTGTATGGATAACTAGTGTGGCTGTTTTGTGTTTTGATCTTCAAGCAAGCTATATTTATTAAAATACACATGAAATATCACTACAGTATCCTATTGTAGAATGACTCCAAGGAATCTAAGAGAATGAAAACAGTCAACTCTTTGAGGAGCAACCAAAAAGAAGAAGCTCCTGCTTGCAGGCCATAGTGAGCATCTAGAAGACTCTGACATCACGGCATCAGAATCCCCAGGTTTCCTCTTCTTCCTCTATCTGGAGGAACAACTATATCCTGACTTCTATATTTTCAACTTGTTAACATGTATATTTATTAGGTAATTGTAAGGATTTCTTCACTGGAAAATTATAATTGTTTTCAATAGATAATGCTAAGGATTGGATTAGAAAACTTTAAAAATAACATACAAATCCAACATTAACAAGATAAGTCTTCTAAGGGTTAATTTTCTTTCAGCAGTGTGTTAATCTTTCTTTCAATAAAAGCAGATCTGTGTGAAAGCAGAAAAGGAAAGTCCCAGTGGAAACACTCAACAGCACATTCTAGCACCACCAGGGACAGCAGGACTCCTGACCCACCCCAAACAGCAGGTTTGCCTCATCGTCCTCTGTCATCCATTTCCCCAACCAAGCTTCTGAAAATCTAATTACATCAATATAGCCCTGGAGAGCACTAAACAACAAAGAGAGAGATGATCATCATGGCAGGCAGCTAACGAACAATAATCAATTTTACAACTGATTAATTAATTACTGCAGTTCTAAGTGTGTCAAGAGTAAAATAATAGTGTACATGACTTCATGGAACAGGGGACCTGACCCAGGCTCAGGCCAAGGAAGGCATCCCTGAGGAAGTGGCATTTAAGCTAAGACCTGCGGAACATCAAAATCTCATTCTTGGATGACATAAGCCATTAAGATCATCCATCTAAACCCGTGGCTTTAATGCCCTGTCACCCAAAACCCTTCTGGCTTTAATTATACCCTCAATTCAAATCTTCCTAAAGAATGAGTGTATGCTGATCCCTGCCACAAGCACTCAGGTGGGCTTGATACTTTTACCTCTAGTTTTGTATCTAAATGAAATAAAGTAGGCATTTTATGAGCCTACAAGAAATAAATGAGGTATAATGGTAACAAAACAAGCCCTAGGCTCAACAAATCTCTGAGATCTCTTAAATGCAAGAAAGGGCTGAGAGGGGAGGGAGGTCACCTACCTTTAGCTTTCTTGGTTGCAAACTGGCGAACTGGCATGGCTGGGTAGGCTAAGTATTGCCTTTGGTCATGTTGTCTTCCATGCACAGGCTTCATGGAAATTTCTGAAGCAGGTCTGGTCAAAGTAGTAAGGTAAGTGCAAAAGGCAGGGTGCAGCAGGCGGAGGCACTTTATTCCCAAGGCCATGATGAAAGAGAATCCACAGAAACAGCCACTAAAAGGAATGAGACAAAAGATCTCAATAAAAGGAAACCCATAGCAACTTTCAAAACCAATTCATGCCAACTACCAAGCAAGTCCTCTAACTGAGCCATCAACTCATACATTGCCTCAAAAAGAACTATTATCCTCATCTTACAGGAGGAAGAAACTGGTGTTCAGAGACTTGAGCGACCCACCCAGTCTATGGAGTTCTTTCCGTGCATCTAAATGTCTGTTAAGCAAATGTGCAGCAGCCCAAATCTATGATGATGTTAATTAAGCCCTTATATGAGCAAAAGCACAAACCCTTGATAAAGTTTAAAGAGGAAAGGCAGAGCACTAGAAGGGACTATAAGTAAGAAAAACATTTTAATAGGCATAAAATGACTGGAAAATTTGCATGGCAGCATTTAATTAAAATTTTCTTTGGTTCCTTATGCACTGATTACCAATTAGAATCCACTTTAATTTGAGTCTGAAGTATGATTGAGGTTTGAGGTCTTCCACGGTCTAGAACTAGGAAATGCCAACATCCATTGAGTTAACACAAGTTATACACATTTCTGAGGTCTCTGACCATACAAAGAGGCTATTGCTTCTTTTGAGACAGAACACAGTCCTAGCCAACAAATATCACACTAAGAGCTCTGCCAAGAATCTGGTTATTACTTAGCTAAAAATTAAGAACAATTAGTACCAAGTGTCTGGAAGCACTATCTTTGGAAATCACATCTCATTAAAAAAAAAAACTGCTAAAGTGTTGACGCAGCATAATGCAATACACAAGAGCAGGCACTTGCAGCACGAAGACATAAAACCCAATCCCAGCTCCACCGTTTACTAAATAAGAACTGCTGAGTCTTCACTTGCTCTTCTGTAAAATGGGACTGGTACTTACGTCTTCCAGTTGGGAATAATGAGGCTAGGCAGGTAAAACACTTGACATGGTGTCTACTGGGTAATAGGGACATAAAAAAATACTTATTGATTGTTATCAGTTTTCATTTCAAGAACGTCTGTGCTAGGGTCAGATATGATGAGGACACTTGTACATGTCAGAACTTTCAGTCAGATGTGGATGTAAATTTCTCTCTGGGGTAACTCATCCTTTCCCTATCAGTGAGAAAGATAGGCCTCACTTGAAAATGAAACACTGAGTACACATAAAACATCCAGCACGGTACCTGGCACACATAACTGCTCAAGGTGTGCAACTATTATTAACTATTTTACCAGCATTACTTTTTCTAATGAAAAGAAAATGAGCAAGACACAATGCCACATGTGGTGAGGCATGCCTACAGTTCTTGCAGTTAGTTCAAGGTCCATCCTCAGTCGAACAGCAAACTGGAGGCTAGCTCAAGCTAGATGAGAGCCTGTCTTTTAAAACATGCAAAAAAGAAATGAAATGAATAAAGGAAAGGCAAACAATTCCTTCTGATGGGATTTTTAACAAGTTCTGCTGGACAGCAGCAATCAGCGTGCCAGGTCTACATAAATGCAGGCCTGGCCTGCTTGTTTTACTCATATTAGTTCATTTCCTCCTGTCACTAGTGCCACAGATAAACATTATAGTCCCCACTTTGGAGACGCTGAAACTGAGGCTCAGAGAGATGAAGGCCCTGCCCACAACTGTAGAACTAATAATAGTCCAATACCACTTAAGAACCGTTCACAAAAGTTTGGCTCTGAGTGACATTTCTAAAGCTCAGTTTCTACCTAATATAGCAATGCCCAACTCAAATTTATATCCAAATATGGCTGTAAAATAATGTGCAGTTTAGGTTTTTGTAATTGACAGGGTCACAATCTGGCTACAGTGTGTATGACAGGTTTCCTGGAGTTCCTGTTGTGGGTCATAATACCAAGCCACAAAGCAACAGGAAACTAAAATGGGTTAGAAATAAACAACCTTTGACAGAAAATTCAGCATCAAGAATCAGGCCCAATACATGTGAACCGGAAGACAATTCTATAAATAAACCACATTGCTTTATGCTTGAAGCATTCGTTTCAATTGCATAGAAGTCAGGGAATTAATTTCACAGTGGAAGTTCAGTAAAGCAATCGGGTGGGTCTCTAACCTTAGGAACATGAACACTCAGGTCAGTATATGAAGCATTAAAACTATAAAGAAGAAACTTCCTATGAGAGAGTTCAAGTATGTTCCAGATACATTAATGCACTCACAAGAGAATCTGTTTCCCCACTACCTGTGTGACCTTGAATAAGTCCATCTTTCTCAGCAACATCGTCTACCACATCTTTTTCACTTTAAATAACTAATACTTTTAGCTGGGTGGTTGTGGCGCACGCCTTTAATCCTGGCATTCAGGAGGCAGAGGCAGGTGGGTCTCTGTGAGTTCGAGGCCAGCCTGGTCTACAAAGCAAGTTCCAGGACAGCTAGGACTGTTACACAATAAAACAGCATCTAAAGAAAAAAAAAGACCTAGTATTTTTTAATAATAATTTATTTTTTTTATGTACATTGGTGTTTTGCCTTCATGTATGTCTCTGTTCAGGATGTCAGATCCCCTGGAACTGGAGTTATAAACAGTTGTGAGCTGCCATGTGGGTGCTGGGAATTGAACACAGGTCCTGATAGAGTAATCAGTGCTCTTGACCACTGAGCCATCTCTCCAGTCCCCCAAATAACTAATAAACTAATATTTTAATATTATGTTTTGTTTACTCTTTAAGAGTTTCACACACTTACAAACCTACATCCTGGCTTGCCCATTGTCCTAGCAACCCTTTCCAACCAGCTGTGTATTGTGCATTGATATGCAACATATATTTCTAATGTTGGAACACGTTGATCGTGCTGGTAAGCAGCTGGAAGATCTTGTATATGAAATACTTTTCCCATCTTATTGTATTTGGTTATCACATACATTTTACAAAATAAACTGATCTTTCATTTCCTCATGAGTTTTTTTTTTTGTTCCTAAGTTTTCAAATATTCCACTAAGGATGCTAGAGAGATGGCTTGAAGGCTAAGAACACTGGCTATTCTAACACAGGATCTGAATTCGATTCTTAGCACCCACATGGTAGCTCACAACCATCTATATAACTTCAGTTCTAGGAGATTCAACACCCTCTTCTGGCCTCCACAAGCACTAGGCATAT